>NC_136650.1:32500-540000 GCF_949748355.1 Melanostigma gelatinosum | reverse complement strand
CTGCTGATACTACTACTTCTACTACTTCTTCTAATTACAAATACTTCGACGACAACTTCTACTACTACTGCTACTACAAATATCACTACTGCTACAACTAGTACTTATTCTAATGCTACTCATACTTATACTGCGAATAATACTTCTACTACTACTACAACAAATATCACTACTGCTGGAATTCTTTTAAGCTACAGAAACCGTTCGAATATCAAAATGTTCAGCTCTTTCAGGAGAGGGGTGACATGACTTCATATTTGTAATCTTTTAACTTTTTGAATTATTCATTTCAGCTTTCAGCATTCCAACGCATTTTCAGCAGGAAATGCATTTTCTAGTTACACTTCATGTTTACTTCTCCTGATCTTTACCTCCTATAACAAGGTCCATAGGGGCATCTCAATAAATGAACATGTTACATTGTATTATATAAGTGTTATTTACTGATTGTTTTCGTGTTGGAATACATGTTAAATATTTAACTGCCAAGTAATAATGCGTGTTTGATACTTACATTTTTTTTGCATTAAATCATCCTGGGATGTTTGCTGAAATTGATAGGATGGCCCGACCTAGAACATTTTCCACCAGCCGCCACTGGTATTGGGCACCCCTGATCTGTTGCATACCACATATTTTTGATGACGTCAGTTATAGTAGCGTATATTGGTCCCCAAACAGGCCTATATGATGGTGTTATCACATTAACAAAAACATGTTTGACTTCCTATATTTCCACAGTCAAATTTCACAATGAGCTGATAAAAAAGTAAAGAAGTAGAGGAACAAGCAACTCTTCTATCAGATAAGAACTCTGAGATTCCCTTTGAAACACAGCACAGGTTAGGTTAAAATCACCACGCCTTCTTTAAGTATATAAATCCACTCCAAATGTGGTCTCAGAGTGGACATGCAGTGCAAGGAAACCTGCCGTCACTTCTCACAAAACGATTTACTTTGGTGGTATAGAATCTCAACATCTATTGGATGGATTGCCATAAACTTTGGTTCAGTTCAGTCGTTCATGAACTATCACTGACTTTTCATCTAACGCCATCATCGGGTCAAAGTTGGGTGTCATGACTGTGTTCATCAACCCAGAGTCAGTTTGGTACCATCCTTGCTGTGCAGAGGCCAAAACAGATACATATGCTCATTGAATTATGAGCAGATGGATAAGATATTTTTTGTCAAGAGATAGTTACAACGCATAACTCCTGCTAAAACCATGCTAAGATGCACAAGGGCTTTAGAGATGTTGGTAGGTGTACTTTTGATCTTGGGACATAGCCAGGCTATTTCCAGTCTTTAAGCTAGGCTAGCCAAGGAGAGCATAGAACCATGTTTCCAAAAATGTGAAACTATTCCTTTAATATGCTTTTTAGATGATATATCTTTGATAGAAATGATTTCACCACAGACTAGTGTGACAGAAGAGGAGGGAGCATCCGGCTGCTGATTGGTTCGGCTGTGAACACAGAACTTTGATTGATTTGTTCACTTTGCTGATCAACTTGTACGATTGGCTGCTTGTGGGGTTGCTCCAGCGTGTGATTGGTTCAACAGTTCCACACTCATACTTATATTATGTGAGAAACATCAAATAGTTTCACCCATTAAATAAAATGCATAGCATCTTTTGGACTCGTCTGTCTGTGCTTTTAACATTCAGTGACTGAGGAATGTTATAAATCAACCCATCTTCTGCGGGCACATTTTCTCTCAAGTGTTTCAGTGTGTCCTGTGTGTAGTCTGACCGTTGTTACTTCACCTGAGGACACAGACTCAGTTCAGCTTGAGGAGACCTGACCGTCATATATCTGACACTAACAAGGCCTGTATTTATCTGGCTGATGATATGAACCATTGGACAGTCAATGGCTGTGTAAGGTCAAGGGACCGGAGTGATTAGAGCGACGTTGGAAAGCATTAACAAAGTCTCATGACTGACAACTAGCTGCCTTGTCATCATCCATCATAGCTCCCTGAGCTGGCCTCATCATTGTAGGAGGACAGGGGCTTTATTTATGCGAGGCGTAACACGTGCCCTCCCTGTCCAGGTGTGACGAGTGCCGGCTCTGCTATCACTTCGGGTGTCTGGACCCCCCGCTGAAGAAATCCCCCAAGCAGACGGGATATGGCTGGATCTGCCAGGAGTGTGACACATCCTCCTCCAAGGTGAGTGTGCACTGCATGTGTGCGTGTCTCAGAAAGCAACTGAGGGGATGGGGGATAACTTGGCTGAATTAGCTACTGAACTATAGCTGCAGACAAAGCATGCATAGCTCCCTCTTTATTATCTGAATGAGAATAAATATTGGATTTTATTTCAATATACCTGTGGTGGTTTCGCAGACATTTTGCCCTTGTCTGTTGGTATGTCTGTTGTTCTTTTCATCGAGATATCGTAGCAGTCACAAATTGGCAATATCTCTGACTCT
The DNA here is from genome assembly GCF_949748355.1 of Melanostigma gelatinosum. Lineage (NCBI taxonomy): Eukaryota > Metazoa > Chordata > Actinopteri > Perciformes > Zoarcidae > Melanostigma > Melanostigma gelatinosum. The sequence goes on along the minus strand of NC_136650.1, from coordinate 537,559 downwards.
AAATTACGACTGTGAGACTGACGTGAAGGTTTTGTCTGTCTCTGTTGCTCGTACAGTCTGAATGATGACCTGATCAAGGCATTGCAAACAGCAGAGGAATGTACTAAGTGCTGAAGTCAAGCCTGGTTTATTTCCATCACTGAAACTGGACTCACGAAAGAGAGACAGCGAATGCTTGTTACATTACATCCTCTTTGTCATGCAGGACTAACACAGCACCGAGCTGAGGAGCAACTCAGGTGTTGAAATAGCACACACAAAAATCAAATGCCAGTGGGAATCAGTGCTAATTTTAGCAAGCAAGGCCGACTCGCTTCCATTTTCTGAGGGGAATACAAACGATCAGCACGATGGGTCCTAGTGGTCACTGAAACTAGATACAGTGGGCAAGTCAGACGGTACTGATTGAGCACATTTACAGTTTAAAGGAGGCACACTTTCAATTCAAACAAACCAAATTGTGAGAACAGAATTTATTTGTCAACATTTTTCACAGTGCAGCACATGTTAAAGGTACTATGTGAAGCAATGTATGTGTTAATGGCTTTGTACTGCCGATGTGTGAAAGGATTGTAACATAACTTAAAAAGAGACCTCCGACTTTCTCGGTTGCATATAACGACTTGAGGACTGATTTGTCTTTGAGCTGTTTTACCTCAAAATACAATGTCTCTCACGCTTGCTCCGGAGTGCCTTGCTTCTCTTCAGCTCCCCTACAGCGCCAATAGTGTGCAGCCAACGTAGCAATATACTGTCTAAAGTGGATAACGACGGCCAATTCCTCCGGACTCCAGGGGCTGATGTGGCTGGTACTTACTTTATGAGCTAATGTTACGAAGCAATCAACGCCAGATCCATGCGTCGTGTACAAAATGCTAATCATCTACTAATAACCTGAGAGGATATGTTAGTTGACAAGCTTGCCAAATTACTTACTTGATCCATGATAATAACTTAATAATAATTAATAACTAGCCAACAATAAATGATGGAATGGTACGCAAAGGTGTATAACTAACAATTGCTTTCTCCTAGCCAAGAAAGATGCAACCAGGAGGTAATTTCCAGTTCTGCTGGTTGAAGCCGATGTCAAAGTGTTTTATAACTTGCATTCTCTCTTCTGGCCAGCAGGGGCAACTCCTCCAGTTACAGGAAGAAGTCTGGTTGTATAGAAGTCTATGAGAAAATGACTCTACTTCTCTCTTGATTTATTACCTCAGTAAACATTGTAAACATGAGTTCATGGTCTCAATCTCTAGTTTCAAGTCTTCTTAAATACAGCATGATGTTCATTTAGTACATTATGGTCCATTTAGAGCAGGGGTCTCAAACTCCGCGGTCCGCCACTACATTTTATGTGGCCCGCGAATCTGCCAGCAAAAAAAAATTTTTTTTTTAAATTTGACGAATAATAATAAAATTATGAGATAGAAAGTCGAAGTTATTAGATAGAAAGTCAAAAAGATGAGATTGAAAGTCATAATTCTGAGATAGAAAGTCAAAATGATGAGATAGAAAGTCAAAATTATGATATTGACAGTCAAAATTATGAGATTGAAAGTCAAAATTATGAAATAGAAAGTCTAAATAATGAGATACTTAAACACAGTCATAGAAACAGCTCTTTGGCTTACTGTACATTTAACATGGAAATGTATTGTGAGTACATTGAAGTCTACTTTCAACTGTGAATGCAGAGAGTTATTGAACAATATGTTACGAGTAGTGACATTTACAACCGGCCCTTTGCGGGCGACCATGATGCTGATGTGGCCCGGAGTGAAAATGAGTTTGAGACCCCTAATTTAGAGTCAAACAGACCATAAAGCAGGGGATGCTTTAGGGCGGGATTACTGTGATTGACAGGTCGTTGCTGCTACCAGAGCTGTATTTGGTGTCTGTATGTCACTCCTCTGCATTCCAAATATGGTCGATTTCATTAATTCATTGGCTGCGGGGAAAAAAAATGGCAATGGCCGTAATCCAAGAGTGTGTTTGTGAAATTGCTGAACCCGAGGCTTTAAATCAGCCGTTCAAAAAGCAATGAGGGATGTTACGATTACATCCGTTTCTTATATACAGTCTATGGATACAACGTGGGGGCAGCCAACTAGATAAATTCCATATTACCTTTAAAGGTACCGCTTTTGACGCCTTTAAGCGATGTTTGATGAGCAGGTCCTTGTCTTGTTTTTATGCTATGATTAACTAGCACATGTACAGGGATGCACATGTTGATGTGATATCTGTTCCTACGGGTGGTTTGATCCCTTTCCACTCATTGACAGCTGGTGGCAGTAACAAAACAACCATGGAGCAATGTGGCAGCAAAAGGCAAAAAAGAAATGTGTGGATGTGAACAATGCAGGTTTCAAGATATCCCCAAACGGACTTTCTAAATCTTCTATTAGGAGAGGAACCATTGTAACACATGTCACATGTTAGACCTCAAGGATGTATATTTGTTCACAGGAATAGTCCACAGGGTACCTTTAACATTTTGAAAATTGGTCATTATAAGAATACATTCCGTCTGACCAAAGCTAAAACTGTAGGCTACATTTGCCCGTTAATGCAAAGCTATTTTCACTTTCAAATAAAGAAATACAATAGAGTTCAGTGGCTCTCCATCTCAAAAATAGATCCTCAACAGCAGAATAACAGTTTCATGAATTTCTTTCATATTCTATTTTTTTTTTCATTTTGTTCTTTGCTTGTTTTTATTCAATCATTTGCAATAAAGAGACCACTTTGCTGCCTCTGAACCTAATTGATAAATGTGTAACCATTTCTATCCATCTGGAAGCTGGTAATCTGTCCTGTTAGGCCCCATCTATGTGGAATATGAGAAATGAATTATAAAAGCTAAGTGGAGATGCTACATCACAGCAATGGAACATTGTCCAGGAAACCAGACGGCTCTCTTTAAATGTTAAGTGTCCCCATGTACAAATCTATTCAAATAAAGTTTGTTTTGAAATGCACTACTCGTATTTCCTTAGTGCCATATAAGGTTTTTTTTGACATTCTGTGTTGTATATACACACAAACACACTTGATGGTCTGATCTGCGCTCTTTGGCATAACTGAGTCATAGTTGTGAATGAATGAAGAACACATGGAGAGAAGCTGAATAAGAGGATCAGTCCAGGCAGCATAATCCAGTATCAGATGTGAACATCTGTCCTCTTATATCCAAAAAGGGATTCAGGGTTCCATCCAGCCCGTTGGGATTCCACCCTAACTTCTAATGACCCTCAGCACATTTCCTTTGATCTGCATTTTCAGGCATGTTGACGAACTAATATCCTGAGTTAGTTTCAGTTCGATTTTTGTCATAACATGGAATCCAATCAATTCAGTCGTGAAATGATATTTAGTGAGAAACATATATACATACTTCTTTGTTATCATCGGATTCTGGTTCCAGTCAACATTGTTTCTTACATCAACATCAAGTTATTGTGTCCTCAACACAAGCAAAGCCAGTGATAAATCATTGCTGCTATGATAAGACATGAGAACTAAAATTAACACTGATTTCATAGTGTTAATTCAATAAATCCAGCGACAACTGTACATGTTTCAGACTACTTTAATACGTATCCACGAACAACTGTTACACGTCTTCCGTTCCTCTAGAACTAACTGCGTCACACGCATGCGCACTAGTTAACTCGGTACTTAACACATAGCCCCCCCCCCCGACACACACACACACACACTGATCCAACCCAAAAAGCAAAATACGAACAGTACCAATTTTAACAGGATTGTCTCGTTTTCCGGGATAACATGAAAGATGCAATAATTACAAACCAATGCTACACACAGTGGTGTTAATAGTATCATATTCACAGAGGATACAGTGGAATTAAAGACTCTTGTTTGTTTTTAAACCATAGAGACTGCAGTGTTGAATAAACACCACCGTAAAATGCTGTCATTTGTTCTTTTTTAAAATGGTTTAACCTCTGAGGAGCATGACTGTGATGTCACGTCAGTTTAAATTTCAACCCATTTTTTCCATTTCATAAGGGGAAATTGAGTCGAAAGTGAGTCACCTAAAACATAAAGATTCATCATTTGTTTAATGGAAACCTTATCATGGACCAACGTGGTCAAGGTGAGAAACTTTGACCTCACTGATGGATCAAAGTATTGGATCAACAAATCAACCAACCAATGTCGATCCTTACGTTCTGGGTACACTGCAAATAACTCACGTCAGTAGAAGCCCATACAATTGACCATTTCAAGAATCTATTTCTTGTTCTGGTGACAGCTTTAACCAGCTCCAGCTGCTTGTTGACCTTTGATGTGAATTTGCAAAGCCATCAGAACTTGTGTTCAGAAATGGAAGAATGAATTATTCTTCAACCTGCTTTGTACAATTATATGCTGCCAAACTGCAAATGACAGCATCAGCGGTAATTGTGTTCAATATTAATTTAATTACTGTGTTGTTTGCATCTTCAAAAACTTCCGGTGCTCAGTGCTGCAAAATTTCATTCAACTGAACAAGGGATGACTGACAGACTGAGTGACTTTAGTGCCACAGCATTCCCGAGCGCCATGTCACCATATAAAAATGATCCCTTTGAGTTCCATGCATAGATATTTCATATGGAGGAAAGGGCATCCCTAGTGATAAATCGGTATCGGCAGATACCCTGAACAAAGAAAGTGCATCCCTAACCTAAGTCAGGGATGCACCAAATCAACAAAAAACTTTTGTCATTGCCTTCCAAATGATATCAGGGCTTTCTGATCTGGACCAGATAGCATCATCCATCAGATGCCTTCCAGAACGATCCCTATGCCTGTTACAAGCCCTCAATAGACCAGAGTTTTCTGATCTGTAGAATTCAAATCCCCATGTCAAATGAAACCCTTTCTAGACTGTATTTTCTTCTTTTATTGTTGATTTTACCCACATATTATACTTTTATGCTGCAGACTTTTCGCAGTAAAGACAAATAGTGAGTATTAAGCTGGTCTCTCCGCCTCTCTCTGGCACTCTCTTCCTCGTTCTGCCACCTCTTAGACTTTCGTTTCTCATTCCCTCTGGAGTATCTTGTCCCTATGAAGTTGCTCCCATCCTCCTCCCCCTCCCTCCTACTTGTTAACATCAAATAAGAGAACCTCTTGCCTTCAGCTCTCTCTGCCCCAGAGCAGGTCGACATTTCACTTGTGACAGGAGAATATGTTTGCTGTGTTGACGTGACAAGTTAGCGTGAACGTTTTTTCTCTCCATTTCTTGAGCAAGCAAATATCACATGTGTTCAATAACTGTAAGCCTGTCCAAAGCCTTGGTTATTCCAATGTGTTTATAGTCTACATTGGAAATATATGTCAGGGGTCAATGGTTTCCGATTCTGAAGGATCTTGAATATTCTCTTTGAGTTCTTCCGGCACATTGAAGAGGCATATTCAAGCAACAAATGGGTAAAGAAGCCAACACGTGTACTCCTTTTCTAATGTTCCAGGGTCTACATTTTGAGAGGCAGTGAAGAATGTGACATTCTTGAGAGAGCATGGTGTACAGACCTTTTTAAGGCACAAGGTGCTCAGAGTGTCTCAGTAATAGCAAGTGTAGGGAGATAATTGACTCCACTAAGGGCATCTAAAAAGCACTCTGAGATGAGAGCTGTATTTAAAGAAAGTTTTATTATCTGCTTTTAAATGCCAAGTCATGCACCGTTTTTGCCTATGGGGGGAGAATGTTTTTTTAAATGCCAGCATTAAGTGCACAGTATTACCTTATCATTGTGACTGAGATATAGCTGCTGCCAGAGATAGCGTATGGTCAGCCCCTCTGCCTGGCAGTCTGCTACAAAGAATATTACAGGATGTGATTTGAGTTCCCCGGAGCCACTGCTCTTATCTGAGAGGAAGACGTACGACATCTGAAGGAAGAGGTATGCAGGAAGAGGCACAACATATCCCTCAGTATGTGATGCAGAGCACAGGTTTGATTCAATGAAAGCCAACCTGTTTCTGTGTTGCACTAAAGATTCAAGAGGTTTGCTAGTAGGTATATAAGTATAACATGGACAGCATACCTCTCTATTTGTATTGGTAGAGTTATAAACATTAAGGTCTCAGTCATACCAAGTGTCATCCATCCACATCATCCAGACTCAGTGGTGGGCCGTCGGGGCCTGCAAGGCCTTCTCTGCTGGCCTAAACAGAATCACAAAGTTATAGCGATTTTGTAATTGAATAATTTTTCACAAACACACTACATGTATTCTAAATATTTTTCCCATTGTCTTATTTTCTCATTGCACAGCTACTGTCTTCCTCAGTTGCTCTGCTTCCAGTGCAGCTTGTTTTAAGTAGAGCTTTTCTCCAATCAGATCTCACCTCTGTGTCTCTAGGTAAGAACAGAGGCCCGAGGTCTTCTAGGTAGACTTTGCAGTTTAAGTGAACGGGGATGATATTGTCATCGTGTTCAACCAATCAGATCTTTAGTTTGACATGTTGGGCGTATTCTTTGACGTGTCAGAGCTGCTAGCTGGCCTACAAGTACGTCAGCATTACGTGCAGCTCAGTTTCCATGTGCAGCTCTGCAGTGAGGTGCAGCGTGCGCTGTGATTGGTCAGTGGGCAAGCACGTGACTATCGTGAAACGAAACTTAACAGCAGAGGCTTAGTGGGAGTGGTGAGAGTTCAAATTGAAAGATATGGAAGAAATTATGACGTTTTTTGCATCTTGCTTGGTGTAGATTATTGTTTTTTTACCTGCTTTGTTTTTTTAACACTCAATGGCTGAAGGAGGAGAAACAGATTCGTGAGTTGGGATTTAACCGTGGGATTAAACTCTTAGTCAACAAAGAAAGGAGGACGGAGTTTGTCTTTAAGTCAACTGCGTTTGTTTTTTTACATCTAATATCTGAATGGCCCTTGAGTGTGTAGCAGGATGTGTGTTGCTGCTGTTGTTTTCCCGTTAAGCTAGTTAGCATAGCCTCCCAGAATACTCAGCTGTTTTATGTTTCTGTTTTTTTTGTTCCGGTTCAGAGGTCACAGAGCCCGTTGTCTCCTGCATGAGCGCAGAAAACATATTTCCCACAATTTAAGCTTCTGCACTAGTATTATTCAAACGTATTGTTCGGTTTGTAAGCCTCGTACCGAACGGTTTAATACGAATATGTGTATTGTTACAGCCCTAGAAACGAATAATAACTGTAGCTGTGGCGCCATCATGAGGTTATTAGGTGGTATTTCAGCTGCAGGACAGAAGTGAAGGCCCAGCTATAAAATGCACGGCCCGCCACTGTCCAGACTATTAAAACATGTTCACACCGGCCTTGTTTAGTCCAGTTGAATCGAACCCTGGAGCGTTTGTGCCTTAGTGCGATTTGTTTGGGTTAGTGTGAGTACAAGACAAAGTCTACAGCTGTTCTAACTCTGGAGTGGTTCATTTCAGGTGTGAATACCATTGTCATTTCATTGGTTTAAAAAAACCAAAACAATAATTAGCTAGCCAGTGCACCATGCGGTGCCTCCACCTCATTCCCTGCCACAATGAGACCAATTTGCCAGTAGAAGAGCAGTCGACAGCTCCGTAGTCTCCTAGTGGCAGGGAGTGACAGGCAAACCGTTTCGACCAAGTACTGCCACTGGCAATCCACCCACTGTTCGGCTCATTTTCTGGAACCAGTGTAGCATGGTGGAATTAGGAAGCTTATTGAGTCAAATGTACAATTTTATTCTTCATCCACACTACTGTCCAAAGGGAGGTAAGCACATTGCTATAGCTAGATGAGTGACAACGTTTTTTGGCTCATTAGTATGATTGGTTTAGCATGAAAGCATGGTGGCTAACTAGCCAGCTGCTCAATGACTCAAATTTAGCAAATTTCCTTCGTCTACACAGTCCTGTCACAGCTTGGGAAAGCACATCACACGCGTCGAGGCAACTGTTGAGTCATATGAGGAGTTCTATGACCAGTAATCGAATGACATTTCTACCACCTGACTTTTGTTGACAATTTATGGCCCGTTTCAGTTTTGCCTTTGTGTCAATTTTCCAACTGGTCCAGTTTGTGTTCACAATGTATCAACCGCGCATTGGTTTGATTCAAGAACCGGACCTTTAGGTGTGAAACGCTCTAAGAGTCTACAGCAGGGGTGGGCAAACTTTTTGGCTCGGGGGCCACATTGAGTTTTAAAATGTGACAGACGGGCCGGGCCAGTAGCAGATGAATGGAGTGTTTGTGTGAACTAATATAAATTGCAAGTAAAAGCCATGACCTAAAAAGTAACTTGCATTTAATTTCAGTAGGAACAGTGCTGCTGGTCACCCTTTTTAACCAGTGTGTCAACGTCTGGTGTCAGTTTGGTTGTGGCAATTCTCAGAACAGATCTGAGGTGTTCATCAGTTAACTGGGATCTTACACGGTATTTTTTTTATTGCATAAATGCATATTTTATCATGCACTTACTTATTAAGCAGTCATTTTTGACACAGAGTTTTTAGTGTGCAGGTTAATGCCTGTGGTCTTTTTAGCAATTTGATTCTTTGAAGGGATCATACAAACATTTAACTGTCACATGTAACATTATCAGAGCTCTGCTCTGTAAAGTCTTTCCTTGTCGCTCCCCCCTGTGTCACGGTGTGGGTACATCTCACTGGCATCAGGAGACGTATCAGAATACCCTTATTTTATTGGTTGAACTGAGTCACGTGACGTGATTTACAACGCATTGGTCGGTGTTTTTCCTGCACAGCTGAACAAAGTGCCGTAAATGCTGGAAAGGAGCGTGAATAACTCCGCTGCATAAGCAAAGCCCCGCGACCCACTGAAAACGGGTCCACAATGAACCACCAGTTGAGAATCACTGGTCTGCAGGATCGTGACGAGCGGTGAACAGCTGTTTGTGTGGCGTGTCTTCCGTCTCGTCCCGTTTCCTTCACCTACATTCCCCTGGGTCCTAAGTCCCTCCCTGTACAGCTTCTTATCACCTCTTTGCACCAATGTACATTTATAACAAATACCACGCATATTACGGTAATCAGCGTTATTATGTGTCAAACTCTATCGGTGCATATCCGGTCTGTCTTTGTTAATCCTGCATCGCTCTGTTCTGTTCTTTAATGGAATGTTACTGGAGCGACGGAGCCTCTCCCAGCTGTTAGCAGACTGTTGTGCTAGCAGGCTCGCGAGCTGTACCCAGCATGCAGTTCGGCGGTGAAATTTTATAAATGTACAATTATTAGTGTTACAAATTGTTTATGTGTCACAGACTGTTGTGTGCTGTGATGTTTTTCTCTGTTAAAGAGCGTTAGTTGTGGGTGGTTAATTGTTGTGTTATAAAGTTATGACCATGACTAGAGTTCCCTCTCAATAGATATAAGACAACTAGCGCTGACAGCAGCAAAGAATACATTTAGCTGCCTGTTGAAAGCAGACAGCAGTTGTTTCGGCTATGCACCGGTATAATGGTGTGTGAAGAATTCATATCGGAATTCATACCGGAAATTTAAAAAACGGTATACTGCCCAGCCCTAGTCTTTATTATCGTTTGGGCAATTTTGTACTCTTGTCTGACGGGCCGGATCCGGCCCACGGGCGTAGTTTTCCCATGCCTGGTCTACAGCCATGCTAGCTGCTCTGTGAGGCGGTTCTCAGGCTCAGCTAAAGTCAGCATGCTAACATATTCTGATACCAAGCTGGTATGATGTCTACCATGTTCACCATTTCAGTTTAGTGTGTTAGCATGCTAACATTAGATGTTTAGCACCAAACACAACATACAGCCGAGGCTGATGGCAATGCCATTAGTTTGTGATTGTACTGGGTATTGGGCAAGCTCAACCATATTGGACAAATTGAGACTTTGACCTGATGGTGTCGTGAGAAAAGTCAGAAGATCATCAAAGTTATTACAATTCATCCTGAGAGGAACATGAATGTCTCTACCAAATACCATGACAGACAAACAGACATGTCATGGTGATGCTCGAGGAAAAGTCAGCGGATCACCAAAGTCAGTGCATCCTATGGGAACCATATGTCTGTCCAAAAGTGTGTGCCAATCAATCTAGGAGATGCTTCACTGATTAAGTAAAAGCTTTGACAGGCTGGTGGCACTAGAGCAGCGGTTCCCAAACTTTTTAGGCCGCGCACCCCCTTCTACATCCCGACCGGGTTCGCGCACCCCCCCCCCCCCCCCCCCCTTAATGAAAAAAAAAAAGAAGCAACAGAGCCTTTTAAGCCTTCATAGCCGCATAAGAATCGGACCAATGAGAGAACAGTTTGCTCGCGCGTGGCATTTGTTTACAAGATTTAGTCCGCTGTTAAATGTTGCAGTGTGAACACAAACCGAACAAAGGAGCAACTGCAACAAAGCAAACGAACTGAAGGTGTGAAAACGCCCTGAAACACTGCAACAAAGTTTCAATAACTTTCAGTGACACAAGGCGTCACTTTTAAAGAGCAATACGGATGCGAGCACACACGCACAGGCTCAGAGGCAGATTATCACATTTAATTTACAATTAATGAGCGACTAATGCAGCCAGGATGTCTTCGGACAAAGCATCGATGCGGCGCGACACAGTGTTGTTGGACACCGGGATCATGTCCAACTTTTTTGCTTCTTTCTCCCCAATCATACATTCCACCATCTCTCTGGCAGCTGGCAAGCTCACGTCTTCGGCGATTGTGTGCGGTAGCCCCTTTCTCGCTATTCTGTAACCAGATATGAAGCCCGTAGTGCGTCATTTATAGACCAACACATGAATGAGACTCCAGTTGTTTTGGCTGTTTTGTAACTCCTCCAATTTGGATATAAACAATGTAAGGGGCTTTTGACTTGCACTGGCATGCTTGGTGTTCAGGTGGCGACGTAAATAAGAGCTTTTAGACTGTTAGCCAGAACCTCACTGCACACCACGCACTGTGGCTTTGGGGAATCTGCGTTGCCAATCCAAGTGAAGCCCAGACACAGATACTTTTCATCATATTTCCTCTTTTTTTCCCAGTCTGATGCTCACTCTCGTTTCCTCTTTTTTCACCTTGACTCCGCGATGGGCCGATGTGCTCCCGATTTGTCTGTGCTATCCCTTCCTCCTTTTCGGTCTCCTCCGTCTCATCTTCCTCTGACTCTGGCTCGATTTCTTCTCCCGGTCTCTCCCCAACGCACCTCTCCGTTCCCCTCGCCTCCGATTCCTCTCTCTCTGTCCCTCTCCTCTTTTACAACTGATAGCTTCAGATGTCCCACCTGACAGTTTTTAAATTAAAATTACATTTTTTTTTAATATTTAATATTATTACACCATCAGACCGCCATTACACTTTTCCTCTCGCGCACCCCCTAGAGGCAGCTCGCGCACCCCCAGGGGTTTTCGTGATATTTATATTTTGTCTGTGTGACCAAACCAAACACAAATGTACAACAAAGTTAATACTATACTACTATATTTCCTGCTGAAGAAAACAAACTCTAAGACACAAGTGCTCATTGGTTTCTGTCATTCTCTTGTCCAGGACTCTGTGAAGTCCTGATGTATAACAAATGTCTTCTTGCTGATGATTTGTCCCTACGATGTGCTCGTATTGTTGAGATGTTTGTACAGCAGTAGTAATTACAGAGGAGCTGCTGGTTCACAGTGGTGTCGTTGCAGACGTTTCTGTTGTGCGGAGGGGCAATAAAAGGCTTTATTAGACAGGCTTGAGTTCATTATAGACGCTGTTTCTCTCGGCCTGCTCGGCTAAGATAAACCCCGCTCTGACCAAGGCCACATCCCTCCTGCTGTCGCTGCAGGCCCTCGCTGAATTGATTTCAGTAGTAAAGTGACTTAATATGCGGATGGCCTTTAATTTAAGCCTGTTACCGTGCCAAGGGGTGCTTGTTTAAGGCTTTATTTACACCCTTGCAGCGCCGCCTGGCATGCTGGGCTCCACGCTGAATCACACCAGCAGATTTGGATAAAAGGTTTGAAATGCCAAAAGCTCTTAAAGTTACCCAGGCAGTGTTTAAAGTACTCAACTGTGAACTTGTGTGGGATGCACTACTTTAGCTGCACTTAGAGTTGTTGTCATCAAAAGGATTGCAACTGTTGGAATTACTGTCCGTAAAAGTTTCCTTTTCCTCCCTACCGCCACAGCCACAGGCCCACTCCTACACAGCAATCACTTTGTATTTGAAGTTCTTTTACGACCTCGGAGTATATTCAGCCCTCCACATGTGTACCAGTTATGTGTTTAAGGATAGTCTTTGCCTATTTTCACTACTGGGTGTTTATGAAGCAAATAGACCTTAAGTGTTTGTCATTTTTGATGGTTTTCTAGCAGCTGATGTTCGTTTATGTCATTCCCGATTCAGAGGAAGATTACCTTTACACGCTGCGCCATCAATCAGAAGCTCTATCGCTTGACCTGTGAAAGACTGTAATTAAGTTAGCCTAATTAACTTAATGAAGTGGCACGCTTGGCTGCCTTTACTATATTGAGTAAATTGAAAGAAAAATAGGCATCATTACTCATCAGATGTTATGGTATTTAGAGTGAAGCAGCCAGTGGGCGTCTTATCTTAGTGCAAAAATCTAACCTTCAGCCTGCTTTTATTTTCTCAATGAGGCATTTTTCATGCGTAGTCTGATTGGTTTAATCAGTATCATTGGTGCATTTATGGAATGGACACAAAACCCGGAGAGCGATCTGAATTTGTTGCTCTCTACATTCTCTTATCTGTATTCAAGTGTGACCTTAATGCCGTAAGGACCGCGCGATCAATAAGCCCGACAGTCGGGGCTTTTACTCAGGCGTATGAAGTGCTTAAAGCATGAGAACCTCATCAATGACGGTTGTCTTTTAGTCATGGCCAAAGTTTAACCACAGTTTAATGTGATTTAAAGGCAAGCCGGGGGCAGCTAAACTAGCCTGCAGGGAGCACGGTCAAGGGTGGCCGTGCAGGACGGCGAAGACGAAGAGAAAATCAATGGCTGGGAGTCACCTCAATCACTTTAACTAGGCGCTACAGACGCCTGTGCTCCTCTCAGGGGCCAATTTGCGGAGTAAACAGGAGTGTGTGATTGCTGCCGTGGTCCCCAGCGGCCCCGGCTGTCCATTTCTCTGAACCTGGCTCATTCTAACAACCCTCTTAGCGGTGAGCATACGTGAGGCCACTTTTCGGACCCCCTCAGTATTTCATGGCCATAAACAGTGTAACAGACAGTTTTTCTTTATCGCTCTTCGTTAAGATAGCATTCCAACAAGTCCCTGACTCCTGCTGCGTCGGCAGAAGGCATCCTATATCCTCCATTACATATTCAGAATAAACTTTAGTTTAACATCTTTTTGTGAACACGCCACAGTTGAACAAAGGGGTAGGTTGTGGCCTTAACTTGTGTTAAGTAATGAGCTTAGCACTAATAGACGTAAGACTAGAAAGATGCTGTTATATGTTGATGCTTTCCTTCTTTAAATGCATTCCTCTGAATGAGACCAATTTGCTTTTCCTTACAAATGATCTCGGGCCATGGACAGACACTGTAGAGAGCACATTAACCAGACAACAGACGTTACGTCATGGAACTAACGTTAATTAATCTACAGCTGGTCAAATCTGCCGTCGTCAATGTTTGTCACATTAACCATCAAAAGTGACAGTCAGCGGCTAAATCGGCAAATAATGAGGAAATAAAACAGTAATCTGTACATTGTAAATTGCTCTTTGCTAATAATAAAGACACAGAAGAGACTATTTGTCAGGGATCTGTTAGAGTTGGAGCTTAACGTATGCAGATATTTTACCAAAATGAGATTGGCATGGCAGGTTAATGTTATAGAGAGCTCCAAAAAAACACCATCAGAATCAGGCATCAACACAGGAGAGTAAACATTTCAAAGAGAATAGCATGTACCTTGTAAAGCACATGCTATAACACGTATTCACAAATGTTTTAGATATTTTATGAGAGTAGCTTTTTAATGTATTGATTATGAGCACCAGGATGTATCTAAATGTGCTGGTTTGTCACACAATCATGTGTTGAGCCACACTGTTGACATTTACCAGAATGCTGGACTGTCTCTCATCGGTGCTTTAAATTACAGAAAGCTACTGGTTCATAACAGAAAGCTTCGTAGATGACTGGTAATAATTATAATACATTTTATTTGTATGGTGCTTTAAAAAAGAACTCAAAGGCACTACATGATAAAAACAGAACCAATAAAAGCAATTACAATTCAAACAAAAGAGATGACAAAATAGTAAGGAACAAAAACATACATAACTAGCATCACAGGTTCAAAGCAGAACAGGTGAGTTTTAAGTGCAGTTTTGAAAGTGTCGAGTGACGGAGAATGTCTGAGGTGCTGAGGGGGAGAGTTCCAGAGGGAGGGGGCAACAACGGAGAAGGCCCTGTCCCCCCAGGTCCGGTGCGTGGACAGAGTAGGGGGGTAAGGAGGTTGGCGTCGGCGGATCTGAGGTTGCGGTTGGGAGCGTGTCGAGGTCTAAAGGTGTGAAGGGGTTCAGCGTTGTGAAGGGCTTTATATGTGATGAGAAGAATCTTGTTGTATCACGCTGAAGAGAGATTGATTTAGAATGAAAATGTAGTCACTCATAAATTAAAAAATACAACTTAACTCAATTAAAAATATATAAATGTAAAATAGTTTATAGTTAAAGGAATCGTTTTTGGAACGTATGCTCATTTGCTTTTTGTATGACAGTAAGACAAAGTTATCAGTTCAATGTTTGTGCATCAAATACAGTAGAGTCAGGACAGCGTTAGCCTAGCTTAGCTTAAACATCTGTGGTTTTAGGTTTTAGATGTTTTCTTTGTGGGAAGCCGGTGAGGGATCATGTTCTTGTTCCTGGACGTTGTGATCGGGGGGGAACAGCGTTAACGTCTATTCACCCTACACAACTTCAAGAAAGCATCAAGCCCACCAATGAAATGTACTTGTGCCACGTCTAACGATGCTTCACAGGTATGGACACAAACGCAGGTTGAATTATCTTAATGTTTCATGATGGATATATAATTCTACAGAGCGTGTGGAGGTACAGCTCAGGGGAGTCACTAGTGTTGTGCACAAGTCATTTATATTTATGTACTTGTATAGTGACGCTTTTGGGGGAACCCGCATCATATATTCAGTGTAGAACTCATTAAGCCCAATAAAGTACTTAGTCAGAAGTCTCGTACTCTTTGGTTCCATCATACAAAACATATTTTTATGTTGTGTTGTTCAGAGATAAAGCAGAGATACACAACCACTCATCCCACAGTGCCCGAGCACTGAGACCTAGTTATGATCTGCTGCTTTATTCTAAATGCTTCAAATTGGAAACAGAGAAAAAGCAGCTCTCTGTTTCCTCTTCCGGGAGACATCTGTAGTTCTCTGACGAAGCGATAAAAAAGAAAAACCTGCTTGTGAATTTTTACCTCTGATCAAAGTAGGCGACGCCTTCCTTGGTATCGGTCATGCCTCACTAAAATGGAAATACCTTTCTTGGAGACAGAGAGAGAGAAAAAAGGGACATTAAAGAATGCCCTTTGTAATAAATGAAACGGGAATTGCAAATATGCGCAGTCATGAAATTGAATTGTGCTCTCTGGTGACTGGTTTGTGGGTGCTGAGGAGCGGGGCTGCAGGAGGAGCGCTGGGGGCAGAGGTGGTTAAATGTAGCGCGTAACGCACTGCCTGAACAGGCTAATGAAGCCGCTGTTTATGACCCACTGCAATTGTGTCATCTCTTGAATGGCAACAAGATGCCAGTGCACAAACAGAGGCACTAAAACACAGATACATGGAGCTGCTCACACACACACAAACAATGTGGTGTTGTCTTTGGTAAAATGTATTAATATGTCAATGTTTTTTTGTGGGCTGAGAAGAGGCCACATACCTACAGTACAATGCAACATTCTAACAGGATACAACCTTAGAGTTAGTTGGAACGACTTTATAATGTCAATGAAAAGAGACCCACAAATCCAAGCAATATGAAAAATACAATGTAAATAATTGTATCAGTCATAAAGCAATTGTTTGAACCATTATAGCTGATAAAACTAGGGAACAGACTTATGTACGCAACATGGCCAATAACACAAATATAAACAAGACATTGTTATGGAGCCAAATCCAGATCAATAGTTTTGATCATTTGGGGAAAAAAAATTCTTGAACAGGTCTTGAACATTGAAAAATACAGCAATGTATTCAAAATAAAAATAAGTGAATGAAAAGTTTTTTGGGGTTGAATACACTTTTGATTCAGTTCTGGAATGTTTTTGAATACATTTTTTTTTCATTTTTTACTTTCATATATATTTTTGATATTTCAGGTCTTATATTTTTCACTTTCAGATTTTGTATTTTCAAATTAAAATCTTTTTTGAACCTTGAGTCCAGATTATTTGTCAGACCAAGACAGAACTTTGACGCTGTGGCCTGTTATTGTTAGTTAATTACTGCTTGAGTGTGAACCAGTCGTTGTTGAGGTTATTTTTTGACAATGATAATTTAAGCCCATCTTAATCTTCTTTGAGCATTTCAAATAATATCTCATTAAACAGACTTTTTAAACAACTAGCATTTAATTAGTTTTGCAACATGACAAATGTTAAATCTAACTCTGATTTGATTATTGTAGACAAAGGTTACTGTTTTTTGTTTGAATTTATATTAAAAGCCTGATGGTTGTGCTTTGCGTCTTCTGCATACAGACACACTCATAAATAAATACGATGTAGGCAGAAAACAAAAATGTAATCCATGTTGATGAGCTTGATTGCGTAGAGTTTGTGGTGCGCATATCTGTGTTTGTGTTATTGTTGATGGTGCGAGCAGCGGGGGATGTGAGGCAGTGTGAACACCGGACTGCTCTTCATCGCCCCTACGGCTGAGTCTGAGCGGTCCTCCTCCTCTCCCCGCATCACATGACAGAGACGACGCTCTGCTCCTGCCCTTTAAAACGCCACCCCCGACTCCAATGAAAAATGTGGCATTTCATTATCATATATGTATATGTTATTGCCAGAGGGCCTGCCAGTCTATGGAAAGCGAGCGGTGAAACCCTCCCCCCCTTCTCCTCTCCCTCGTTTCCCCAGAGGGAATGGATGGAGATATCCCACAATGCCAGAGACCATCAGCTCCTGCAGGTCCATCGGAGGGGGAGGGGGGGGGGGGGGGGGGGGCTTCTTGCCTCTCCACTTCACACAAAGCAAATGTCTAGAGCAGGAGCCGCTGATGCAAAACGTAGCTCCGTACCTCAAACTCTGTAGTCCACCGTTCCCTCTATCCCCTTTCTCTGAATCAGTGGAGGAGCAATGCTTTAAAACGGGCCGCAAATCTTCAAACTGCAGACAATATTAGGTATGCAGTGATAGATGTAGCTATGTTATTGTCTAAAAACAGGACTTTTGATGTGTCACTGATGTAATGGATATGATGCAGTTTGACACTTCACAAGGAGGGATTGTAAACCAACACCTTATTGTTCATGATTTTAGTATTAACCGTATTATCAATCCAGTAATTAGAGTATTTTCAGTTTGTCAAAGCTGCTCCAACCAATGTGTAGATCCATCAAGTGAAAGTAAAATGTAAATGTAAAGAGGAGATGCTTCATAAATGCACATTGATTCAACATCATATTTCACCATAAGAATTTGACATTTATACATATTTTCGTAAGTAGAAAGTTCTGTCTTTATTCCCTATATATTTTCATAGATTTATAAACTTGCTATTTTGCCATGGAAAATGAATTTTAACGATTTTAGCATAAGGCTGCGACATAACACATTTTCTATAAAGCAATATTTCTTTCGTGATAATGAATCAAATGACTGTGTGTAATGTGAAAGGGGCGCTCATCCTGACAAACCCAGCTTATAGCTCTGCACTTCCTTTTCGCACTACAGGACCTCTGAGCATCTTTTCAGCTCATTGTTTTGTTTTTTAAGCATGCAGTATTTACTGTAGTGTTTAGTCTCACAGCTCTCATCACCCTTGTGTCCATCGGCAGCAGGCCACAGCAAACGATTTCTAATAAACCCACTGGACATTACCTACACAACAGCTGGTGAACACAGTGGATCATTTAACAGCTAAAGAGACGGCTATCTTTCTCAGGAGTCTCCGGTTGGTGGAGACCCAAACAGAGCTAAAATAGAAAGAAAATTGGACTGTATCAGGGGTGGGCAGTTATTTTCCATCGGGGGCCACATCAGAAATTGATGAGGCTGTCGTGGGCCGTCAAAAACTGTAAGTCAAAGCGTAGTAAGAAGTGCATAGCAAAGTCAGAAGTGTGTTGTATAGGGCTATGCTAGTAATAGCACAGTCAGACGTGTGCTGTATAGTGCTATGCTAGTAATAGCATAGTCAGAAGTGTGCTGTATAGGGCTATGCTAGTAATAGCAGAGTCAGAAGTGTGTTGTATAGGGCTATGCGAGTAATAGCAGTCAGAAGTGTGCTGTATAGGGCTATGCGAGTAATAGCAGTCAGAAGTGTGCTGTATGGGGCTATGCTATTAATAGCAATGACAGAAGTGTGCTGTATAGGGCTATGCTAATAATAGCATAGTCAGAAGTGCGCTGTATAGGGCTATGCTAATAATAGCATAGTCAGAAGTGTGCTGTATAGGGCTATGCTAGTAATAGCATAGTCAGAAGTGTGCTGTATAGGGCTATGCTAGTAATAGCATAGTCAGAAGTGTGCTGTATAGGGCTATGCTAATAATAGCATAGTCAGAAGTGTGCTGTATAGGGCTATGCTAGTAATAGCATAGTCAGAAGTGTGCTGTATAGGACTATGCTAGTAATAGTGCACACTGGTAATGTACGTAGATGTCTTTGGGTTAATAGCTAGCTAACACAGCGATGCAATTCTACTGTTGGCCACTCTTTCTGAATTGCCATGTGATGGAATTGTGGGCTGATTATAATTTTTTTGGCAGGGTCCAAAGCTTAAAGTTGTACAGTATGTCCCGGCAGCAACAGTAGAAGAAGAACTACGTAAACAACATGGCTGTACAGCATTGAGTGAATAAAGTTACATTGTAATGTTAGAGATACACCAATAAACACAGCACTAACCCCTGTCCGAATAAACAATACAAATATGTTTTTGTGAGATTTTATTTAACAACAGCAGGACTCCAAATTAATACTAAAGTTGCTGTATGTCTGTTGGATGCGCAAATAGGGATTCGTTTGCTGACACAATTTCCCACATTTATCAGGCGATACGTCACAATGCGTTGTGTTTACAGCTTTTTCTGGCCACGAAGTCGGGGAATGCAGCTTTAAATAATGATCCCGCTCTCAAAGAGGTTTAGCTCATCTTTTAATTGCATCATAGATATTTCAGTTACAGATTAATAACGCTATGACACATGTAATGACACAGTATGTGCTCCCCAAAGAACTCTTAAGATACTCCCCAGGTAACACGTGCATTTCAAATTTGAAGCTCGTCCTCTGCATCTCCCTGACACTTTAAATTGCAGGCTGCACAGGCAATTTCTGTAGACTCACTCCATAAGCCTGACTAAAAGGGCAGATGAATGAGGAGTGGGCCCTAACGGAAGGCAATCTTAAACTGTAGTATCACTCCAAGCACAGCATTTCACTGAGATTCAAAGAAACACGAAAAACTGATGAAGATTTGGGGCTGTCTCTCTCCCCGCTTCTGCCATCCCCCTCAGAATGGGGGGGGGGGGCAGACAGACAGCAGGATAATACCAGCAACAGTGCAGCTGTGGGGCGCCAACACCCTCAGGCAGACACAGGTGTGACGGGTGGCTGAGGGGTTGCAGTGGGGAGGATAAAGTGCACATGAGAAATCCTGAGAAGGCTCTGAGTGTCCAGGGGGACCAGTGTCACCCCGCTCCCCAGGGATACACACTAAATCAGTGCGGTGGGCATGGGGAGGCACATCTCTGGCTTTATGATATAGTTAGCATGCGCTGGCCCCTCCTCCCCTCTCTTGTTTCCCATTTAAGAGCTGACTGGCCCCCCCGATAACGGATGGCGCCACAGGTAATTGGAAAATTGGCAGGCATGTCAGGGAGATTTGGTGGATGGCACGGGTGTATATGACGGCGGGGTTCATGAGGTGTCACCCCACAGCTAGATTTATATCAGCCCCATGGACTGGCACCAGAAAGTATCCGGAATTCAGGAAAAAGTAGCACATTTTTCTTCAGGTTGTTACTGCATATCAAGACGGCTCCAGAGGCACGGACAAGGTTCCTGTTGGTAAAGAGATAATATATGAGCCGTCCTTTGCATTAACCCTAAACTAAATTTACTGTTTCTACACATGCCTTAACAACTGCTGCAAGTAGCTCCACACATCCTACACTCTGATTTATTTGCAGCTCATTTTCATCTTCTGTGACAATTTAAATTCCAATCTGCATCATCAAACGATGGTTTACATCAGTGGTTCTCAACTGGTCCGGCTGCGGGACCCACCATCACCCCTTAATGACAAGCCGTGACCCAAATCGAGGAACATGTTCAACTTCTCAAATGTATTTAACGTAAAGATGGTGCAGTTTGAACCTGAGCTGAACATGTCCTCTGCAGTCGTAGTGTAGGAGCTCTCTAGTGCAGAGCACTTCTTCCTGTCAGTCCCCCTCCCACACATGTTTCACGTAAACAAGTAAAACTGCTTTGTTTGTGATGTCTGTAGATTCGACCATTTACAATGCAAAATGACCACTTGCCTTAATTCGAGCTGTGGTCTGTTGTTTGATGTCATCCGACATGTCTTCAATTCGCCTACTTAGTGTCATTTGACAGAGGTATAGTTTTCACTTTATCCTGCTGATATTAGCATTACAAGGCATAAACGCAAAATATTGTTAAGGAGTGTGAATAGACTGCATAAAAATCCCCTTCAAAATAAAAGCACAAGATTTTTATTTTTTCAGGCAAAGGCTGTGTGGGGATACTCACGAGCCCCCGGCTGACCGCTGCTGTGTTGGAGTTCTCCCCGGAGAACGAGAGGGTCGCCTCCATGCACCTATGGGTTGCGGGAGGCAAGGCTCTGACTGTGATTTGTGCTTATGCACCAAACAGCAGTTCGGAGTATCCGGCCTTCTTGGAGTCGGTGGGAGGGGTCCTAGAAAGGGCGCCGCCTACCAACTCCATCGTTTTCCTGGGGGACTTCACTGCTCACGTGGGCAATGACGGAGAAACCTGGCGGGGGGTGATTGGGAGGAACGGCTTGCCCGATCTGAACCGGAGTGGTGTCTCGTTATTGGACTTCTGTGCTAGCCACGGTTTGGCCATAATGAACACCATGTTCGAACATAAGGTGGCTCATAAGTGTACCTGGTGACCGCTAAGGTAGTTAAAAATCTCCTTGGTGGCAAGGTGCCGGGGTTGGATGAGATCCGCCCTGAGATGCTGAAGGCGCTGGACATGGTTGGGCTGTCTTGGCTGACACGCCTCTTCAATGTTGCATGGGGGTCGGGATCAGTGCCCTTGGACTGGCTGACTGGGGTGGTGGTTCCCATCTTCAAAAAGGGGGACCGTAGAGTGTGCTCGAATTACCGGGGTATCACACTACTCAGCCTCCCAGGGAAGGCTTATGCCAGGGTACTGGAAAGGAGGCTCCGACCATTTGTTGAACCTCAGATCCAAGAGGAGCAGTGCGGATTTCGTCCAGGCCATGGAACAGTGGGCCGGCTCTTTACCCTCGCAAGACTACTGGAGGGGTTCTGGGAGTTTGCCCAACCAGTCTACATGTGCTTTGTGGACTTGGAGAAGGCTTTCGACCGGGTCCCTCTGGGGTTCTTGTGGGGGGTGCTGCGGGAGTATGGGGTGCCGGACCCGTTACAACGGGCGATCCGGTCTCTGTACGACTGCAGTAGGAGCTGTGTCCGCATTCTCGGCAATAAGTCAGAAACGGTGGGTGTTGGCCTCCGCCAGGGCTTCCCTTTGTCACCGGTCCTGTACGTGCTTGGCCTGCTGCCACTGCGACCCGACCCTGGATAAACGGAAGAAAATAGATGGATGGATGGACATTTTGGGATTGAGGGTAAGGCAATAACGGCAGTTGTCAATCTACATTGTCCGCATCCATAATATTAACAGGTGTCAGATAAGAGCGAATGACAGGAATAGTCGTCCTTTTTGTTCATATACTACACTATACATAGCAGTACTATACATAGTGCAGGTGTAAACAAACAAAAGCATGATTCTAACTCAAACACGCCATCAGTCTTCTCGTTGCCTCGCCAAGATTGGTTGAATGAATTCTTTCTTTGACGAGTTAAGAATGATGAAGAGCAAAACATGGTCATAGTGGGTCAAGTGCGGAGATTCCATTGCTGACACGTGTTGTGAAAAGGAAATGAACTGGGACATAAGGAAGTGTGCAATTTCAGGATTGGTTTACATTCTTCTGGGGTTCTACAGCTTTTGGATCGGTTGCTAGAATGTTTTAACAGACCTTCATGGTTCCCAGACGAACAGACCTACCGACTTTGGTGATCGTCTGACATTTCCTCTAGCGCCACCATGAGGTTGGTGCTAAAAAGCATATGTCCTTTTTAATATGTTTTTGCATCTTTGTCGTGTCAAAGTGCGTCGCTGTGGTCTTACAGAAAGTTGTGTTTAAATTAGCAAAGACAAGACTTTGTTTTTGCTCAGCGGGCCGACAATCGGTAATGATCCTTACCTGCATGTCTGCATCCAACTAATTTGATGCAGACATTTATGTTCCCCTCGGGATGGATTGTGCTACCTTTTCATGGGTAATGACTTTGCATCCAGTGACATCATGAGGTTTTTTGTCCCATACTTTTTTGACAGCGAATGTTAGCATGCTAAAAAGAAGAGGGTGAACATGTTAAATACTAAACCTGCTAAAACATCAGCACATTAGCTTCGTCATGCTGATGTTAGCACTTATCTCAAAGAACCACTGTGGCTAAGTACAGCCTCACAGAGCCATGGAGCTATTGTTATGAAGCAGCAAAGATCATTTTCCAGGTTTAATTACAAACCAAAGAATCTTAAGACCAAATGCTTGAGAAAGTCTTTGCCCAAGAGTCTAATGATGTTGAATGAGTCTGCCAGTGAAATTCCCCCTCACAATTTGTTGTTAAAAGATGAATTCTGCTTTTTAATTGGCGAGCAGAGAGTCGGGACACGCTGCAGTGTTAAAAACTGATTCCCTGGTGATTGGCCTTGAGGGACAACAATCGCATACGGCATGGTTCCTTTTTTTATAAAGTACTTTTGAATTACCAACATTTACTGTAGGCCTGGACCAGATTGTGTCAGGATGAGTCAATCGGGACAAGTTTACAATATTTAAGAAATATGTAAGTTCATGTGAGTACACAAAGAATCCATGCGGGAGTGAAACCATTCGTGATTGACAGAAAATTAGAACCTAACAGCTAGCTGGAGGAACGTGGATTCATGAGGCGTTGTGGGCTGCAGGTCCTAACCTGGTGATCACACATTCTGGAGTGTAGATGTGTTTATTAACCTCTGGAGAGGAGATAATTGTATCTGTCAGAGTCGTTTAATCACCGCTGCAGCTCTCACCACTGTCACTTTCACTTTGTCTGTTTTACTAAATCAGCTGGCTCCTTGCTTGGCCCACTACGACTCCTGCTCTCCTCGTGTCACTTTCCTTTTAATTGGCTGTAAAACTCACGTGTACATTTGGGAACTATTTCGTTATTTGTAAAAATAAAAGACAATGTATGGAACAATGATAAAACACTGGTTTCAACTTCAGAAAGACACAGTTGAAGGTGGGCAACAACAATATTTAGTTAATAATTCATCAGTCAAATACAGTGGATCCAACACCATCAGACTGATTCTTATGAAAATGCATCAGAAGCTGCATCTTAATACTATGATCCAGTGTTTTTAAAACAGTAGATATATACAGTACGTAAAACATCTATCAGGATTGTGAAACAGAAGCTGGATAGAAGATGGTAAGGACAGGTCTTTGTAGCCATAATAACTTTTATTGAAAATCAACTACTTAACATTTATACAACTTGTTCCATTCCATTTAAGCTGTGCACTCTGAGCTAATGCTCAAGTTTCTTATGATGCTTTTATTATTTGTATTTTACCAACACTTAAAGCTATGGTCGGTAATATTTTTCAAGAACTTTTTTCCCCCACATCAACACCGGGGAGCTGGTTCGCGACGACACTTATAGTATTCCTTGCGTGCTTAAAAAGTTACAATTCTGGTTAACCAACAGTGTGCGGGTTGATTTTGCGAGTGCAACTGAAAGTGGGAAACTTATAAACCCTAGTCTCCTTTATGCAAGTCAGATGTGCCTCATACCCACCACTCTCCTACCTGACCTTCTACCTCACTACATAAATAATTAATTGGCACTGAAAGTTGGCCCTGGATGTACATTTTGAGGTGGCGTATTGGCTCTTCGCTAAGTCCTGCCACCTTGAACCAGACCAGACCAGCCAATCACAGTAAAGCATCGCACAGCTCCAACCAGGGTCCTACAGCTCCGCTTCACAGACTCTCATGCAATTGTTTCAGATTGTCTTCATTGTCAGGCTGGTTTAGTGGCTTTGGAGCTAGTCATGGTCAAACGTTGAGTAATAGTGATCCTTGTTTCCCGAAGATGTTGAAAGGAGATATACGTTTTTAACAGTGGCGGGCCGTGCATTTTATACCTGGGCCTTCACTGCTGTCCTGCAGCTGAAATACCACCTTATAACCACATTGTGGCACGACAGCTATTATTCATTTTTAAGGCTGTAACTATGTACGT
Organism: Melanostigma gelatinosum; assembly: GCF_949748355.1. NCBI lineage: Eukaryota > Metazoa > Chordata > Actinopteri > Perciformes > Zoarcidae > Melanostigma > Melanostigma gelatinosum. The sequence continues at coordinate 512,792 of NC_136650.1, read as the reverse complement.
CTTCGTATTAAACCGTTCGGTATGAGTCAGCGCTCGAGCATTTAGAAAATGCAAAAGCCTAAATTCAGGAAAATATAATGTTCTCAGCTGGTCTGGCTGTGGGATCCACCGACATTCCTTAATGACAAGCCGCGACCCAAAGAGAGTATCATAGGATTTTACTTTCACAACTTGAATGTTGAACGTACTGCTCTGCAGTGTCTTTCCTCCTCTCAGCACCCTCTATCATGGTGCAGCTCAACTCAGTCAGAATGCATTTTGATTGGCTGAGCTGCATCACGTGATGTGATTCACTACCCATCAGCCTCTGCTGGCTGTTAAGTTTCGTTTCACGATAGTCACGTGCTCACCCACTGACCAATCACAGGACACTCTGCAACTCGCGAGAAAGCTACACGTGGTCACTGAGCTGCACGTAATGCTGACGTAATTATAGGCCGGCTAGCAGGCGCTGACACGTCAAAGAATACGCCCCACATGTCAAACTAAAGATCTGATTGGTTGAACACGATGACAATCAACAATATCGTCCCCATGTACTTTAATCTGCACTGGCTGCAGGTGAGAGTCTGCAGGCCTCTGGCTCTGTTCTTACCGAGAGACACAGAGGTGAGATCTGATTGGCTAAAAGCTCTACTTAAAACAAGCTGCACTGGAAGCAGAGCAACTGAGGAAGATAGTAGCTGTGCAATGAGAGAATAAGATAATGGGAAAAATATGTATAGAAATTATAATACATATAATACAATATTTAAGAAAAATTATTAAATTATAAAATAGATAGCTTTGTGATTCTGTTTAGGCCAGCAGAGAAGGCCTTGCAGGCCCTGACGGCCCACCACTGTTTTTTAAACTACATAAAAGGTATTTTAGAACATCATAAACAAGCATGAGCATTTCTATGTTATGCTAGCTAAATTATATAATGGATGTCTACACATGCTGCTTTAGCTTTTTAATGATTGTAACTGTGACTAAAGACCTACCTGGTTTTACAGGAACAGTGTTGTTCCTTCACTTCATTGTCTTCTGTCTGGATCTCCAGGTGATGTGCTGGTTCACTTTTACACTGTGATCTGTAGCTTTAACTTCTATCTTGATCTTTCAAACCTGTTTTCTCTGCTAAATCATTTTAACACCTGGATACATCCTTCAAACACATATAGTATTCCTTCTATCTGCTTCTCTCTGAAATAGATTTTTAATTTTTCCAAATATTTGATATTCATTCATGGAGTACAGTGACAGTGTGGGCTCCACACTAGACAGACTTTACTACTCTCATTGTATGAACAATTTCTGTCATATGCATTGAATGTGTTGTAACTCTGTTGTGTTGTTCATTCTGTACACATGACATCTATCCCACTTCTGTCCCTCCTGATAGAGGATCCTCCTCTGTTGCTCTCCCCGAGGTCTCTTCCTCTTTTCTCTTTTACATTAAAGATGTTTTTTGGGGAGTTGTTCCTGTTCTGATGTGAGGGTCCTGGGACAGAGGATGTGTACAGATTGTACTCTGTCTGAGGAGAATTTGTGATTTTGGGCTGTACAAGATAAACTGAATTGAATTGACAGCTTGACGGGGTAGCAGAGGGTGGAGGGGGGGCGGGGCTTAGCGAAGGGTCAATAGGTTCTTTGCAGATGACGTCACACATTTGCGTGCTTACCAGCTGGAGGGCAGGTAACTGGAGGCAGGTTCAATACTGCAGCAATAATGCCTATGGTTTGCGCTGTTTACGGCTGTTCCAACCGATCAAATCTGGGAAAATACAAGATCTACTTTCAAGTCCCGAAAATAGTTGTACACAAAGGTGAGAAGTTTAACAAACTCACAGAGAAGCAGCGACAGACAGAGATCAAAAACCATCTGAAGTCTGGAGGAGCGGAGTCATTTTGCCAACTACATAGCTAGCTAAAACTGACTAAAAACACAGACCATAGTGGTGATATTGCCGGAAACATAGCCAGATACATCTGTGATATTATCATACTGTGGTTTAGTTAGCTGTCTCCAAGCAGCTAACTCGCTAGCTGAAACTGCAAAACACTAGCTCCAGAACAAACAGCCAACGGTTGACAATATCACAGATGTGGCTGGCTATTTCCAGCAATATCACCACCATGGTCTGTGTTTTTTGTCTGTTTGTCATTGTTTTTATGGAAGTTAGCGTTGCATTGGTTCCTTCGACAAAATGTTTTGTGATAAACCAACTACACCACATGAATTCACTTCATCGCCACGAAGCTAAAGGCGGACTAGTGATCAGCATGATGACATTTAGTCATCTCTCATTTACCCACTTGTTTGCAATCACCTTTTTTAGGACACAAAAAAGTTTTAAAATTCAACAGATGGGTGTTTACTAGTGTATATTACGTAGACCAAAACGTTAGAATCTCTTCAGCTTGTGTTAACCACGGACCGTATCTAACCAAAAGCCCGTCAACTTTGACACCAGGAAACCAGAAGAGCCATAATGCTGACTCAATTCCGGGTTTTATGATGCATTCCTGCAGCACTCTACTTGGACGTGATAGCTGGGGACAGTGAGCTCAGCAAGACATCCATATGTCTCTGCAGTCTGTAGTACACACCTGAGGCAGACAGCATACTTGATTTTATACCTTGGTCGTAGAGCAATGGAGGGTCAGTTTAATTCTTTCTTTCTGTTCATTGCTAACGCTGACATGTTCAAAGGTGCCATCTGTCACGTGACGGTTTGTCGTGTCCTGTGCTTCTAGGAGGAAGAGGAGGAGGAGCAGCTGGAGGAAGATGACGCTGTTAAAGAGGAAACAGCGGAGCAGGAGATTCCAAACTGAACCCGAGCGAGCGGACACGAACATACCACTGCTCTGTGGTTTCACCTCCAGTCTTTGCATTTCCGTTCAGACTATAGCACACGTAACTTTCTACTAGCCGTTCTCTCCGACGGTCTCTCTCCCCGTCTCTGTGCCTTCTGTGTGTTTATCTCACTCGAGTTGAGGGCGATGCTTATCGAAATACACATATTTGATTGGCTGAGTATCATTAAGTGAGATGATTTACAACGCATGTAATTAGTCGATTTTTACAACGGCGTCTGGGTCTATTGGTGACCCCTGCACTAAACGCTGTTGTTGCTTCTGTAATGCCAGCATGCTATCATGCTGTTTTGTTCAGTGTCAAAAAGCAAAGCCGACATAATGCCAGGTTTTATTCACCGCAGCATTGTCGAATCTGAAAACTCACAAGTTTTCACCCCCCACCTTAGAAATATGTATAGCCCCAATTACATTCTGTGTATTTATTCTATTAATTAAATATAACTGCATAGTTCCATCAGCTCAGCTCACAGTGTGACACCTAAGTCAGAAAAAGGATTTTTGCTGAACTGATAGATTTTTTTGTCAGCGTCAATCAACCCATGAAATGAAGGTGGGCACAATGAATATTATGTCCCAAGTTGTTCTGTCTCTGCTCTACCTTTGTGCAGCGGGTTTGAGGGTCATAACGTGGAGCTAACTGTTTTATTATCGTCTTTTTTAGAGGGGCATTGCAGTGAGCCTGAAGCACTATCGACAAGATGATCAATCTGGGACGGACTAAAGTTAGCACAGGAGTCCTCTGTTATATATTGAGACATGGTTTTAAATTAAATACAGATGGATTCACTTCTTTAAATGTAGCTACAGCAGTGAGACATATAGTGTAGAAACTTTGACCTAATGGCGTACACTCCGTTAGTAGGAATTCAAAAGTTATTAGATAATGGTCCGATAAAAGAGGGTTCTGTGGAAAGACTATTAAATCTTCTATTTTAATGCCATAAGAACCAGGTCGAGGGTGTGGTTAAAACAGTGAGTGGGTTTCTGTGCACTCCAGTGGCGGGCCGTGCATTTTATACCTGGGCCTTCACTGCTGTCCTGCAGCTGAAATACCACCTTATAACGTGACATGATGGCGCCACAGCTTATTTTTAAGGCTGTAACTATGTACGTCTTCGTATTAACCCGTTCGGTATGAGGCTTACAATACGTTTGAATCATACTCGAGCATTTGGAAGATACAGAAGCTTAAATTCAGGAAAACATCATGTTTTCTGCGCTCATGGAGGACAGTGGTTCTCAGTGGTTCTCAGCTGGTCTGGCTGTGGGATCCACCATCACTCCTTAATGACAAGCTGCAACCCACAGAGATCGTCTTATGAGTTTACTTTCACAACTTGAACATTGTACGTACTGCTCTGCAGTGTCTTTCCTCGTCTCAGCCCCCTGTGTCACTGTGTGTGGTGCATCTCACTCAGTCAGAATGCTAATATTTGATTGGCTGAGCTGCATCACGTGATGTGATTCACTACCCGACTAAGCCTCTGCTGTTAAGTTTTGTTTCACGATAGTCACGTGCTCGCCCACTGACCAATCACAGGACACTCTGCACCTCACTGCAGAGCTGCACCTCACTGCAGAGCTGCACATGGACACTGAGCTGCACTAATGCTGACGTCATTATAGGCCGGCTAGCAGCTCTGACACGTCAAAGAATACGCCCAACATGTCAAACTAAAGATCTGATTGGTTGAACACTATGACAATCAACAATATCGTCCCCATTCACGTAAAGTGCACATGGATGCACTTGTGAGTCTGGCCTCTGTTCTTACCTAGAGACACAGAGGTGAGATCTGATTGGATGAAAGCTCTACTTAAAACAAGCTGCACTGGAAGCAGAGCAACTGAGGAAGACAGGAGCTGTTCAATGAGATAATGGGGAAAATATTTTTATAAATTATAATACATGTAGTGTATTTAAGAAAAATTATTAAATTATAAAATAGATATAGCTTTGTGATTCTGTTCAGGCCAGCAGAGAAGGCCTTGCAGGCCCTGACGGCCCACCACTGGTACACTCTGACAGAAGCCACTCAAATCTAATAATGAGATAAACGCAGTAAGGCTATCATTATCAACATCCACATGAATATTAAATATTTATCTGTTTTAAGGACTAAACTCGATAAAGACTGATATAATTGCCTTGAGTATTTTTTTCCAGCCTAGGAACCAGGTTTTCAAATGAGTTATAATTTAGTTTAGGTTAAGGGTTTATTAATAGCAGCCCTGTCTCCTAAAAATGACATTCCCCCAAAACTAAAATGCATTCTCAATTACGTTTGACGAGAAATGTATTTTCTAGTTAGTTTGACGTATTACAAATACGTTTCTAATCAACATTATATTTGCCGTACTCTAGTCTTTATCATTTGTCTGTGAACTGCCTCGCCTCTACCCCCGGCACCCACGAGTTGTTGCCCCCGCGGCCTGTATATTTAATTTATTTTTATCCATCTAACCATAACCATAACTTCCACCAGGAAGGCACCTCCCCACCCAAACCTAACCCTTAAGAGAGTGACGGTTACTCCGGAGAGTCACGGATTTTACCCTAACCTTTTGTGGAGGTATTACAGCCGCGTAATGTTCCTTGTTGCTCGGCCCGGATGAACGCGTTTCTGACGGAGACAGGCGGCGTGTTGCGGTAGTATTCTGACCACGTAATCGGCCTCAATGCTGGGCTGCAAATTAGTGCGAAGGAGAGGCGGTGGCGAGGGAAAAAAAGGTTAAAATGTTGATTAGAAACATACTTTTGTAACATGTCAAACACAAACGTAATGAGGGAGAAAAGGGAGAAAATACATTTCTAGTCAAACGTAATTGAGAATGCATTCTAGTTTTGGGGGAATGTAATTTGTAGGAGACAGAGTTGATTAATAGACTTGAGTCAAAGATGGCTGCTACTCCATCTCCTCAGCCGGTGCCTCAAGGAATGTGAGTATTATATTGACTGGGGAGTGGATTCATTTAGGCTAACAGTGAGGAAGTATAGTATGGAAACATGGTACAGGCTGCAACACTTGAATATTTAGAGACTGTGCTATGTGAACAGCTCTCTAAGAAGTGGCATAAAGTCAGACAGTACTGCATAATGTCTCATGACATTTTTCAGTCTCAAAGTGTTTTCACGGGGCGGAAGGGTTTCCCCTTTTAATGCTGAGGACTTAAACGCCTCCAACCTTCCATTCACACAGATCACACAGTGGTACATGCTGAGCAGCGAGGAGGAATCTGTGTGCGAGGGGGAGTCCTGCATATCTTTACACCCTCACACTGTCCTCCCCTCCAGTGTGTTTCTCAGATCTTCATATTCCATCAACAGTCAGACGCGGGACGTCAACGCTCTCGCATTCTGACATTAAGGCATCGAGGGGTGTAATTCCAATTTGTTTCAAAGGAACTATTAATTTGCCCATTTCAAGGCCAGGCAGGAGGGAAGCCCTGTAAGTGTGCCCAACCGTGAAAGACATTATCGGGAGGTCTCCGATTTCTGGTGAAGAGACGTGTAGAATTGATGACGGGAGGCGTCGGTGCCTGCAGACGTTTGAGCCGGGCTCCCCGCGGTCGTGCTCCCAGCATGCCATCTGAGAGCGATGTCATTAGGCGTATGATAACAGCGATGGGCACATTAATGACAGAGTGGCCTGCTCTGCCACCCGGTGCCCCGCCAATCTTCCATTTACACCCGCAGCATACTAAACAGCTCCTGATGATGAGAACAATAAACAGAGGCGGGAGCGGTGCTTAGCAGCCAGCTCGCGCAGCAACAGAAGAAACGCTGCTCTCTTTGTTGTGCCTTGGCCTCCATGTTACATCTCACCTTCATATAACACACAATGTGTCATGATGCTGATGATGCCAGTGTAGTGCAACACACATCTGGTCGTCACAATCACAGCAGTTGTACAGATTCTGTTGTATTTAACTTACTGGAATTCTCACTTGGGTGGTGTATAATATGGTCCTCATTCTTCAACAACACTGCAAACTCAAATGGTCTTGCCTTAGCTTGTTTACATTGTACACCAGCCCGCCCACTCAGAGAGTCTAAGGCCACTTCTAATGTATCCCCCAACACATTTCCATTCCTTTAAATCTACTGTTGGTAACTTAATACTAACTAACTAATAAAAATAAAGTTTTGTGATACCTCCTCAAACTGTCACTACATCAGTAATACATGACACAGATACACCTCCTTTTAATGTTCCCAACGGTCTTTAGAAGATCCCGCCGCGCCGAAGTAAAACAACCAATCAGAGGTGAGGAGTCTCGAACCGTCAATCAGCTTGTGAATTCCGATCAAACTATGTTTGCAGAAACATATTTTAGCGTACTGTTGAGCTGTAAAACGCCCAAATATATGAAGCCCTTTGATTATTGACTACATATAGCCCTTTAATAAACATCACGAGCAATATAGTCGTGTAAGGGAAGCCTTTTATGGAAATTGATTGAACACCAAATATCTTTGTAACGACGCACCGCAGTTACTTAGACCACGGATAGTGTGTGAGATGGAGTCAAGGAGAACACAAGTTATTGTAAGTATTTGTTGTTGGACTGTGGATGCTAGGAGCCATGTGCACAGGACACAGAGCTGGTCCTTTTGTTCTCCCTGCCAACAAACAGACAACTGCAGTCAGTGACAAAGTGAATAGATTTGACTGTGGTAAATGTCTATGTGGCAGAACATTATTGTGTATATATGCAACAACTTACCTCTGCCTGTTTCCTCTTCCCAGGGTTTTCGGGCAAAATACTTCCCCGGGTGCTCGATCACCCATTTATAGTTCCGGGAAATACCAACTACAGGAAGCGGGTAGGGGGAAGTGACAATATGTGTTGCTGTGTTTATTTAGATAAATGATGGTGTTTATGATTTACTTTATTTATAGGCATTATAATTAGATGTTAATTCAGTGGTGGGCCATCAGGGCCTGCAAAGCCTGGTCTAAACAGAATCACAAAGTTATATCTATTTTATAATTTAATAATTTTTCTAAAATACACTACATGTATTGTAATTCATAAAAATATTTTCCCCATTATCTTATGTTCTCATTGCACAACTCCTGTCTTCCTCAGTTGCTCTGCTTCCAGTGCAGCTTGTTTTAAGTAGAGCTTTTATCCAATCAGATCTCACCTCTGTGTCTCTAGGTAAGAACAGAGCCAGAGGCCTGCACACTCACAATTGCATCCATTGTAGTTTAAGTGAATGGGGACGATATTGTTGATTGTCATAGTGTTCAACCAATCAGATCTTTAGTTTGACATGTTGGGCGTATTCTTTGACGTGTCAGAGCCTTCTAGCTGGCCTACAAGTACGTGATTGGTCAGTGGGCTAGCGTGACATGTTGGGCGGTGACAATCCCAAAATCTGCTGCCTCTGTGGAGCTGACATTTTCAGCCTCAAACGCATTAAAACGTATTCAAGAAATACAACTGGGGAGGCTCGACTGTCTTCACTGGCGTCCATGAATGGAGAAGGACTTCTTACTGGAACTAAAACACACGGATGTACTGAACAACCGTGAGATTAAACTCTTTATTAACAAAGAAAGGAGGATGCTCTGTCTTTAAATAGTGAACAGCAGCTCTGGTTAGTTAACTGCTTTTGTTTTTACATCTGCAGTAGCTTTAACATACTTGTTTATATATTATTATCTGTACAACTTGTTTTTATGAAGATTTTTGTTTGGTTTCATATGTGATAGGAACCATTGTTACGTCCAGTGTTGCTCTGGGGACACACAGCGGAGAGGAGACGCACTCTATCTATAGGTGTTGGCTTCATTTTTACATGAAACAAATAATAACCGTAGCTGTGTTTCAGCTGCAGGACAGCAGTGAAGGCCCAGGTATCAAATGCACGGCCCGCCACTGTGTTAATTATTATAGATACTTGTGGTGTGGGTAAAATCAGGTAAATATTTATTATACATATATGGTTAGAAATATATTTACCTGTAGATGTAATGGCTGGTCCAATTAGATGGACCAGGTGTATAAAAGGGCCTCATTTTGTTTGTGTGGAGAATTAGTGGAGGCAACTAGACACTGGTGTCAACGTTGGTGCGATGATCGACTTTTAAAAATAAAAGAAGCATCTTCTGAACTTCATTTGACTCCATGGCCACTCGGGCATGTTTACAATCTTTAATTTGAACTTGACTTTTATCTTTAAATATGTAATATATAATATTTATGAAAAAACAATTCTGTGTCCGTCTTTGGTTTAAAAACCCTGTCAGTCCCACTTTCATTAGACGTTAAGCAGATTGGTTGACTTAATGTTGGAATAGAGGAGATCAAAACAGCCATACATAAAAAACAAGCGCAGAAACCAGCAGTGAGGGGTTTGAGGCTGATGTGGACCCCCGTCTACTCAGGAGCCAATCAAGAGGTCTATTTTTAGAGGTTGTGAGCGAAGCACAGTTCGGGCAGCAGATGGTATTTCAGAGGGAGTGGGGTGCAATTTACAGGAAACCGATTTTTTATCCTTGGCAGGTCATGGAGAGAGCTACATTTAATAAGAGTACTCAAACAAACTCGGGCAGGACAAGACTTAAGTGAGACAGAGTAACCTCAGCGTGACTCTGACACAAGCCCTGAAGCCACCGACTTGTTTGCTCTTGCAAATTGTGTATCTTTAGATGCACAAGGTGGATTGAAAAACTCTACAGTGTGTTGTGTTTTCAAAGAGCAGATACAATGAATACAATCTTCAAACAGACAGGAAATATAATTACCAGACATGTATTTGTTCGGAATAAAAAATAATTCATGTCTTTACGAGTTTAAAAAAAGCCTTTACCTGTAGGGATGTGAAGCATTAAATGTACCTATGACACAAAAGGGCTTTTAGATCAGTGATTCTCAACTGGTGGGTCGCGGACCCGTTTTCAGTGGCCTTTGCCTATAAAAAAAAAAGAAAAATCCTGTGCTTTTATTTTGAAGGGCATTTTTATGCAGCCGTCTGTTCACACTCCTTAACAATATTTTGCGTTAATGCCTTGTAATGCTAATATCAGCAGGATAAAGTGAAAACTATACCTCTGTCAAATGACACTAAGTCGGCGAATTGAAGACGTGTCGGATGACATCGAACAACAGACCACAGCTCGAATTCAGGGAAGTGGTCGTGCATTACAAATGGCCGAATCTACAGACATCACAAACAAAGCAGTTTTACTTGTTTACATGAAACATGTGTGGGAGGAGGACTTACAGGAACAATTCATCTGCACAAGAGAGCTCCTACACTACGACTGCAGAGGACATCTTCAGCTCAGGTTCAGACTGCACCATCTTTACGTTAAATACATTTGAGAAGTTGAAAATGTTCCGTGATTTGGGTCGCGGCTTGTCATTAAGGGGTGATGGTGGGTCCCGCAGCCAGACCAGTTGAGAACCACTGATTTAGATGATTGAATAATGTACCATCTGAAGGCTACAACAAAGTACCATGATGCTGTGCTCACGCTGTAATTAAGGGCCACGGTATAAACATTATTTATTATTATTTTCAAATGGTGACTTTAATGCAACATCATGAGACTGTAAAGTATGAGTCACTGTACTTCAATACAAACAATGAAAAGATCCTATTTGACACACAGTGTTGATAAAGTAGTTCAAGGGTTAGGGTTAAGGTTAGGGTTAGGGTGACGTGTTTGGACAACATACATACAGTATAAGGCGACGTAAGTGATGTGAATGTCCTTGACTAGGGACTGAAAAGAATGGCATGAACCGGTCTGCAGTGCTCAGCAGCGGTGTCCTCTGAGGTCGGTGTCTTATGAGACGGAGGGAAACTGTGCAGCTGACCCCCAACCACACACACTCAACTATACTTTCATCAGTCAGATACACTGAGGGTGTGTTGGTGCGTGTGTGCAGTTTACTGCTGATACGTGCTCTTCAGATGGGGATTGTACAGCCAGGATTAAACATGTTTCATTGAAAATAGGAATGGGGCCGAACACATCAGAATAACCACAGCGAGACATTCACTCGCAGCAACAGATAACGTGAGCAGTATTCTCCATCATCTTATCCACTCCTCTATAGGGTATTTTGCTGGTTGAGGTATTTTGGAGGTACTGTATATGAGCTGATCATTTCTGAAAGGGAGACAATTCTTGGTTAAGGCTCACTGGTGGGCGATGTCTATATGAATTACACCTTCCATAAAGCTGTAATAGGAAGGACAATCAGCAGCTTGTATCTGTGCAGCCTTGCAGGGTATTTACCTTTTTATGTGGGTGTAAATTTGACATGTGCCAAGGACAAGCCTCTTCCCAGGTGTCTTTCCTTTTTGTGTCGACTCATGGGGCCACATATCGTAGAAACTCATAACCACACTAAAGAAAAAAAAACACAAATATCTGGTTTTGTCGGGGTCGTACGTGATGGTCTAAATGCTGGTTCAGAGGTACAATCAAAATTAAATGATCGTTTCAGATCACATCTGAAGCAGAATATGCTATAACTTTAATTGGTCAAACCTAAACATGAACACACAAAGATATTTTTTATTCCGCCAACGAATCCATCTCGGTAAAAGTAAAATGTTATTAAACACGCAAAGGAAGGAGAGTTTTTGCATATGCAAGGATTACATAATTAAATGAATGGGATTCTCTTCAAGCCATTCAATTCAAATAGCAGCTGTACAGTATGCAAAAGAAAATTGACAGAGTGAATGTATTAAGTATGAAGCTGTCTGCCTAAGAGCTCTGATTGCTGCTTGTTGGATGTGCCATAAAAGCTGCGGGTACATGAACAGACTGAATTATGGGTTGTTGGTCTGATGAAAGAAAGAAAGACCAGAGGCGGGTGAACATTTCTGGGTCATATCCAACACGTGGTGGACAGACACATGGACAGGGAGATTCCGTTTTTGTAACTTGGATTACATTTCTGAAAAATGTCCTTGAGCTCATTTCCATGTTTTTATGGATCTGCCAATCAATCACCGACTGAAGCAGAGAGCAGGCACATCTTTAATGAAGTGTACATTATTCTCACAACACCTATCTCTATGTTGTGTGCCAGTAACAGCATTTAAAACCTTTGGCTTTAAGTCTGCTAAAATATCCTGCAATACAGACATATGTACAGAATATGGGGTTAATACAGAATATGGCTTACATTCTACATCATTATGAAATCAAAATGAATCCACTTCTACAAAAGTTTGAAACTCAAAATGTCTGTCAATCCTGTTATATAAAAATACAGTTGACACCAAATTGTTCCTTCAAATCCAGGTTAGGCTTGCTGGGTTAAGTTAACGTCCACTGCATGCGGAACTTTGTCGACTGTTAACGTTCGTCATAATCGCGATTTAGGAGGAAAAAACGGAACGTGTTGAAACATGCAGCCACCCGTGTTCCGGTTCAGTTCACGCGGTCACTCGTTAAAGTTAAACCTGAACATTTAAACCCGGCGCATCTGGTTGCAGGTTGTTTTTTTTAACTCAAAGTAAAATGAGGATGATTTCGTGGTCAGAATAACTTTCATGACTACGATGATGAGGCCCAGATACTGATGCAATGATGAGGTCAGAGAGCTTCAGGAAGAAGGGGCTCTTTGTGTAGCGCAGCTTGACACAGGGCTGAGATGTGAGTGGAGCTGGGCCTGGATAAAGGTGGAGGTCTAAACAGACGTGAGTACAGCTTCCTGCTGTCACAGTGTTTTAAATACATTGATATTCAGGGTTATGCTAAATGCAGCCTCTGCTCCAAGGAGATGAACTACAGCAACAAGGGCCCACATGTCCTCTCATCACACTGTACACACTGTTCACTGTAATGACCACAGCCAGTGTACTAACAGTCCCACGTTGCTCCCAAGAACCCTGAAGTAATGAGGGTTAAGGTGCCTGTACCTTCATTTCAGCAGGTTGCTAATGCAGAGGAGTGTATAGATCACAGATATTATTTTACTCTTGATAAACTACTTTAGCCAGAGTAGATTATCATTTTAATTTAAATAATTGAACTGGATTGAATGCATATTAATTGCAAATAGAAGATAGGCCACAATTCTAACAGATTTACAGGAACAGTGGAAGTTAATATTAATATTATCAATGAAAACGAATAACTTCATTTGTACAGGCGATCGTTCTCGCTACTATTGCTATCTTTGTTTTTATTTCACCAAAACTTTTGAAAGTGAGACCTCGGCCTCAATGGATTTGGTCTAAATAAAGGTTAATAATAATAACAGAGCTGGAAATAGTGATTAATAACTGAATAATAAATTAGTTTGAAAGTAAATGTCTCATCACTTAATTGTCTTCTCAGAGTACACCAGAATGCTACATGTTAAAGCTCATATTTAAAATAAAATTCTGGGAGCGCAGCAGAGGATGTACTTCCTGCGGCAGCTGAAGAAATTCAACCTGCCAAAGACAATGATGGTGCATTTCTACAGAGCCATCATTGAGTCCATCCTCTGCTCTCCTCCATCACGGTCTGGTACACTGCAGCCACAGCCAAGGACAGGCTGCAGCGCATCATTCGCTCTGCCGAGAGGGTGATTGGCTGCAATCTGCTGTCCCTCCAAGACTTGTTCGCTTCAAGAACCCTGAAGCAAGCAAGAAAGATTGCAGCTGACCCCTCCCACCCTGGGTAATTTCCTTCCCTCCCTACTGCTCCCCTGCACATCACTTCATATTTAAATACACTTGTCACTTTTACATTACACTTGTTTACAGTCCTGTTATCAGAATCAGAATCAGAAACCATTTATTGCCATTGTATGTTGAACATACAAAGAATTTGACATGACGGGAGGTGCGTAACATTTAACAACAATCAACAACGAGCAACAATGCAAAGTAGAAACAAATTAAATTTACAGAAAATAGAAGATAAAGTAAAATATAAATAAAGTGAAGTCGAGTGCACAAGCGGACAGGTAACTATAAACCAGTGAGATGAAGTGTAGTGTGAAAGTGTTGAGTGTGATAGAAGGGATGTGCGGGGGAGTGACCGGTGGGAAATTGTCCTGGGGATGACAGAGTCAGTGGGGGTCCCGGGCTCTGTTAATGAGCCCGACGGGAAGAAACTGTTCATGTGTCGTGAGGTCTTGGTCCTGATGGACCTCAGCCTCCTACCAGATGGAAGGGGCACAAACAGTTTATGTCCAGGGTGAGAGGGGTCAGCTACAATCCTTCTTGCTTGCTTCAGGGTTCTTAAAGTTAACAAGTCCTGGAGGGACGGCAGATTGCAGCCGATCAGCCTCTCGGCAGAGCGAATGATGCGCTGCAGTCTGCCCTTGTCCTTTGCAGTGGCTGCAGCGTACCAGACCGTGATGGAGGAGCAGAGGATGGACTCAATGATGGCTCTGTAGAAATGCACCAACATTGTCTTTGGCAGGTTGAATTTCTTCAGCTGCCTCAAGAAGTACATCCTCTGCTGAGCCTTCCTGGTGATGGAGCTGATGTTCAGCTCCCACTTGAGGTCCTGGGATATGATGGAGCCCAGGAAGAGGAAGGACTCCACCACGTCGACGTGGGAGCCACACAGGGTGATAGGGGCTGGTGGGGCTACGTTCTTCCTGAAATCCACAACCATCTCCACTGTCTTTAGAGCGTTGAGCTCTAGGTTGTTCAGACCGCAGCAGGTCACCAGATGGGCAGTCTCCCACCTGTAGGCGGACTCATCCCCACCAGAGATGAGTCCAATGAGGGTGGTGTCATCCGCAAACTTTAGGAGCTTGACGGACTGGTGACTGGAGGTGCAGCTGTTGGTGTACAGGGAGCAGAGAAGAGGGGAAAGAACGCAGCCTTGGGGGGAGCCGGTGCTGATGGTCCTGGAGGATGAGACGTGTTTTCCTGGCTTCACGTGCTGCTTCCTGTCAGACAGGACGTCTGTGATCCACTTGCAGCTGGAGTCGGGCACGTGCAGCTGGGAGAGCTTATCATGCAGCAGACACGGGATGATAGTGTTGAAGGCAGAGCTGAAGTCCACAAACAGGATCCTGGCGTAGGTTCTTGGGGAGTCCAGATGCTGGAGGATGTAGTGATGGGCCATGTTGACTGCGTCATCTACAGATCTGTTGGCTCTGTAGGCGAACTGCAGGGCGTCCAGGAGTGGATCAGTGAGGGTTTTTAGGTGGGACAGGACAAGGCGCTCAAAAGACTTCATGACCACAGAGGTCAGGGCGACGGGCCTGTAGTCACTAAGTCCTGTGATCCTTGTTTTTTTAGGGACAGGGTTGATGGTGGAGACCTTGAAGCAGGCTGGTACATGGCAAGTCTCCAGTGAGGTGTTGAAAATGTCTGTAAACACCGGAGACAGCTGGTCAGCACAATACTTCAGGGTGGAGAGTTATCTGTTTGTTGTGCACTTTATTTTATATTCTTTTAAATTATATTGTACATTTTAATATGTTTCTATTTCTTGCACTGTGGATTGTTGTTTATTGTTCAATGTTATTGTCTAATGTTATGCACCACCTGCCATAACAAATTCCTTGTATGTTACATACATTGCCAATAAACAGTTCTGATTCTGATCTGAAGTGCTTTAAATCTTGCATTCTTTTGCAAGCAGGGGCGACTCCTGGCTCTACTTCTCTCTTGATTTATTACCTCAGGAAACATTGTAAACATGAGTTTATGGTCTCAATCTCTAGTTTCAAGTCTTCTTCAATACAGCATGATGTTCATTTAGTACATTATGGTCCATTTAGAGTCAAACAGACCATAAATAGACTGACATGCTAGATAGAGTTGGGTTTTCGTCTTACAACTTTAACTCTTTCACAGTGTGTTTTCACTTTATGAAATCTAACTGTAACATTTCGGTCGCCGAAAAATGGTTTATTCAGCGTTCAGTTGTACTTAGCTCCACCTTCTCATCTGGTTGAAAAAAAAGATGGTGATGGACAGAATTTCAAACTCCAGGGCCCAATCCCAGTGTCCCCCCTAAAGCATTAAACCCTAAACCCTCAGGGACGTTTCTGACGTCACATGGTAAATGGTGTGAGAGATGTTAAGGCTTAAAATCGTGTAAATACGAATGGGACAGCACTTTTGCTGCGACATATCATGTCACCATGACGTCATATCACGTTATGTACAATTGTGGGTATTTATTATATATTTTGTACTCCCTGATCTGTTCCAGGCTGTTGCCTCACAAGATGAGAGGTGAAGGTCAAATTTACACATTTTTGTCAAAACATCTTTTCACAAAATTAACAGAAATGTTTGGTGAATAAATCTGTGTAATATAATCTCTGCTCATTCCTCTGCTTTCATGTGTTTTTATGTTCCATCTTTAATCTTTAATGTTTTAGTGTAAATGTAATTCTGTAGGCTGAACATCCATGTGCCGTCCTCTTTATTTACATTTTTTTCTTTCGTCTTCGTTTTCCACTGGTAAACCTGTATTTAATGTCACATTACTATGAATTGTGGGTAATTCCCGAGGCCAAATCTGCAGCAACGATGACTTAAAAAAAGGGTGCACAAAGGGCTCAAAATATGTAAGAGAGAGTCCTCAAACACTCGATGATCTGACAGTTGGTCAGCCTTAAACCCTCACGGACTTTGCAGGAATGTGCATTAAAGTCTGTGAGTCCATGAGTGTGGACATTGGGATTGGGCCAGTGTCAAAACAAGTCATGACAAACTAAGTTGTGACACTATGCCACCAAGGATGTGCAGATTCACCGTGCCACTCTCTGGTGTGACCAGTGGCTTTACACAAAAGAGGGCAGAGATCAAGAAGGAATGCGTGAAACAGTTTTTTCCCATCCATTTCAGGTGACAACATCTTCTTGTAGGTCACGTATTGCAAGGTCACCAACATACATGGTCCAAAGTGAAACTGGAGGAAACATGTTGCGTACAATTTCTCAGTTCTATCGAACATTATCAAAATGTCATTAACTTTAGGATTCAGTGCTGTCATTGTGCACAAATGCAGCATCATTTCAAGTCAATTTCATTCAATTTATTGTGGCTTTATTGGCATGAAGGTTTCAAAAACAAATTGTTGCCAAACCATAAAAAAACAAAGTACACAATAATATTTTGATGAATATAAAACAACATCAACATAACTTTACGATTGTTTTACAAAACATAACCTATACATAATAACTACACACTATGAAGCATTAGTTAAGTATGAGTAAACACTTAATTCATCATTTATAAAGCATTTTTCCTACTTTAATACTCATTAGTATACAGTTCATAACAGTTATAAATGTGTAATTCTTGATTAATAAGCTCGTCTATTATGTGTTTCATGATTGTGTTTTCATAAATAATGGATTGTAAATGAAGTATTTTGTAAATGAAGTATTATATATATTACAAACCAATTATTAAGGAGTTGTAGATGATTAATAACATAATTTATAAAGTGTGAGTAAATGTCACGATCAGGCTTTGCCTTATGTGTTCTGTGTGTTTTTCTGTAGCTCCTCACTCTTCAACTCAGTCACTCCCACAGCACCAGTCCAACTCCCTTCACCTGTCCCTTATCAGTAATCAAGCACTCTCTCATCAGCACAACTCTCCTCACCTGTTCTAGTCACTTCTTAAACCCCTGTCTCTCACTCACTCACTGCCAGGTCATTGTTTGTGTTACCTGCCTGTTTGTCGTGTCCTGCTCCCGGTTTCCCACATCTGATTGCCCTGTCTCGTCCTGCTGGATTTGCCCCCTCGTCTCTTGTCTCGGCCCTGGATTCCCTGTTCACGTTCACGTTCATTAAATTCCTTTTCACTCAACTCCTGGTCTGCGTTTGAGTTCACCACCATGCCCCGTGACAGAATGACCTGGCCCAAAATCGACTCAGCAGACCACGGTATGGAGTGCCGTCTCCCCGACTGGTACGAACAGTTTATGGGAACCCGTCTGGCCTTTGGAGGACCTCTGAGTGTCCAGAAGGCAGACCGTGACATAATGGACATCCCTTTCAAACCTCGAAGGAGGCAGAGGAAAGTCCCGGCCGCTGCCCCCTCCGCGCTGCAACGACCTCCAGCCCCTTACCCCGCTGGGTCATCAAGCAATCCCCCTGATTGTCTATGGACTCCTGTTTCCCGGAGCCCCATCTCCGAGAGTTCGAGACCTGTGCCCCGTCTGATCTCCAGCCTCTGGAGCCCTGTTCCCCGTCTGATCTCCAGCCTCTGGAGCCCTGTTCCCCATCTGATCTCCAGCCTCTAGAGCCCTGTTTCCCATCTGGTTCCATTCCCAGCTTCTAGAGCCCTGTTCCCCATCTGGTTCCCAGCTTCTAGAGCCCTGTTCCCCGTCCGGTCCACAGCTTCTAGAGCCCTGTACCCCATCTGGTCCACAGCTTCTAGAGCCCTGTTCCCCGTCCAGTCCCCAGCTTCTAGAGTGCAGTTCCCCTCTTGATCCCCATTCTCTCGAATGCAGTTCCCCTCTTTGTCTCCAGTCTCTTGAATGCAGTTCCCCTCTTTGTCCCCAGTCTCTCGAATCCAGTTCCCCTCTTTGTCCCGTCTCTCGAGTGCAGTCTCCCTGATCTCCAGTCCAGTCTCCCTGATCTCCAGGCTCTCGAGTGCAGTCCCCCTGATCTCCAGGCTCTCGAGTGCAGTCCCCCTGATCTCCAGGCTCTCGAGTGCAGTCCCCCTGACCCCCAGTCTCTAGAGTTCCGTCCTCCGGACCCCCAGTCTCCCCAGTCTGGCCATCCCTCTTCCGGACCCCCTCCACCCACCCGGTTGTGGACTCTGACTCTCGGCCTTGGAGGAGGCGAACATGGCTATAAAACGTTCACATTCACTCCACTCATGTGAACAGATAAATGGTCATCTAACATTGTCGTTATCGTATAATTAGCCAACTGGATTGCTTGATTTACAACTGAGGTGATGCCGTGGCGTGCGCCGTCTCAGTCCTCACTTTAGATGAGGTCACGCAAAATACTTTACAAACGACGAGTAACTACCTGAATTAATCATGAATTGCAGTATTAATACGCATTTCTAAAGCATATATTAACAGTCTCTAACCATTAGTGCATATCTAAATCATTATATAAACATCGAACAAAAAGTTCGGAAATTAGTGTTTGGTAGATTATTTCTCTGTACCAATGCTTCTTGGCAATAAATGTTATACCGTTGGAAAGCCCGTTTATTTACCTTTCAAACAGTGCCCCATTTGTAAGAAACATTCATTTCTGGGATGAGCAGTACAGCTGAGTGTGTGGGTTGCGCCCATGAAAAGTTTGCCAAATCTTCTCTGCCAATGCCAAACAGCTTATTCTGCTGTTGCTATTGACTCCTGTTTGGTGTTGTTTGGTGGATTGGATGATTGAAGTATATCAGTAATAAGGAAGAAACAAGACATATTGGCAATTTTACAATTTATTCATTTAACAAACAGGAGCCTCAGTAGCGTGTGGAAGAACCATACACCGCCACAACAGCCTGGCTCCTCCTCCTCATGCTGGTCACCAGCCTGCTCACACACTGCTGTGGGATGCATTCCACTCCTCAAGCAGGATTTGTCGCAAGTCAGCCAACGTGGTTGTGTTGGTCACTCTGGCACGAACAGCTGGTCCCACAAGTGTTCACTTGGGTTTAGGTCAGGACTGCTGGCGGCCATTCCATCCTCTCCACTCCCACATTCTGGAGGTCGTCTCTGATAAACCGCTCTGTGGGGGTGAGCGTCTTCATCTTGGAGGATGGAATTCGGTCCCAAACTGTGGAGAAATGGGATTGCCACTGTTTGCAGAATCTCATCTCGATATCTCTCGGCATTGAGATTGCCCCCAAAGAAGACAAGCCTCGTTGTTCCAGTGATGGAGATGCCGCCTCACACCATCACACTGCCTCCACCAAAAGGTGTTCCTCTATCGGTGCAGCAATCAGCATAGCGTTCTCCCCGTCATCTCCACTACGAACCCTACGATCCAACTTCTTTAGGCATAATCTGGACTCATCGCTGAACATAACGTTCCTCCAGATGTTCAGGTTCCAGTGCAGGTGTTGCCGACACCAGCGCAAATGGGCCTGACGGTCAATAGCAACAGAAGAATAAGCTGTTTGGCGTGTAGCGTGTAGCGGCGCACATCTTAGTAAGCAGATACTGATGACCAGCCTTGGTTTTTGGTAAGGGACCTACACAGTCTATTATGATATGCTCAAAGGGTTCACCAATTACCGGGATGGGATGTAAAGGGGCCGGGGGAATAACCTGGTTTGGTTTCCCCGTTAGTTGGCAAACACTACAGGATCGGCAAAACTGTGTAACATCGGATTTTACCCCTGGCCAAAAAAAATAATGGAGCACCCGATAGTATGTTTTTTTTAATACCCAAATGGCCCGACAGGTGGTGATCATGTGCTAAACTTAATACCTGGGAACGGAACTCTTTCGGTACCACGACCTGTGTAATCACATCACATTCCACCCCAGACACCGGAATCCATTTACGCAGCAAGACACCTTCATACAAATAAGCCGCAGCTTTTGCGTCACTGTTCTGCACCCGAGCAGCCAACAAGCAGGCAGTCATGGTACTATCAGCTTGCTGAGCCTTGATTCGCTGATTTTTATCTACTGCCAAACACAAATGATGCTCATCTGGCACCACCTCAACAACAACAGGCTCACTTTGGGTTTCAGAGGAGGGGCTGACTACATCTTCAGATGTGTTCATAAACGATTCCGAGAGATTCGCTAACTCACCCGTCTTGCGAGTCTGGGCACGCGTTACAACACAGGCTGGAAAAATGGGTAGCACGCTGCGCGAAGTGGGGCTAACAACAGACACATCAGCCATAGGTGTTTCAGTTACCTCTGGGACAGTAGGACAAACTTTAATCCCAGCTAAATCATTCCCGAGAATGAGATCAATCCCTGCAATGGGCAGCCGATCTCTCACAGCAACCTGCACCGGGCCAGACACAAGGCCAGAAAAGAGTGTAACTGCATGAAGCGGTACACGTAAAACACTCATTTTAATTCCCCACACCAACAGGTCAGAACCACAGTAAGACTGATCAGAGAACGGCACCACACCGCGTCGAGCCACAGAATGTTTCGCCCCGGTGTCTCTTAAAATGGTAATTGGGACCTTGTCCACCTCACACCCAGTCAGGGAAAAATAACCCTGCGAAATGAAAGGTTTAAAGGACTCATCAATCTCTTGCTCTGGTGATTTATCTGTCCAAAACTCATAATGACTAGTGTTCAACTCACCCTGAATTAACCCGACTGCAGAAGTCCTTTTCCTCTCCGTATGCTCTTTTTGTTGTAATACAGGACAGACTGCGACGAGGTGGCCTGGCTCACGACAATAAAAACACACGGTTTTCAGTCCCGGTCAAAAATGTATTGCCCCGGAAACCTCTAGGGGACCTTGTTTTATTGCCTACAGGTACCGGGGGTTCGCGCTGCACAGGAGACGAACAAAAACTCTTGCGGGTCAGGGCAAACTCATCCGCCAGGACGCTGCTTCAGCAATTTCCGTAACTCTCTGGTCATTTAAATACACGACGATGCGCTCTGGTGGCCACTTTTTAAACTCCTCCAAAAGCACCAGCTGTCGTAGCTGCGCAAAATCACAAATTTTGCTGGATTGACACCATTTATCAAATAGCATGCCCTTCACACGTGCAAACTCAACGTACGTCTGGTTGACATTCTTTCCACCACTTCTAAACGTCTGCCTATAGGCTTCAGGCACTAGCTCATAAGAGCGTAGCACCGTAGCCTTAACAACATCATAATCCAAACACTGTTCAACTGTTAGAGTGGCACACACCTCCTGTGCCTTTCCCACTAATTTACACTGGAGCAGCAAAGTCCTAACCTCCTTTGGCCAGTTTAAAGTGGATGCGATGCGTTCAAATGCATGAAAATATGAGTCTACCTCAGACTCTCTGAACGGTGGCATCAGTGCAATCTGCCTGCTCACATCGAAGTTATCTCGGGGCGAGTGCGGTTGTCGTGTAACCTTTGACTGGAGAGTGACCGTAGGCTGGCGTTCCAGTTCTAATGCTCTCACCCTGAGGTGCATAGCCTCCACCTCTAACTCCTTAATGCGGAGCGTCAGCTGCAGCTCCTCAGCAGACATTGCCGGCACAGTGGGAAGATTCAGGGAAGCGGGTGTGACGGACAGCACAGGGTTCTGGAGCTCTACATCAGGTTTACCCACAGACCCTGTGTTACCCTCTGTGTTAAACAAGCCCTGCTCCTCCAGCCTCTCAGTCACGAGCTGTTTCAGCTCCTCTTTGTTTATGTTCCCAAGTATTTGCACATTAAATGAGTTAGCAATGAGCATCAAATCCACTTTCCTACATTTATCTAATTGCTCAAGTGTAGGATTAGACACAAATTTATCCAAATTGAATTCCATGTGGTCACAGAAGGATGTCAACCAGAACTAACGTGCCCAAAAAAAACAGCTACCAACGGAAAAACAAGAATAATTAAAGCTGCGAGCAGCGATGAGCGGGCCCTCGCAATATGCACGTCGGGGTGCCGGCGGGACTCCGGCCTGCGTGGCCGAGAATGTCCGCGACCGTCGGACGGCGCGAGGACTCTGGCTGATGCTGCCATTCAGTTCTGTGACCGTCAGACACTGCATGCAGGTTTAGAGCATGGCCCCAATATACTTTTATTTAAGTCCATATGTGATACATGTTCCTACCACATTTCATACATCTAGGTCAAACGTACTGCGAGGGCTGCTTCGTCGAAATTTTGTAGGGGGCGCTATTGAGCCAATTTTCCACTCTGAACCAATAAAATCATATTCCCTAACTACATTTCGGCCTTGTAATCTACTTGCCAAGATTGCTTATGTTTCGAGCATTTTTAGCCTCTCAAAATGACCTTCGTTGTTAACGGCGAAGACAGCATCGCCACGGCAACGGCGTTCGACGAAACATCAAAAGCTTCATGATCTGGCATTATGAACTTCTTGTATTTGTGTGGAACAAATTTGATATTGATTTGATTTACCTACTAAGAGAAACAAGCCAAAGTATAAAGACTTTAACTTCCTGATACCAGTAGGTGGCGCTATGACTATGATTCAAAATTGGCCTGCAGATGTCTTCAGGCCTGGAGTCTAATCAAACACGTGAAATCTGGTAAAGATCTGATTATGTGGAGTCGAGATACATCAGTTTATTCGTTCATGGCGAAGGATCGAAATTCGCCGAGCCGCCACGTCGCCGCCCTTCAGTAACTTCTTACAGTCTTCACAATGAAGCATTATCAAGGTCTTAAGGCTTGTTTGACAACATTTGAGAGGGATCTGATTAATCTGTGAGGAGCAGGATGTCAAAGTATGCAGCGTACAACTTCCGGTTGCCACTAGGTGGCGCTATCACTATGATTCTAAATTATCATACAGATGTGTTCCGGGTCAGGATGTTATGACATATGAGAGATTTGGAGCAGATTCGACAATGTACGGCCGAGTTACAACAACTTCCTGTTTCGTGGCGAATGGTGTTTCTTTGACGCCACGCCACGGCCACATAGTTCGATAACTTTTTGAACTTTGAGTAACTTTTCACTGCCAAGGTCTCAAGAGCAGACTAGCCGAATCTGAAGTCAATCGGGTCAAATCTCTGGGAGGAGTTCGTTAAAGTATGACGCCTTGAAACGGTCAAAAACCGTCATAAAAGTAAAAATGGCCGACTTCCTGTTTGGTTTAGAGAAAACTTTCAAGAGGATTTTTGGTGCGTCTCATCACGTTCCACATAACTACCAACTTTCATACAGCTGGGTGAAACCTGATGTTGGGGCTACTCAATAGGGGGCGCTAGCGAGCCAATATTTCATACCGCAGCTGGGCACCCCAATCAGACTGCAATTTTCGCAAATTCTGGCTTGCGTGCCAAATTTCACAGACTTCCCAATATCCCAAGCACCTCCTTTTTGCGACGAAAGACTAAGAATAATTAAAGCTGCGAGCAGCGATGGGCGGGCCCTCGCAATATGCACGTCGGGGTGCCGGCGGGACTCCGGCCTGCGCGGCCGAGAACGTCCGCGACCGTCGGACGGCGCGAGGACTCTGGCTGATGCTGCCATTTAGTTCTGTGACCGTCAGACACTGCATGCAGGTTTAGAGCATGGCCCCAATATACTTTTATTTAAGTCCATATGTGATACATGTTCCCACCAAATTTCATACATCTAGGTCAAACGTACTGCGAGGGCTGCTTCGTCAAAATTTTGTAGGGGGCGCTATTGAGCCGATTTGCCACTCTGAACCAATAAAATCATATTCCCTAACTACATTTCGGCCTTGTAATCTACTTGCCAAGTTTGCTTATGTTTCGAGCATTTTTAGCCTGTCAAAATGACCTTCGTTGTTAACGGCGAAGACTGCATCGCCACGGCAACGGCGTTCGACGAAACATCAAAAGCTTCATGATCTGGCATTATGAACTATTTGTGTGGAACAAATTTGATATTGATTTGATTTACCTACTAAGAGAAACAAGCCAAAGTATCAAGACTTTAACTTCCTGTTACTAGTAGGTGGCGCTATGACTATGATTCAAAATTGGCCTGCATATGTCTTCAGGCCTGGAGTCTAATCAAACACGTGAAATCTGGTAAAGATCTGATGATGTGGAGTCAAGTTACATCAGTTTATTCGTTCATGGCGAAGGATCGAAATTCCGTCGCCACGGCAACAGCTTTTCACGAAACAACAAGCTTTGAGTAACTTTTCATCACAAAGGTCTTTAGACTGTACCGACCAAATTTGAAGTTGATCTGATGAATTCCCTAGGAGGAGTTCGTTAAAGTGCAGCGCCTGGAAATGACAAAAACGACATGAGAAATTCATAAAAAATGCAAAATGGCTGACTTCCGGTTGGGTTTAGAGCATAGCCCCAAGAGACTTTTATTGAAGTCCATATGCGATACATGTTCCTACCACATTTCATACATCTAGGTCAAACGTACTGCGAGGGCTGCTTCGTCGAAATTTTGTAGGGGGCACTATTGAGCCGATTTGGCACTCTGAACCAATAAAATCAGATTCTGTAACTACATTTCGGCCTTGTAATCTACTTGCCAAGTTTGCTTATGTTTCGAGCATTTTTAGCCTCTCAAAATGACCTTCGTTGTTAACGGCGAAGACTGCATCGCCACGGCAACGGCGTTCGACGAAACATCAAAAGCTTCATGATCTGGCATTATGAACTTCTTGGATTTGTGTGGAAGAAATTTGATATTGATTTGATTTACCTACTGAGAGAAACAAGCCAAAGTATCAAGACTTTAACTTCCTGTTACCAGTAGGTGGCGCTATGACTATGATTCAAAATTGGCCTGCAGATGTCTTCATGCCTGGAGTCTAATCAAACACGTGAAATCTGGTAAAGATCTGATGATGTGGAGTCGAGTTACATCAGTTTATTCGTTCATGGCGAAGGATCGAAATTCGCCGAGCCGCCACGTCGCCGCCCTTCAGTAACTTCTTACAATCTTCACAATGAAGCATTATCAAGGTCTTAAGGCTTGTTTGACAACATTTGAGAGGGATCTGATTAATCTTTGAGGAGCAGGATGTCAAAGTACGCAGCGTACAACTTCCGGTCGCCACAAGGTGGCGCTATCACTATGATTCTAAATTATCATATAGATGTGTTCCGGGTCAGGATGTTATGACATATGAGAGATTTTGAGCAGATTCGACAATGTACGGCCGAGTTACAACAACTTCCTGTTTCGTGGCGAATGGTGTTTCTTTGACGCCACGCCACGGCCACATAGTTCGATAACTTTTTGATCTTTGAGTAACTTTTCACTGCCAAGGTCTCAAGAGCAGACTAGCCGAATCTGAAGTCAATCGGGTCAAATCTCTGGGAGGAGTTCGTTAAAGTATGACGCCTTGAAACGGGCAAAAAACGTCATAAATGCAAAAATGGCCGACTTCCTGTTTGGTTTAGAGAAAACTTCCATGAGGATTTTTTGTGCGTCTCATCACGTTCCACATACCTACCAACTTTCATACAGCTGGGTGAAACCTGATATTGGGGCTACTCAATAGGGGGCGCTAGCGAGCCAATATTTCATACCGCAGCTGGGCACCCCAATCAGACTGCAATTTTCGCAAATTCTGGCTTGCTTGCCAAATTTCACAAACTTCCCAATATCCCAAGCACCTCCTTTTTGCGACGAAACACATAAAATAATAATAATTAAAGCTGCGAGCAGCGATGGGCGGGCCCTCGCAATATGCACGTCGGGGTGCCGGCGGGACTCCGGCCTGCGCGGCCGAGAACGTCCGCGACCGTCGGACGGCGCGAGGACTCTGGCTGATGCTGCCATTTAGTTCTGTGACCGTCAGACACTGCATGCAGGTTTAGAGCATGGCCCCAATATACTTTTATTTAAGTCCATATGTGATACATGTTCCCACCAAATTTCATACATCTAGGTCAAACGTACTGCGAGGGCTCCTTCGTTGAAATTTTGTAGGGGGCGCTATTGAGCCGATTTGCCACTCTGAACCAATAAAATCATATTCCCTAACTACATTTCGGCCTTGTAATCTACTTGCCAAGTTTGCTTATGTTTCGAGCATTTTTAGCCTGTCAAAATGACCTTCGTTGTTAACGGCGAAGACTGCATCGCCACGGCAACGGCGTTCGACGTAACATCAAAAGCTTCGTGATCTGGCATTATGAACTTCTTGTATGTGTGTGGAAGAAATTTGATATTGATTTGATTTACCTACTAAGAGAAACAAGCCAAAGTATAAAGACTTTAACTTCCTGTTACCAGTAGGTGGCGCTATGACTATGATTCAAAATTGGCCTGCAGATGTCTTCAGGCCTGGAGTCTAATCAAACACGTGAAATCTGGTAAAGATCTGATGATGTGGAGTCGAGTTACATCAGTTTATTCGTTCATGGCGAAGGATCGAAATTCGCCGAGCCGCCACGTCGCCGCCCTTCAGTAACTTCTTACAATCTTCACAACGAAGCATTATCAAGGTCTTAAGGCTTGTTTGACAACATTTGAGAGGGATCTGATTAATCTGTGAGGAGCAGGATGTCAAAGTACGCAGCGTACAACTTCCGGTTGCCACTAGGTGGCGCTATCACTATGATTCTAAATTATCATATAGATGTGTTCCGGGTCAGGATGTTATGACATATGAGAGATTTTGAGCAGATTCGACAATGTACGGCCGAGTTACAACAACTTCCTGTTTCGTGGCGAATGGTGTTTCTTTGACGCCACGCCACGGCCACATAGTTCGATAACTTTTTGATCTTTGAGTAACTTTTCACTGCCAAGGTCTCAAGAGCAGACTAGCCGAATCTGAAGTCAATCGGGTCAAATCTCTGGGAGGAGTTCGTTAAAGTATGACGCCTTGAAACGGTCAAAAAACGTCATAAAAGCAAAAATGGCCGACTTCCTGTTTGGTTTAGAGAAAACGGCCAAGAGGATTTTTTGTGCGTCTCATCACGTTCCACATACCTACCAACTTTCATACAGCTGGGTGAAACCTGATGTTGGGGCTACTCAATAGGGGGCGCTAGCGAGCCAATATTTCATACCGCAGCTGGGCACCCCAATCAGACTGCAATTTTCGCAAATTCTGGCTTGCTTGCCAAATTTCACAAACTTCCCAATATCCCAAGCACCTCCTTTTTGCGACGAAACACATAAAATAATAATAATAATAATAATTAAAGCTGCGAGCAGCGATGAGCGGGCCCTCGCTATATGCACGTCGGGGTGCATGCACGTCGGAGTGCCGGCGGGACTCCGGCCTGCGCGGCCGAGAACGTCCGCGACCGTCGGACGGCGCGAGGACTCTGGTTGATGCTGCCATTCAGTTCTGTGACCGTCAGACACTGCATGCAGGTTCAGAGCATGGCCCCAATATACTTTTATTTAAGTCCATATGTGATACATGTTCCTACCAAATTTCATACATCTAGGTGAAACGTACTGCGAGGGCTGCTTCGTTGAAATTTTGTAGGGGGCGCTATTGAGCCGATTTGCCACTCTGAACCAATAAAATCATATTATACAACTACATTTTGGGCTTTAAATGTGTATGCCAAGTTTGCTTATGTTTCGAGCATTTTTAGCCTCTCAAAATGACCTTCGTTGTTAACGGCGAAGACTGCATCGCCACGGCAACGGCGTTCGACGACACATCAAAAGCTTCATCATCTGGCATTATGAACTATTTGTGTGGAACAAATTTGATATTGATTTGATTTACCTACTAAGAGAAACAAGCCAAAGTATCAAGACTTTAACTTCCTGTTACCAGTAGGTGGCGCTATGACTATGATTCAAAATTGGCCTGCATATGTCTTCAGGCCTGGAGTCTAATCAAACACGTGAAATCTGGTAAAGATCTGATGATGTGGAGTCGAGTTACATCAGTTTATTCGTTCATGGCGAAGGATCGAAATTCCGTCGCCACGGCAACAGCTTTTCACGAAACAACAAGCTTTGAGTAACTTTTCATCACAAAGGTCTTTAGACTGTACCGACCAAATTTGAAGTTGATCTGATGAATTCCCTAGGAGGAGTTCGTTAAAGTGCAGCGCCTGGAAATGACAAAAACGACATGAGAAATTCATAAAAAATGCAAAATGGCTGACTTCCGGTTGGGTTTAGAGCAATGCCCCAAGAGACTTTTATTGAAGTCCATATGCGATACATGTTCCTACCACATTTCATACATCTAGGTCAAACGTACTGCGAGGGCTGCTTCGTCGAAATTTTGTAGGGGGCGCTATTGAGCCGATTTGGCACTCTGAACCAATAAAATCAGATTCTGTAACTACATTTCGGCCTTGTAATCTACTTGCCAAGTTTGCTTATGTTTCGAGCATTTTTAGCCTCTCAAAATGACCTTCGTTGTTAACGGCGAAGACTGCATCGCCACGGCAACGGCGTTCGACAAAACATCAAAAGCTTCATGATCTGGCATTATGAACTTCTTGTATTTGTGTGGAAGAAATTTGATATTGATTTGATTTACCTACTAAGAGAAACAAGCCAAAGTATAAAGACGTTAACTTCCTGTTACCAGTAGGTGGCGCTATGACTATGATTCAAAATTGGCCTGGATATGTCTTCAGGCCTGGAGTCTAATCAAACACGTTAAATCTGGCAAAGATCTGATGATGTGGAGTCGAGTTACATCAGTTTATTCGTTCATGGCGAAGGATCGAAATTCGCCGAGCCGCCACGTCGCCGCCCTTCAGTAACTTCTTACAATCTTCACAACGAAGCATTATCAAGGTCTTAAGGCTTGTTTGACAACATTTGAGAGGGATCTGATTAATCTGTGAGGAGCAGGATGTCAAAGTACGCAGCCTACAACTTCCGGTTGCCACTAGGTGGCGCTATCACTATGATTCTAAATTATCATATAGATGTGTTCCGGGTCAGGATGTTATGACATATGAGAGATTTGGAGCAGATTCGACAATGTACGGCCAAGTTACAACAACTTCCTGTTTCGTGGCGAATGGTGTTTCTTTGACGCCACGCCACGGCCACATAGTTCGATAACTTTTTGATCTTTGAGTAACTTTTCACTGCCAAGGTCTCAAGAGCAGACTCGCCGAATCTGAAGTCAATCGGGTCAAATCTCTGGGAGGAGTTCGTTAAAGTATGACGCCTTGAAACGGTCAAAAAACGTCATAAAAGCAAAAATGGCCGACTTCCTGTTTGGTTTAGAGAAAACGGCCAAGAGGATTTTTTGTGCGTCTCATCACGTTCCACATACCTACCAAATTTCATACAGCTGGGTGAATCCTGATGTTGGGGCTACTCAATAGGGGGCGCTAGCGAGCCAATATTTCATACCGCAGCTGGACACCCCAATCAGACTGCAATTTTCGCAAATTCTGGCTTGCGTGCCAAATTTCACAACATTCCCAATATCCCAAGCACCTCCTTTTTGCCATGAAAGCGGAAGAAGAAGAATAATAATAATTAAAGCTGCGAGCAGCGATGGGCGGGCCCTCGCAATATGCACGTCGGGGTGCCGGCGGGACTCCGGCCTGCGCGGCCGAGAACGTCCGAGAACGTCTGCGACCGTCGGACGGCGCGAGGACTCTGGCTGATGCTGCCATTTAGTTCTGTGACCGTCAGACACTGCATGCAGGTTTAGAGCATGGCCCCAATATACTGTTATTTAAGTCCATATGTGATACATGTTCCCACCAAATTTCATACATCTAGGTCAAACGTACTGCGAGGGCTGCTTCGGCGAAATTTTGTAGGGGGCGCTATTGAGCCGATTTGCCACTCTGAACCAATAAAATCATATTCCCTAACTACATTTCGGCCTTGTAATCTACTTGCCAAGTTTGCTTATGTTTCGAGCATTTTTAGCCTGTCAAAATGACCTTCGTTGTTAAGGGCGAAGACTGCATCGCCACGGCAACGGCGTTCGACGAAACATCAAAAACTTCATGATCTGGCATTATGAACTTCTTGTATTTGTGTGGAACAAATTTGATATTGATTTGATTTACCTACTGAGAGAAACAAGCCAAAGTATAAAGACTTTAACTTCCTGTTACCAGTAGGTGGCGCTATGACTATGATTCAAAATTGGCCTGCAGATGTCTTCAGGCCTGGAGTCTAATCAAGCATGTGAAATCTGGTAAAGATCTGATGATGTGGAGTCGAGATACATCAGTTTATTCGTTCATGGCGAAGGATCGAAATTCGCCGAGCCGCCACGTCGCCGCCCTTCAGTAACTTCTTACAATCTTCACAATGAAGCATTATCAAGGTCTTAAGGCTTGTTTGACAACATTTGAGAGGGATCTGATTAATCTGTGAGGAGCAGGATGTCAAAGTACGCAGCGTACAACTTCCGGTTGCCACTAGGTGGCGCTATCACTATGATTCAAAATTATCATATAGATGTGTTCCGGGTCAGGATGTTATGACATATGAGAGATTTGGAGCAGATTCGACAATGTACGGCCGAGTTACAACAACTTCCTGTTTCGTGGCGAATGGTGTTTCTTTGACGCCACGCCACGGCCACATAGTTCGATAACTTTTTGATCTTTGAGTAACTTTTCACTGTCAAGGTCTCAAGAGCAGACTCGCCGAATCTGAAGTCAATCGGGTCAAATCTCTGGGAGGAGTTCGTTAAAGTATGACGCCTTGAAACGGTCAAAAAACGTCATAAAAGCAAAAATGGCCGACTTCCTGTTTGGTTTAGAGAAAACGGCCAAGAGGATTTTTGGTGCGTCTCATCACGTTCCACATAACTACCAACTTTCATACAGCTGGGTGAATCCTGATGTCGGGGCTACTCAATAGGGGGCGCTAGCGAGCCAATATTTCATACTGCAGCTGGACACCCCAATCAGACTGCAATTTTCGCAAATTCTGGCTTGCTTGCCAAATTTCACAAACTTCCCAATATCCCAAGCACCTCCTTTTTGCGACGAAACACTAAAAATAATAATAATAATAATAAGAAGAATAATAAACATTCGAAATTCAATAGGTCCTCCGCTCCGACTACGTCGGTGCTCGGGCCCTAATAAACATTACGGTTTCAATAGGTCCTCCGCTCCGACTACGTCGGTGCTCGGGCCCTAATTAAAGCTGCGAGCAGCGATGAGCGGGCCCTCGCTATATGCACGTCGGGGTGCATGCACGTCGGAGTGCCGGCGGGACTCCGGCCTGCGCGGCCGAGAACGTCCGCGACCGTCGGACGGCGCGAGGACTCTGGTTGATGCTGCCATTCAGTTCCGTGACCGTCAGACACTGCATGCAGGTTCGGAGCATGGCCCCAATATACTTTTATTTAAGTCCATATGTGATACATGTTCCTACCAAATTTCATACATCTAGGTGAAACGTACTGCGAGGGCTGCTTCGTTGAAATTTTGTAGGGGGCGCTATTGAGCCGATTTGCCACTCTGAACCAATAAAATCATATACCATAACTACATTTCGGCCTTGTAATCTACTTGCCAAGTTTGCTTATGTTTCGAGCATTTTTAGCCTCTCAAAATGACCTTCGTTGTTAACGGCGAAGACTGCATCGCCACGGCAACGGCGTTCGACGTAACATCAAAAGCTTCGTGATCTGGCATTATGAACTTCTTGTATGTGTGTGGAAGAAATTTGATATTGATTTGATTTACCTACTAAGAGAAACAAGCCAAAGTATAAAGACTTTAACTTCCTGTTACCAGTAGGTGGCGCTATGACTATGATTCAAAATTGGCCTGCAGATGTCTTCAGGCCTGGAGTCTAATCAAACACGTGAAATCTAGCAAAGATCTGATGATGTGGAGTCGAGTTACATCAGTTTATTCGTTCATGGCGAAGGATCGAAATTCGCCGAGCCGCCACGTCGCCGCCCTTCAGTAACTTCTTACAATCTTCACAATGAAGCATTATCAAGGTCTTAAGGCTTGTATGACAACATTTGAGAGGGATCTGATTAATCTGTGAGGAGCAGGATGTCAAAGTACGCAGCGTACAACTTCCGGTTGCCACTAGGTGGCGCTATCAGTTTGATTCAAAATTATCATATAGATGTGTTCCGGGTCAGGATGTTATGACATATGGAAGATTTTGAGCAGATTCGACAATGTACGGCCGAGTTACAACAACTTCCTGTTTCGTGGCGAATAGTGTTTCTTTGACGCCACGCCACGGCCACATAGTTCGATAACTTTTTGATCTTTGAGTAACTTTTCACTGCCAAGGTCTCAAGAGCAGACTAGCCGAATCTGAAGTCAATCGGGTCAAATCTCTGGGAGGAGTTCGTTAAAGTATGACGCCTTGAAACGGGCAAAAAACGTCATAAAAGTAAAAATGGCCGACTTCCTGTTTGGTTTAGAGAAAACTTCCAAGAGGATTTTTGGTGCGTCTCATCACGTTCCACATACCTACTAACTTTCATACAGCTGGGTGAAACCTGATGTTGGGGCTACTCAATAGGGGGCGCTAGCGAGCCAATATTTCATACCGCAGCTGGGCACCCCAATCAGACTGCAATTTTCGCAAATTCTGGCTTGCGTGCCAAATTTCACAACATTCCCAATATCCCAAGCACCTCCTTTTTGCGACGAAACACATAAAATAAGAATAATAATAATAAACATTCGAAATTCAATAGGTCCTCCGCTCCGACTACGTCGGTGCTCGGGCCCTAATAAGAATAATAATAAACATTCGAAATTCAATAGGTCCTCCGCTCCGACTACGTCGGTGCTCGGGCCCTAATTAAAGCTGCGAGCAGCGATGAGCGGGCCCTCGCAATATGCACGTCGGGGTGCATGCACGTCGGGGTGCCGGCGGGACTCCGGCCTGCGCGGCCGAGAACGTCCGCGACCGTCGGACGGCGCGAGGACTCTGGTTGATGCTGTCATTCAGTTCCGTGACCGTCAGACACTGCATGCAGGTTCAGAGCATGGCCCCAATATACTTTTATTTAAGTCCATATGTGATACATGTTCCTACCAAATTTCATACATCTAGGTGAAACGTACTGCGAGGGCTGCTTCGTTGAAATTTTGTAGGGGGCGCTATTGAGCCGATTTGTCACTCTGAACCAATAAAATCATATTCCCTAACTACATTTCGGCCTTGTAATCTACTTGCCAAGTTTGCTTATGTTTCGAGCATTTTTAGCCTCTCAAAATGACCTTCGTTGTTAACGTCGAAGACTGCATCGCCACGGCAACGGCGTTCGACGAAACATTAAAAGCTTCATGATCTGGCATTATGAACTTCTTGTATTTGTGTGGAACAAATTTTATATTGATTTGATTTACCTACTAAGAGAAACAAGCCAAAGTATAAAGACTTTAACTTCCTGTTACCAGTAGGTGGCGCTATGACTATGATTCAAAATTGGCCTGCAGATGTCTTCAGGCCTGGAGTCTAATCAAACAAGTGAAATCTGGTAAAGATCTAATGATGTGGAGTCGAGTTACATCAGTTTATTTGTTCATGGCGAAGGATCGAAATTCGCCGAGCCGCCACGTCGCCGCCCTTCAGTAACTTCTTACAATCTTCACAATGAAGCATTATCAAGGTCTTAAGGCTTGTTTGACAAGATTTGAGAGGGATCTGATGAATCTGTGAGGAGCAGGATGTCAAAGTACGCAGCGTACAACTTCCGGTTGCCACTAGGTGGCGCTATCACTATGATTCTAAATTATCATACAGATGTGTTCCGGGTCAGGATGTTATGACATATGAGAGATTTTGAGCAGATTCGACAATGTACGGCCGAGTTACAACAACTTCCTGTTTCGTGGCGAATGGTGTTTCTTTGACGCCACGCCACGGCCACATAGTTCGATAACTTTTTGATCTTTGAGTAACTTTTCACTGCCAAGGTCTCAAGAGCAGACTAGCCGAATCTGAAGTCAATCGGGTCAAATCTCTGGGAGGAGTTCGTTAAAGTATGACGCCTTGAAACGGTCAAAAACCGTCATAAAAGCAAAAATGGCCGACTTCCTGTTTGGTTTAGAGAAAACTTCCAAGAGGATTTTGGGTGCGTCTCATCACGTTCCACATACCTACTAACTTTCATACAGCTGGGTGAAACCTGATGTTGGGGCTACTCAATAGGGGGCGCTAGCGAGCCAATATTTCATACCGCAGCTGGGCACCCCAATCAGACTGCAATTTTCGCAAATTCTGGCTTGCGTGCCAAATTTCACAACATTCCCAATATCCCAAGCACCTCCTTTTTGCGACGAAACACATAAAATAAGAATAATAATTAAAGCTGCGAGCAGCGATGGGCGGGCCCTCGCAATATGCATGTCGGGGTGCCGGCGGGACTCCGGCCTGCGCGGCCGAGAACGTCCGCGACCGTCGGACGGCGCGAGGACTCTGGCTGATGCTGCCATTTAGTTCTGTGACCGTCAGACACTGCATGCAGGTTTAGAGCATGGCCCCAATATACTTTTATTTAAGTCCATATGTGATACATGTTCCCACCAAATTTCATACATCTAGGTCAAACGTACTGCGAGGGCTCCTTCGTCGAAATTTTGTAGGGGGCGCTATTGAGCCGATTTGCCACTCTGAACCAATAAAATCATATTCCCTAACTACATTTCGGGCTTGTAATCTGCTTGCCAAGTTTGCTTATGTTTCGAGCATTTCTAGCCTCTCAAAATGACCTTCGTTGTTAACGGCGAAGACTGCATCACCACGGCAACGGCGTTCGATGAAACATCAAAAGCTTCATGATCTGGCATTATGAACTTCTTGTATTTCTGTGGAACAAATTTGAGATTGATTTGATTTACCTGCTAAGAGAAACAAGCCAAAGTATCAAGACTTTAACTTCCTGTTACCAGTAGGTGGCGCTATGACTATGATTCAAAATTGGCCTGCAGATGTCGTCAGGCCTGGAGTCTAATCAAACATGTGAAATCTGGTAAAGATCTGATGATGTGGAGTCGAGTTACATCAGTTCATTCGTTCATGGCGAAGGATCGAAATTCCGTCGCCACGGCAACAGCTTTTCACGAAACAACAAGCTTTGAGTAACTTTTCATCACAAAGGTCTTTAGACTGTACCGACCAAATTTGAAGTTGATCTGATGAATTCCCTAGGAGGAGTTCGTTAAAGTGCAGCGCCTGGAAATGACAAAAACGACATGAGAAATTCATAAAAAATGCAAAATGGCTGACTTCCGGTTGGGTTTAGAGCATAGCCCCAAGAGACTTTTATTGAAGTCCATATGCGATACATGTTCCTACCACATTTCATACATCTAGGTCAAACGTACTGCGAGGGCTGCTTCGTCGAAATTTTGTAGGGGGCGCTATTGAGCCGATTTGCCACTCTGAACCAATAAAATCATATTCCCTAACTACATTTCGGCCTTGTAATCTACTTGCCAAGTTTGCTTATGTTTCGAGCATATTTAGCCTCTCAAAATGACCTTCGTTGTTAACGGCGAAGACTGCATCGCCACGGCAACGGCGTTCGACGAAACATCAAAAGCTTCATGATCTGGCATTATGAACTTCTTGTATTTGTGTGGAACAAATTTGATATTGATTTGATTTACCTACTAAGAGAAACAAGCCAAAGTATAAAGACTTTAACTTCCTGTTACCAGTAGGTGGCGCTATGACTATGATTCAAAATTGGCCTGCAGATGTCTTCAGGCCTGGAGTCTAATCAAGCATGTGAAATCTGGTAAAGATCTGATGATGTGGAGTCGAGATACATCAGTTTATTCGTTCATGGCGAAGGATCGAAATTCGCCGAGCCGCCACGTCGCCGCCCTTCAGTAACTTCTTACAATCTTCACAATGAAGCATTATCAAGGTCTTAAGGCTTGTTTGACAAGATTTGAGAGGGATCTGATGAATCTGTGAGGAGCAGGATGTCAAAGTACGCAGCGTACAACTTCCGGTTGCCACTAGGTGGCGCTATCACTATGATTCTAAATTATCATACAGATGTGTTCCGGGTCAGGATGTTATGACATATGAGAGATTTGGAGCAGATTCGACAATGTACGGCCGAGTTACAACAACTTCCTGTTTCGTGGCGAATAGTGTTTCTTTGACGCCACGCCACGGCCACATAGTTCGATAACTTTTTGATCTTTGAGTAACTTTTCACTGCCAAGGTCTCAAGAGCAGACTAGCCGAATCTGAAGTCAATCGGGTCAAATCTCTGGGAGGAGTTCGTTAAAGTATGACGCCTTGAAACGGTCAAAAACCGTCATAAAAGTAAAAATGGCCGACTTCCTGTTTGGTTTAGAGAAAACTTCCAAGAGGATTTTTGGTGCGTCTCATCACGTTCCACATACCTACTAACTTTCATACAGCTGGGTGAAACCTGATGTTGGGGCTACTCAATAGGGGGCGCTAGCGAGCCAATATTTCATACCGCAGCTGGGCACCCCAATCAGACTGCAATTTTCGCAAATTCTGGCTTGCGTGCCAAATTTCACAACATTCCCAATATCCCAAGCACCTCCTTTTTGCAACGAAACACATAAAATAAGAATAATAATAATAAACATTCGAAATTCAATAGGTCCTCCGCTCCGACTACGTCGGTGCTCGGGCCCTAATAATAAACATTCGAAATTCAATAGGTCCTCCGCTCTGACTACGTCGGTGCTCGGGCCCTAATTAAAGCTGCGAGCAGCGATGGGCGGGCCCTCGCAATGTGCACGTCGGGGTGCCGGCGGGACTCCGGCCTGCGCGGCCGAGAACGTCCGCGACCGTCGGACGGCGCGAGGACTCTGGCTGATGCTGCCATTTAGTTCTGTGACCGTCAGACACTGCATGCAGGTTTAGAGCATGGCCCCAATATACTTTTATTTAAGTCCATATGTGATACATGTTCCCACCAAATTTCATACATCTAGGTCAAACGTACTGCGAGGGCTCCTTCGTCGAAATTTTGTAGGGGGCGCTATTGAGCCGATTTGCCACTCTGAACCAATAAAATCATATTCCCTAACTACATTTCGGCCTTGTAATCTACTTGCCAAGTTTGCTTATGTTTCGAGCATTTTTAGCCTCTCAAAATGACCTTCGTTGTTAACGGCGAACACTGCATCGCCACGGCAACGGCGTTCGACGAAACATTAAAAGCTTCATGATCTGGCATTATGAACTTCTTGTATTTGTGTGGAAGAAATTTGATATTGATTTGATTTACCTACTAAGAGAAACAAGCCAAAGTATAAAGACTTTAACTTCCTGTTACCAGTAGGTGGCGCTATGACTATGATTCAAAATTGGCCTGCAGATGTCTTCAGGCCTGGAGTCTAATCAAACAAGTGAAATCTGGTAAAGATCTGATGATGTGGAGTCGAGTTACATCAGTTTATTCGTTCATGGCGAAGGATCGAAATTCGCCGAGCCGCCACGTCGCCGCCCTTCAGTAACTTCTTACAATCTTCACAACGAAGCATTATCAAGGTCTTAAGGCTTGTTTGACAACATTTGAGAGGGATCTGATTAATCTGTGAGGAGCAGGATGTCAAAGTACGCAGCCTACAACTTCCGGTTGCCACTAGGTGGCGCTATCACTATGATTCTAAATTATCATATAGATGTGTTCCGGGTCAGGATGTTATGACATATGAGAGATTTGGAGCAGATTCGACAATGTACGGCCAAGTTACAACAACTTCCTGTTTCGTGGCGAATGGTGTTTCTTTGACGCCACGCCACGGCCACATAGTTCGATAACTTTTTGATCTTTGAGTAACTTTTCACTGCCAAGGTCTCAAGAGCAGACTCGCCGAATCTGAAGTCAATCGGGTCAAATCTCTGGGAGGAGTTCGTTAAAGTATGACGCCTTGAAACGGTCAAAAAACGTCATAAAAGCAAAAATGGCTGACTTCCTGTTTGGTTTAGAGAAAACGGCCAAGAGGATTTTTTGTGCGTCTCATCACGTTCCACATACCTACCAAATTTCATACAGCTGGGTGAATCCTGATGTTGGGGCTACTCAATAGGGGGCGCTAGCGAGCCAATATTTCATACCGCAGCTGGACACCCCAATCAGACTGCAATTTTCGCAAATTCTGGCTTGCGTGCCAAATTTCACAGACTTCCCAATATCCCAAGCACCTCCTTTTTGCGACGAAACACATAAAATAAGAATAATAATAATAAACATTCGAAATTCAATAGGTCCTCCGCTCCGACTACGTCGGTGCTCGGGCCCTAATAATAAACATTCGAAATTCAATAGGTCCTCCGCTCTGACTACGTCGGTGCTCGGGCCCTAATTAAAGCTGCGAGCAGCGATGGGCGGGCCCTCGCAATGTGCACGTCGGGGTGCCGGCGGGACTCCGGCCTGCGCGGCCGAGAACGTCCGCGACCGTCGGACGGCGCGAGGACTCTGGCTGATGCTGCCATTTAGTTCTGTGACCGTCAGACACTGCATGCAGGTTTAGAGCATGGCCCCAATATACTTTTATTTAAGTCCATATGTGATACATGTTCCCACCAAATTTCATACATCTAGGTCAAACGTACTGCGAGGGCTCCTTCGTCGAAATTTTGTAGGGGGCGCTATTGAGCCGATTTGCCACTCTGAACCAATAAAATCATATTCCCTAACTACATTTCGGCCTTGTAATCTACTTGCCAAGTTTGCTTATGTTTCGAGCATTTTTAGCCTCTCAAAATGACCTTCGTTGTTAACGGCGAACACTGCATCGCCACGGCAACGGCGTTCGACGAAACATTAAAAGCTTCATGATCTGGCATTATGAACTTCTTGTATTTGTGTGGAACAAATTTGATATTGATTTGATTTACCTACTAAGAGAAACAAGCCAAAGTATAAAGACTTTAACTTCCTGTTACCAGTAGGTGGCGCTATGACTATGATTCAAAATTGGCCTGCAGATGTCTTCAGGCCTGGAGTCTAATCAAACAAGTGAAATCTGGTAAAGATCTGATGATGTGGAGTCGAGTTACATCAGTTTATTCGTTCATGGCGAAGGATCGAAATTCGCCGAGCCGCCACGTCGCCGCCCTTCAGTAACTTCTTACAATCTTCACAACGAAGCATTATCAAGGTCTTAAGGCTTGTTTGACAACATTTGAGAGGGATCTGATTAATCTGTGAGGAGCAGGATGTCAAAGTACGCAGCCTACAACTTCCGGTTGCCACTAGGTGGCGCTATCACTATGATTCTAAATTATCATATAGATGTGTTCCGGGTCAGGATGTTATGACATATGAGAGATTTGGAGCAGATTCGACAATGTACGGCCAAGTTACAACAACTTCCTGTTTCGTGGCGAATGGTGTTTCTTTGACGCCACGCCACGGCCACATAGTTCGATAACTTTTTGATCTTTGAGTAACTTTTCACTGCCAAGGTCTCAAGAGCAGACTCGCCGAATCTGAAGTCAATCGGGTCAAATCTCTGGGAGGAGTTCGTTAAAGTATGACGCCTTGAAACGGTCAAAAAACGTCATAAAAGCAAAAATGGCTGACTTCCTGTTTGGTTTAGAGAAAACGGCCAAGAGGATTTTTTGTGCGTCTCATCACGTTCCACATACCTACCAAATTTCATACAGCTGGGTGAATCCTGATGTTGGGGCTACTCAATAGGGGGCGCTAGCGAGCCAATATTTCATACCGCAGCTGGACACCCCAATCAGACTGCAATTTTCGCAAATTCTGGCTTGCGTGCCAAATTTCACAGACTTCCCAATATCCCAAGCACCTCCTTTTTGCGACGAAACACTAAAAATAAGAATAATAAGAATAATTAAAGCTGCGAGCAGCGATGGGCGGGCCCTCGCAATATGCACGTCGGGGTGCCGGCGGGACTCCGGCCTGCGCGGCCGAGAACGTCCGCGACCGTCGGACGCCGCGAGGACTCTGGCCGATGCTGCCATTCAGTTCTGTGACCGTCAGACACTGCATGCAGG
This sequence comes from Melanostigma gelatinosum, assembly GCF_949748355.1. Classification (NCBI taxonomy): domain Eukaryota; kingdom Metazoa; phylum Chordata; class Actinopteri; order Perciformes; family Zoarcidae; genus Melanostigma; species Melanostigma gelatinosum. The sequence goes on along the minus strand of NC_136650.1, from coordinate 472,518 downwards.
TTTAGAGCATGGCCCCAATATACTTTTATTTAAGTCCATATGTGATACATGTCCCTACCAAATTTCATACATCTAGGTGAAATGTACTGCGAGGGCTGCGTCTTTGAAATTTTGTAGGGGGCGCTATTGAGCCGATTTGCCACTCTGAACCAATGAAATCATATTCTATAACTACATTTCGGGCTTGTAATCTGCTTGCCAAGTTTGCTTATGTTTCGAGCATTTTTAGCCTCTCAAAATGACCTTCGTTGTTAACGGCGAAGAATGCGTCGCCACGGCAACAGCTTTTCACGAAACAACAAGCTTTGAGTAACTTTTCATCACAAAGGTCTTTAGACTGTACCGACCAAATTTGAAGTTGATCTGATTAATTCCCTAGGAGGAGTTCGTTAAAGTGCAGCGCCTGGAAATGACAAAAAAGACACTAGAAATTCATAAGAAATGCAAAATGGCTGACTTCCGGTTGGGTTTAGAGCATAGCCCCAAGAGACTTTTATTGAAGTCCATATGCGATACATATTCCTACCACATTTCATACATCTAGGTCAAACGTACTGCGAGGGCTGCTTCGTCGGAATTTCGTAGGGGGCGCTATTGAGCCGATTTGCCACTCTGAACCAATAAAATCATATTCCGTAACTACATTTCGGCCTTGTAATCTACTTGCCAAGTTTGCTTATGTTTCGAGCATTTTTAGCCTCTCAAAATGACCTTCGTTGTTAACGGCGAAGACTGTATCGCCACGGCAACGGCGTTTGACGAAACATCAAAAGCGTCATGATCTGGCATTATGAACTTCTTGTATTTGTGTGGAAGAAATTTGATATTGATTTGATTTACCTACTAAGAGAAACAAGCCAAAGTATAAAGACTTTAACTTCCTGTTACCAGTAGGTGGCGCTATGACTATGATTCAAAATTGGCCTGCAGTTGTCTTCAGGCCTGGAGTCTAATCAAGCATGTGAAATCTGGTAAAGATCTGATGATGTGGAGTCGAGATACATCAGTTTATTCGGTCATGGCGAAGGATCGAAATTCGCAGAGCCGCCACATCGCCGCCCTTCAGTAACTTCTTACAATCTTCACAATGAAGCATTATCAAGGTCTTAAGGCTTGTTTGACAATATTTGAGAGGGATCTGATTAATCTGTGAGGAGCAGAATGTCAAAGTACGCAGCGTACAACTTCCGGTTGCCACTAGGTGGCGCTATCACTATGATTCTAAATTATCATATAGATGTGTTCCGGGTCAGGATGTTATGACATATGAGAGATTTGGAGCAGATTCGACAATGTACGGCCGAGTTACAACAACTTCCTGTTTCGTGGCGAATGGTGTTTCTTTGACGCCACGCCACGGCCACATAGTTCTATAACTTTTTGATCTTTGAGTAACTTTTCACTGGCAAGGTCTCAAGAGCAGACTCGCCGAATCTGAAGTCAATCGGGTCAAATCTCTGCGAGGAGTTCGTTAAAGTATGACGCCTTGAAACGGTCAAAAAACGTCATAAAAGCAAAAATGGCCGACTTCCTGTTTGGTTTAGAGAAAACGGCCAAGAGGATTTTTTGTGCGTCTCATCACGTTCCACATACCTACCAACTTTCATACAGCTGGGTGAAACCTGATGTTGGGGCTACTCAATAGGGGGCGCTAGCGAGCCAATATTTCATACCGCAGCTGGGCACCCCAATCAGACTGCAATTTTCGCAAATTCTGGCTTGCTTGCCAAATTTCACAAACTTCCCAATATCCCAAGCACCTCCTTTTTGCGACGAAACACATAAAATAATAAGAATAAGAATAATAATAAACATTCGAAATTCAATAGGTCCTCCGCTCCGACTACGTCGGTGCTCGGGCCCTAATTAAAGCTGCGAGCAGCGATGAGCGGGCCCTCGCTATATGCACGTCGGGGTGCATGCACGTCGGAGTGCCGGCGGGACTCCGGCCTGCGCGGCCGAGAACGTCCGCGACCGTCGGACGGCGCGAGGACTCTGGTTGATGCTGCCATTCAGTTCTGTGACCGTCAGACACTGCATGCAGGTTCAGATCATGGCCCCAATATACTTTTATTTAAGTCCATATGTGATACATGTTCCTACCAAATTTCATACATCTAGGTGAAACGTACTGCGAGGGCTGCTTCGTTGAAATTTTGTAGGGGGCGCTATTGAGCCGATTTGCCACTCTGAACCAATAAAATCATATTATACAACTACATTTTGGGCTTTAAATGTGTATGCCAAGTTTGCTTATGTTTCGAGCATTTTTTAGCCTCTCAAAATGACCTTCGTTGTTAACGGCGAAGACTACATCGCCACGGCAACGGCGTTCGACGAAACATCAAAAGCTTCATGATCTGGCATTATGAACTATTTGTGTGGAACAAATTTGATATTGATTTGATTTACCTACTAAGAGAAACAAGCCAAAGTATCAAGACTTTAACTTCCTGTTACCAGTAGGTGGCGCTATGACTATGATTCAAAATTGGCCTGCATATGTCTTCAGGCCTGGAGTCTAATCAAACACGTGAAATCTGGTAAAGATCTGATGATGTGGAGTCGAGTTACATCAGTTTATTCGTTCATGGCGAAGGATCGAAATTCCGTCGCCACGGCAACAGCTTTTCACGAAACAACAAGATTTGAGTAACTTTTCATCACAAAGGTCTTTAGACTGTACCGACCAAATTTGAAGTTGATCTGATGAATTCCCTAGGAGGAGTTCGTTAAAGTGCAGCGCCTGGAAATGACAAAAACGACATGAGAAATTCATAAAAAATGCAAAATGGCTGACTTCCGGTTGGGTTTAGAGCATAGCCCCAAGAGACTTTTATTGAAGTCCATATGCGATACATGTTCCTACCACATTTCATACATCTAGGTCAAACGTACTGCGAGGGCTGCTTCGTCAAAATTTTGTAGGGGGCGCTATTGAGCCGATTTGCCACTCTGAACCAATAAAATCAGATTCTGTAACTACATTTCGGCCTTGTAATCTACTTGCCAAGTTTGCTTATGTTTCGAGCATTTTTAGCCTCTCAAAATGACCTTCATTGTTCACGGCGAAGACTGCATCGCCACGGCAACGGCGTTCGACGAAACATCAAAAGCTTCATGATCTGGCATTATGAACTTCTTGTATTTGTGTGGAACAAATTTGATATTGATTTGATTTACCTACTAAGAGAAACAAGCCAAAGTATAAAGACTTTAACTTCCTGTTACCAGTAGGTGGCGCTATGACTATGATTCGAAATTGGCCTGCAGATGTCTTCAGGCCTGGAGTCTAATCAAGCATGTGAAATCTGGTAAAGATCTGATGATGTGGAGTCGGGATACATCAGTTTATTCGTTCATGGCGAAGGATCGAAATTCGCCGAGCCGCCACGTCGCCGCCCTTCAGTAACTTCTTACAATTTTCACAATGAAGCATTATCAAGGTCTTAAGGCTTGTATGACAACATTTGAGAGGGATCTGATTAATCTGTTAGGAGCAGGATGTCAAAGTACGCAGCGTACAACTTCCGGTTGCCACTAGGTGGCGCTATCAGTTTGATTCAAAATTATCATATAGATGTGTTCCGGGTCAGGATGTTATGACATATGAGAGACTTTGAGCAGATTCGACAATGTACGGCCGAGTTACAACAACTTCCTGTTTCGTGGCGAATGGTGTTTCTTTGACGCCACGCCACGGCCACATAGTTCGATAACTTTTTGATCTTTGAGTAACTTTTCACTGCCAAGGTCTCAAGAGCAGACTAGCCGAATCTGAAGTCAATCGGGTCAAATCTCTGGGAGGAGTTCGTTAAAGTATGACGCCTTGAAACGGTCAAAAAACGTCATAAAAGTAAAAATGGCCGACTTCCTGTTTGGTTTAGAGAAAACGTCCAAGAGGATTTTTTGTGCGTCTCATCACGTTCCACATACCTACCAACTTTCATACAGCTGGGTGAAACCTGATGTCGGGGCTACTCAATAGGGGGCGCTAGCGAGCCAATATTTCATACCGCAGCTGGACACCCCAATCAGACTGCAATTTTCGCAAATTCTGGCTTGCGTGCCAAATCTCACAGACTTCCCAATATCCCAAGCACCTCCTTTTTGCGACGAAAGACTAAGAATAATTAAAGCTGCGAGCAGCGATGAGCGGGCCCTCGCTATATGCACGTCGGGGTGCATGCACGTCGGAGTGCCGGCGGGACTCCGGCCTGCGCGGCCGAGAACGTCCGCGACCGTCGGACGGCGCGAGGACTCTGGTTGATGCTGCCATTCAGTTCTGTGACCGTCAGACACTGCATGCAGGTTCAGAGCATGGCCCCAATATACTTTTATTTAAGTCCATATGTGATACATGTTCCTACCAAATTTCATACATCTAGGTGAAACGTACTGCGAGGGCTGCTTCGTTGAAATGTTGTAGGGGGCGCTATTGAGCCGATTTGCCACTCTGAACCAATAAAATCATATTATGCAACTACATTTTGGGCTTTAAATGTGTATGCCAAGTTTGCTTATGTTTCGAGCATTTTTAGCCTCTCAAAATGACCTTCGTTGTTAACGGCGAAGACTGCATCGCCACGGCAACGGCGTTCGACGAAACATCAAAAGCTTCATGATCTGGCATTATGAACTATTTGTGTGGAACGAATTTGATATTGATTTGATTTACCTACTAAGAGAAACAAGCCAAAGTATCAAGACTTTAACTTCCTGTTACCAGTAGGTGGCGCTATGACTATGATTCAAAATTGGCCTGCATATGTCTTCAGGCCTGGAGTCTAATCAAACACGTGAAATCTGGTAAAGATCTGATGATGTGGAGTCGAGTTACATCAGTTTATTCGTTCATGGCGAAGGATCGAAATTCCGTCGCCACGGCAACAGCTTTTCACGAAACAACAAGCTTTGAGTAACTTTTCATCACAAAGGTCTTTAGACTGTACCGACCAAATTTGAAGTTGATCTGATGAATTCCCTAGGAGGAGTTCGTTAAAGTGCAGCGCCTGGAAATGACAAAAACGACATGAGAAATTCATAAAAAATGCAAAATGGCTGACTTCCGGTTGGGTTTAGAGCATAGCTCCAAGAGACTTTTATTGAAGTCCATATGTGATACATGTTCCTACCACATTTCATACATCTAGGTCAAACGTACTGCGAGGGCTGCTTCGTCGAAATTTTGTAGGGGGCGCTATTGAGCCGATTTGCCACTCTGAACCAATAAAATCATATTCCGTAACTACATTTCGGCCTTGTAATCTACTTGCCAAGGTTGCTTATGTTTCGAGCATTTTTAGCCTCTCAAAATGACCTTCGTTGTTAACGGCGAAGACTGCATCGCCACGGCAACGGCGTTCGACGAAACATCAAAAGCTTCATGATCTGGCATTATGAACTTCTTGTATTTGTGTGGAACAAATTTGATATTGATTTGATTTACCTACTAAGAGAAACAAGCCAAAGTATAAAGACTTTAACTTCCTGTGACCAGTAGGTGGCGCTATGACTATGATTCAAAATTGGCCTGCAGATGTCTTCAGGCCTGGAGTCTAATCAAGCATGTGAAATCTGGTAAAGATCTGATGATGTGGAGTCGAGATACATCAGTTTATTCGTTCATGGCGAAGGATCGAAATTCGCCGAGCCGCCACGTCGCCGCCCTTCAGTAACTTCTTACAATCTTCACAACGAAGCATTATCAAGGTCTTAAGGCTTGTTTGACAACATTTGAGAGGGATCTGATGAATCTGTGAGGAGCAGGATGTCAAAGTACGCAGCGTACAACTTCCGGTTGGCACTAGGTGGCGCTATCACTATGATTCTAAATTATCATACAGATGTGTTCCGGGTCAGGATGTTATGACATATGAGAGATTTGGAGCAGATTCGACAATGTACGGCCGAGTTACAACAACTTCCTGTTTCGTGGCGAATGGTGTTTCTTTGACGCCACGCCACGGCCACATAGTTCGATAACTTTTTGATCTTTGAGTAACTTTTCACTGCCAAGGTCTCAAGAGCAGACTAGCCGAATCTGAAGTCAATCGGGTCAAATCTCTGGGAGGAGTTCGTTAAAGTATGACGCCTTGAAACGGTCAAAAAACGTCATAAAAGCAAAAATGGCCGACTTCCTGTTTGGTTTAGACAAAACGGCCAAGAGGATTTTTTGTGCGTCTCATCACGTTCCACATACCTACCAACTTTCATACAGCTGGGTGAAACCTGATGTCGGGGCTACTCAATAGGGGGCGCTAGCGAGCCAATATTTCATACCGCAGCTGGACACCCCAATCAGACTGCAATTTTCGCAAATTCTGGCTTGCGTGCCAAATTTCACAAACTTCCCAATATCCCAAGCACCTCCTTTTTGCGACGAAACACATAAAATAATAAGAATAATAAACATAGCGGTTTCAATAGGTCCTCCGCTCCGACTACGTCGGTGCTCGGGCCCTAATAATAATAATAAACATTACGGTTTCAATAGGTCCTCCGCTCCGACTACGTCGGTGCTCGGGCCCTAATTAAAGCTGCGAGCAGCGATGGGCGGGCCCTCGCAATATGCACGTCGGGGTGCATGCACGTCGGGTTGCCGGCGGGACTCCGGCCTGCGCGGCCGAGAACGTCTGCGACCGTCGGACGGCGCGAGGACTCTGGTTGATGCTGCCATTCAGTTCCGTGACCGTCAGACACTGCATGCAGGTTCAGAGCATGGCCCCAATATACTTTTATTTAAGTCCATATGTGATACATGTTCCTACCAAATTTCATACATCTAGGTGAAACGTACTGCGAGGGCTGCTTCGTTGAAATTTTGTAGGGGGCGCTATTGAGCCGATTTGCAACTCTGAACCAATAAAATCATATTATACAACTACATTTTGGGCTTTAAATGTGTATGCCAAGTTTGCTTATGTTTCGAGCATTTTTAGCCTCTCAAAATGACCTTCGTTGTTAGCGGCGAAGACTGCATCGCCACGGCAACGGCGTTCGACTTAACATCAAAAGCTTCATGATCTGGCATTATGAACTATTTGTGTGGAACAAATTTGATATTGATTTGATTTACCTACTAAGAGAAACAAGCCAAAGTATCAAGACTTTAACTTCCTGTTACCAGTAGGTGGCGCTATGACTATGATTCAAAATTGGCCTGCAGATGTCTTCAGGCCTGGAGTCTAATCAAACACGTGAAATCTGGTAAAGATCTGATGATGTGGAGTCGAGTTACATCAGTTTATTCGTTTATGGCGAAGGATCGAAATTCCGTCGCCACGGCAACAGCTTTTCACGAAACAACAAGCTTTGAGTAACTTTTCATCACAAAGGTCTTTAGACTGTACCGACCAAATTTGAAGTTGATCTGATGAATTCCCTAGGAGGAGTTCGTTAAAGTGCAGCGCCTGGAAATGACAAAAACGACATGAGAAATTCATAAAAAATGCAAAATGGCTGACTTCCGGTTGGGTTTAGAGCATAGCCCCAAGAGACTTTTATTGACGTCCATATGCGATACATGTTCCTACCACATTTCATACATCTAGGTCAAACGTACTGCGAGGGCTGCTTCGTCGAAATTTTGTAGGGGGCGCTATTGAGCCGATTTGCCACTCTGAACCAATAAAATCATATTCCATAACTACATTTCGGCCTTGTAATCTACTTTCCAAGTTTGCTTATGTTTCGAGCATTTTTAGCCTCTCAAAATGACCTTCGTTGTTCATGGCGAAGACTGCATCGCCACGGCAACGGCGTTCGACGAAACATCAAAAGCTTCATGATCTGGCATTATGAACTTCTTGTATTTGTGTGGAACAAATTTGATATTGATTTGATTTACCTACTAAGAGAAACAAGCCAAAGTATAAAGACTTTAACTTCCTGTTACCAGTAGGTGGCGCTATGACTATGATTCGAAATTGGCCTGCAGATGTCTTCAGGCCTGGAGTCTAATCAAGCATGTGAAATCTGGTAAAGATCTGATGATGTGGAGTCGAGATACATCAGTTTATTCGTTCATGGCGAAGGATCGAAATTCGCCGAGCCGCCACGTCGCCGCCCTTCAGTAACTTCTTACAATTTTCACAATGAAGCATTATCAAGGTCTTAAGGCTTGTATGACAACATTTGAGAGGGATCTGATTAATCTGTGAGGAGCAGGATGTCAAAGTACGCAGCGTACAACTTCCGGTTGCCACTAGGTGGCGCTATCACTATGATTCTAAATTATCATATAGATGTGTTCCGGGTCAGGATGTTATGACATATGAGAGATTTGGAGCAGATTCGACAATGTACGGCCAAGTTACAACAACTTCCTGTTTCGTGGCGAATGGTGTTTCTTTGACGCCACGCCACGGCCACATAGTTCGATAACTTTTTGATCTTTGAGTAACTTTTCACTGTCAAGGTCTCAAGAGCAGACTCGCCGAATCTGAAGTCAATCGGGTCAAATCTCTGGGAGGAGTTCGTTAAAGTATGACGCCTTGAAACGGTCAAAAAACGTCATAAAAGCAAAAATGGCCGACTTCCTGTTTGGTTTAGAGAAAACGGCCAAGAGGATTTTTGGTGCGTCTCATCACGTTCCACATAACTACCAACTTTCATACAGCTGGGTGAATCCTGATGTCGGGGCTACTCAATAGGGGGCGCTAGCGAGCCAATATTTCATACTGCAGCTGGACACCCCAATCAGACTGCAATTTTCGCAAATTCTGGCTTGCGTGCCAAATTTCACAACATTCCCAATATCCCAAGCACCTCCTTTTTGCCATCAAACTGGTAAAATAATAATAAGAATTAAAGCTGCGAGCAGCGATGAGCGGGCCCTCGCTATATGCACGTCGGGGTGCATGCACGTCGGAGTGCCGGCGGGACTCCGGCCTGCGCGGCCGAGAACGTCCGCGACCGTCGGACGGCGCGAGGACTCTGGTTGATGCTGCCATTCAGTTCTGTGACCGTCAGACACTGCATGCAGGTTCAGAGCATGGCCCCAATATACTTTTATTTAAGTCCATATGTGATACATGTTCCTACCAAATTTCATACATCTAGGTGAAACGTACTGCGAGGGCTGCTTCGTTGAAATGTTGTAGGGGGCGCTATTGAGCCGATTTGCCACTCTGAACCAATAAAATCATATTATGCAACTACATTTTGGGCTTTAAATGTGTATGCCAAGTTTGCTTATGTTTCGAGCATTTTTAGCCTCTCAAAATGACCTTCGTTGTTAACGGCGAAGACTGCATCGCCACGGCAACGGCGTTCGACGAAACATCAAAAGCTTCATGATCTGGCATTATGAACTATTTGTGTGGAACGAATTTGATATTGATTTGATTTACCTACTAAGAGAAACAAGCCAAAGTATCAAGACTTTAACTTCCTGTTACCAGTAGGTGGCGCTATGACTATGATTCAAAATTGGCCTGCATATGTCTTCAGGCCTGGAGTCTAATCAAACACGTGAAATCTGGTAAAGATCTGATGATGTGGAGTCGAGTTACATCAGTTTATTCGTTCATGGCGAAGGATCGAAATTCCGTCGCCACGGCAACAGCTTTTCACGAAACAACAAGCTTTGAGTAACTTTTCATCACAAAGGTCTTTAGACTGTACCGACCAAATTTGAAGTTGATCTGATGAATTCCCTAGGAGGAGTTCGTTAAAGTGCAGCGCCTGGAAATGACAAAAACGACATGAGAAATTCATAAAAAATGCAAAATGGCTGACTTCCGGTTGGGTTTAGAGCATAGCCCCAAGAGACTTTTATTGAAGTCCATATGCGATACATGTTCCTACAACATTTCATACATCTAGGTCAAACGTACTGCGAGGGCTGCTTCGTCGAAATTTTGTAGGGGGCGCTATTGAGCCGATTTGCCACTCTGAACCAATAAAATCATATTATACAACTACATTTTGGGCTTTAAATGTGTATGCCAAGTTTGCTTATGTTTCGAGCATTTTTAGCCTCTCAAAATGACCTTCGTTGTTCACGGCGAAGACTGCATTGCCACGGCAACGGCGTTCGACGAAACATCAAAATCTTCATGATCTGGCATTATGAACTTCTTGTATTTGTGTGGAAGAAATTTGATATTGATTTGATTTACCTACTAAGAGAAACAAGCCAAAGTATAAAGACTTTAACTTCCTGTTACCAGTAGGTGGCGCTATGACTATGATTCAAAATTGGCCTGCAGATGTCTTCAGGCCTGGAGTCTAATCAAGCATGTGCAATCTGGTAAAGATCTGATGATGTGGAGTCGAGATACATCAGTTTATTCGTTCATGGCGAAGGATCGAAATTCGCCGAGCCGCCACGTCGCCGCCCTTCAGTAACTTCTTGCAATCTTCACAACGAAGCATTATCAAGGTCTTAAGGCTTGTTTGACAACATGTGAGAGGGATCTGATTAATCTGTGAGGAGCAGGATGTCAAAGTACGCAGCGTACAACTTCCGGTTGCCACTAGGTGGCGCTATCACTGTGATTCTAAATTATCATATAGATGTGTTCCGGGTCAGGATGTTATGACATATGAGAGATTTTGAGCAGATTCGACAATGTACAGCCGAGTTACAACAACTTCCTGTTTCGTGGCGAATGGTGTTTCTTTGACGCCACGCCACGGCCACATAGTTCGATAACTTTTTGATCTTTGAGTAACTTTTCACTGCCAAGGTCTCAAGAGCAGACTAGCCGAATCTGAAGTCAATCGGGTCAAATCTCTGGGAGGAGTTCGTTAAAGTATGACGCCTTGAAACGGTCAAAAAACATCATAAAAGCAAAAATGGCCGACTTCCTGTTTGGTTTAGACAAAACGGCCAAGAGGATTTTTTGTGCGTCTCATCACGTTCCACATACCGACCAAATTTCATACAGCTGGGTGAATCCTGATGTTGGGGCTACTCAATAGGGGGCGCTAGCGAGCCAATATTTCATACCGCAGCTGGACACCCCAATCAGACTGCAATTTTCGCAAATTCTGGCTTGCGTGCCAAATTTCACAGACTTCCCAATATCCCAAGCACCTCCTTTTTGCCATGAAAGCGGAAGAAGAAGAAGAATAATAAACATTCGAAATTCAATAGGTCCTCCGCTCCGACTACGTCGGTGCTCGGGCCCTAATTAAAGCTGCGAGCAGCGATGGGCGGGCCCTCGCAATATGCACGTCGGGGTGCATGCACGTCGGGGTGGCGGCGGGACTCCGGCCTGCGCGGCTGAGAACGTCCGCGACCGTCGGACGGCGCGAGGACTCTGGTTGATGCTGTCATTCAGTTCCGTGACCGTCAGACACTGCATGCAGGTTCAGAGCATGGCCCCAATATACTTTTATTTAAGTCCATATGTGATACATGTTCCTACCAAATTTCATACATCTAGGTGAAACGTACTGCGAGGGCTGCTTCGTTGAAATTTTGTAGGGGGCGCTATTGAGCCGATTTGCCACTCTGAACCAATAAAATCATATTCCATAACTACATTTCGGCCTTGTAATCTACTTGCCAAGTTTGGTTATGTTTCGAGCATTTATAGCCTCTCAAAATGACCTTCGTTGTTAACGGCGAAGAATGCGTCACCACGGCAACAGCTTTTCACGAAACAACAAGCTTTGAGTAACTTTTCATCACAAAGGTCTTTAGACTGTACCGACCAAATTTGAAGTTGATCTGATGAATTCCCTAGGAGGAGTTCGTTAAAGTGCAGCGCCTGGAAATGACAAAAACGACACTAGAAATTCATAAGAAATGCAAAATGGCTGACTTCCGGTTGGGTTTAGAGCATGGCCCCAAGAGACTTTTATTGAAGTCCATATGTGATACATGTTCCTACCACATTTCATACATCTAGGTCAAACTTACTGCGAGGGCTGCTTCGTCGAAATTTTGTAGGGGGCGCTATTGAGCCGATTTGCCACTCTGAACCAATAAAATCATATTACGTAACTACATTTCGGCCTTGTAATCTACTTGTCAAGTTTGCTTATGTTTCGAGCATTTTTAGCCTCTCAAAATGACCTTCGTTGTTAACGGCGAAGACTGCATCGCCACGGCAACGGCGTTCGACGAAACATCAAAAACTTCATGATCTGGCATTATGAACTTCTTGTATTTGTGTGGGACAAATTTGATATTGATTTGATTTACCTACTGAGAGAAACAAGCCAAAGTATCAAGACTTTAACTTCCTGTTACCAGTAGGTGGCGCTATGACTATGATTCAAAATTGGCCTGCAGATGTCTTCAGGCCTGGAGTCTAATCAAGCATGTGAAATCTGGGAAAGATCTGATGATGTGGAGTCGAGATACATCAGTTTATTCGTTCATGGCGAAGGATCGAAATTCGCCGAGCCGCCACGTCGCCACCCTTCAGTAACTTCTTACAATCTTCACAATGAAGCATTATCAAGGTCTTAAGGCTTGTTTGACAACATTTGAGAGGGATCTGATTAATCTGTGAGGAGCAGGATGTCAAAGTACGCAGCGTACAACTTCCGGTTGCCACTAGGTGGCGCTATCACTATGATTCTAAATTATCATACAGATGTGTTCCGGGTCAGGATGTTATGACATATGAGAGATTTGGAGCAGATTCGACAATGTACGGCCGAGTTACAACAACTTCCTGTTTCGTGGCGAATGGTGTTTCTTTGACGCCACGCCACGGCCACATAGTTCGATAACTTTTTGATCTTTGAGTAACTTTTCACTGCCAAGGTCTCAAGAGCAGACTAGCCGAATCTGAAGTCAATCGGGTCAAATCTCTGGGAGGAGTTCGTTAAAGTATGACGCCTTGAAACGGTCAAAAAACGTCATAAATGCAAATATGGCCGACTTCCTGTTTGGTTTAGAGAAAACTTCCAAGAGGATTTTTGGTGCGTCTCATCACGTTCCACATACCTACCAACTTACATACAGCTGGGTGAAACCTGATGTTGGGGCTACTCAATAGGGGGCGCTAGCGAGCCAATATTTCATACCGTAGCTGGACACCCCAATCAGACTGCAATTTTCGCAAATTCTGGCTTGCGTGCCAAATTTCACAGACTTCCCAATATCCCAAGCACCTCCTTTTTGCGACGAAACACTAAAAATAAGAATAATAAGAATAAGAATTCACAGACTTCCCAATATCCCAAGCACCTCCTTTTTGCGACGAAACACTAAAAATAAGAATAATAAGAATAAGAATAATAAACATTCGAAATTCAATAGGTCCTCCGCTCCGACTACGTCGGTGCTCGGGCCCTAATTAAAGCTGCGAGCAGCGATGAGCGGGCCCTCGCAATATGCACGTCGGGGTGCATGCACGTCGGGGTGCCGGCGGGACTCCGGCCTGCGCGGCCGAGAACGTCCGCAACCGTCGGACGGCGCGAGGACTCTGGTTGATGCTGTCATTCAGTTCCGTGACCGTCAGACACTGCATGCAGGTTCAGAGCATGGCCCCAATATACTTTTATTTAAGTCCATATGTGATACATGTTCCTACCAAATTTCATACATCTAGGTGAAACGTACTGCGAGGGCTGCTTCGTTGAAATTTTGTAGGGGGCGCTATTGAGCCGATTTGCCACTCTGAACCAATAAAATCATATTATACAACTACATTTTGGGCTTTAAATGTGTATGCCAAGTTTGCTTATGTTTCGAGCATTTTTAGCCTCTCAAAATGACCTTCGTTGTTAATGGCGAAGACTGCATCGCCACGGCAACGGCGTTCGACGAAACATCAAAAGCTTCATGATCTGGCATTATGAACTATTTGTGTGGAACAAATTTGATATTGATTTGATTTACCTACTAAGAGAAACAAGCCAAAGTATCAAGACTTTAACTTCCTGTTACCAGTAGGTGGCGCTATGACTATGATTCCAAATTGGCCTGCATATGTCTTCAGGCCTGGAGTCTAATCAAACACGTGAAATCTGGTAAAGATCTGATGATGTGGAGTCGAGTTACATCAGTTTATTCGTTCATGGCGAAGGATCGAAATTCGCCGAGCCGCCACGTCGCCGCCCTTCAGTAACTTCTTACAATCTTCACAATGAAGCATTAACAAGGTCTTAAGACTTCTCTCACAACATTTGAGAGGGATCTGATTAATCTGTGAGGAGCAGGATGTCAAAGTACGCAGCCTACAACTTCCGGTTGCCACTAGGTGGCGCTATCACTATGATTCTAAATTATCATATAGATGTGTTCCGGGTCAGGATGTTATGACATATGAGAGATTTGGAGCAGATTCGACAATGTACGGCCAAGTTACAACAACTTCCTGTTTCGTGGCGAATGGTGTTTCTTTGACGCCACGCCACGGCCACATAGTTCGATAACTTTTTGATCTTTGAGTAACTTTTCACTGCCAAGGTCTCAAGAGCAGACTCGCCGAATCTGAAGTCAATCGGGTCAAATCTCTGGGAGGAGTTCGTTAAAGTATGACGCCTTGAAACGGTCAAAAAACGTCATAAAAGCAAAAATGGCCGACTTCCTGTTTGGTTTAGAGAAAACGGCCAAGAGGATTTTTGGTGCGTCTCATCACGTTCCACATAACTACCAACTTTCATACAGCTGGGTGAATCCTGATGTTGGGGCTACTCAATAGGGGGCGCTAGCGAGCCAATATTTCATACTGCAGCTGGACACCCCAATCAGACTGCAATTTTCGCAAATTCTGGCTTGCGTGCCAAATTTCACAACATTCCCAATATCCCAAGCACCTCATTTTTGCCATGAAAGCGGAAGAAGAAGAAGAAGAATAATAATAATTAAAGCTGCGAGCAGCGATGAGCGGGCCCTCGCAATATGCACGTCGGGGTGCATGCACGTCGGGGTGCCGGCGGGACTCCGGCCTGCGCGGCCGAGAATGTCCGCGACCGTCGGACGGCGCGAGGACTCTGGTTGATGCTGTCATTCAGTTCCGTGACCGTCAGACACTGCATGCAGGTTCAGAGCATGGCCCCAATATACTTTTATGTAAGTCCATATGTGATACATGTTCCTACCAAATTTCATACATCTAGGTGAAACGTACTGCGAGGGATGCTTCGTTGAAATTTTGTAGGGGGCGCTATTGAGCCGATTTGCCACTCTGAACCAATAAAATCATATTATACAACTACATTTTGGGCTTTAAATGTGTACGCCAAGTTTGCTTATGTTTCGAGCATTTTTAGCCTCTCAAAATGACCTTCGTTGTTAACGGCGAAGACTGCATCGCCACGGCAACGGCGTTCGAGGAAACATCAAAAGCTTCATGATCTGGCATTATGAACTTCTTGTATTTGTGTGGAACAAATTTGATATTGATTTGATTTACCTACTAAGAGAAACAAGCCAAAGTATCAAGACTTTAACTTCCTGTTACCAGTAGGTGGCGCTATGACTATGATTCAAAATTGGCCTGCATATGTCTTCAGGCCTGGAGTCTAATCAAACACGTGAAATCTGGTAAAGATCTGATGATGTGGAGTCGAGTTACATCAGTTTATTCGTTCATGGCGAAGGATCGAAATTCGCCGAGCCGCCACGTCGCCGTCCTTCAGTAACTTCTTACAATCTTCACAATGAAGCATTATCAAGGTCTTAAGGCTTGTTTGACAACATTTGAGAGGGATCTGATTAATCTGTGAGGAGCAGGATGTCAAAGTACGCAGCGTACAACTTCCGGTTGCCACTAGGTGGCGCTATCACTATGATTCTAAATTATCATATATATGTGTTCCGGGTCAGGATGTTATGACATATGAGAGATTTTGAGCAGATTCGACAATGTACGGCCGAGTTACAACAACTTCCTGTTTCGTGGCGAATGGTGTTTCTTTGACGCCACGCCACGGCCACATAGTTTGATAACTTTTTGATCTTTGAGTAACTTTTCACTGCCAAGGTCTCAAGAGCAGACTAGCCGAATCTGAAGTCAATCGGGTCAAATCTCTGGGAGGAGTTCGTTAAAGTATGACGCCTTGAAACGGTCAAAAAACGTCATAAAAGCAAAAATGGCCGACTTCCTGTTTGGTTTAGAGAAAACGGCCAAGAGGATTTTTTGTGCGTCTCATCACGTTCCACATACCTACCAACTTTCATACAGCTGGGTGAAACCTGATGTTGGGGCTACTCAATAGGGGGCGCTAGCGAGCCAATATTTCATACCGCAGCTGGGCACCCCAATCAGACTGCAATTTTCGCAAATTCTGGCTTGCTTGCCAAATTTCACAAACTTCCCAATATCCCAAGCACCTCCTTTTTGCGACGAAACACTAAAAATAAGAATAATAATAATAATTAAAGCTGCGAGCAGCGATGGGCGGGCCCTCGCAATATGCACGTCGGGGTGCCGGCGGGACTCCGGCCTGCGCGGCCGAGAACGTCCGCGACCGTCGGACGGCGCGAGGACTCTGGCTGATGCTGCCATTTAGTTCTGTGACCGTCAGACACTGCATGCAGGTTTAGAGCATGGCCCCAATATACTTTTATTTAAGTCCATATGTGATACATGTTCCCACCACATTTCATACATCTAGGTCAAACGTACTGCGAGGGCTGCTTCGTCGAAATTTTGTAGGGGGCGCTATTGAGCCGATTTGCCACTCTGAACCAATAAAATCATATTCTGTAACTACATTTCGGCCTTGTAATCTGCTTGCCAAATTTGCTTATGTTTCGAGCATTTTTAGCCTCTCAAAATGACCTTCGTTGTTAACGGCGAACACTGCATCGCCACGGCAACGGCGTTCGACGGAACATCAAAAGCTTCATGATCTGGCATTATGAACTTCTTGTATTTGTGTGGAACAAATTTGATATTGATTTGATTTACCTACTGAGAGAAACAAGCCAAAGTATCAAGACTTTAACTTCCTGTTACCAGTAGGTGGCGCTATGACTATGATTCAAAATTGGCCTGCAGATGTCTTCAGGCCTGGAGTCTAATCAAACACGTGAAATCTGGTAAAGATCTGATGATGTGGAGTCGAGTTACATCAGTTTATTCGTTCATGGCGAAGGATCGAAATTCGCCGAGCCGCCACGTCGCCGCCCTTCAGTAACTTCTTACAATCTTCACAACGAAGCATTATCAAGGTCTTAAGGCTTGTTTGACAACATTTGAGAGGGATCTGATTAATCTGTGAGGAGCAGGATGTCAAAGTACGCAGCGTACAACTTCCGGTTGCCACTAGGTGGCGCTATCAGTTTGATTCAAAATTATCATATAGATGTGTTCCGGGTCAGGATGTTATGACATATGAGAGATTTTGAGCAGATTCGACAATGTACGGCCGAGTTACAACAACTTCCTGTTTCGTGGCGAATGGTGTTTCTTTGACGCCACGCCACGGCCACATAGTTCGATAACTTTTTGATCTTTGAGTAACTTTTCACTGCCAAGGTCTCAAGAGCAGACTAGCCAAATCTGAAGTCAATCGGGTCAAATCTCTGGGAGGAGTTCGTTAAAGTATGACGCCTTGAAACGGTCAAAAAACGTCATAAAAGCAAAAATGGCCGACTTCCTGTTTGGTTTAGAGAAAACGGCCAAGAGGATTTTTTGTGCGTCTCATCACGTTCCACATACCTACCAAATTTCATACAGCTGGGTGAATCCTGATGTTGGGGCTACTCAATAGGGGGCGCTAGCGAGCCAATATTTCATACCGCAGCTGGACACCCCAATCAGACTGCAATTTTCGCAAATTCTGGCTTGCGTGCCAAATTTCACAGACTTCCCAATATCCCAAGCACCTCCTTTTTGCCATCAAACTGGTAAAATAATAATAAGAATAATAAACATTACGGTTTCAATAGGTCCTCCGCTCCGACTACGTCGGTGCTCGGGCCCTAATTAAAGCTGCGAGCAGCGATGAGCGGGCCCTCGCAATATGCATGTCGGGGTGCATGCACGTCGGGGTGCCGGCGGGACTCCGGCCTGCGCGGCCGAGAACGTCCGCGACCGTCGGACGCCGCGAGGACTCTGGTTGATGCTGTCATTCAGTTCCGTGACCGTCAGACACTGCATGCAGGTTCAGAGCATGGCCCCAATATACTTTTATTTAAGTCCATATGTGATACATGTTCCTACCAAATTTCATACATCTAGGTGAAACGTACTGCGAGGGCTGCTTCGTTGAAATTTTGTAGGGGGCGCTATTGAGCCGATTTGCCACTCTGAACCAATAAAATCATATTATACAACTACATTTTGGGCTTTAAATGTGTATGCCAAGTTTGCTTATGTTTCGAGCATTTTTAGCCTCTCAAAATGACCTTCGTTGTTAACGGCGAAGACTGCATCGCCATGGCAACGGCGTTCGACGAAACATCAAAAGCTTCATGATCTGGCATTATGAACTATTTGTGTGGAACAAATTTGATATTGATTTGATTTACCTACTAAGAGAAACAAGCCAAAGTATCAAGACTTTAACTTCCTGTTACCAGTAGGTGGCGCTATGACTATGATTCAAAATTGGCCTGCATATGTCTTCAGGCCTGGAGTCTAATCAAACACGTGAAATCTGGTAAAGATCTGATGATGTGGAGTCGAGTTACATCAGTTTATTCGTTCATGGCGAAGGATCGAAATTCCGTCGCCACGGCAACAGCTTTTCACGAAACAACAAGCTTTGAGTAACTTTTCATCACAAAGGTCTTTAGACTGTACCGACCAAATTTGAAGTTGATCTGATGAATTCCCTAGGAGGAGTTCGTTAAAGTGCAGCGCCTGGAAATGACAAAAACGACATGAGAAATTCATAAAAAATGCAAAATGGCTGACTTCCGGTTGGGTTTAGAGCATAGCCCCAAGAGACTTTTATTGAAGTCCATATGCGATACATGTTCCTACCACATTTCATACATCTAGGTCAAACGTACTGCGAGGGCTGCTTCGTCGAAATTTTGTAGGGGGCGCTATTGAGCCGATTTGCCACTCTGAACCAATAAAATCAGATTCTGTAACTACATTTCGGCCTTGTAATCTACTTGCCAAGTTTGCTTATGTTTCGAGCATTTTTAGCCTCTCAAAATGACCTTCGTTGTTCACGGCGAAGACTGCATCGCCACGGCAACGGCGTTCGACGAAACATCAAAAGCTTCATGATCTGGCATTATGAACTTCTTGTATTTGTGTGGAACAAATTTGATATTGATTTGATTTACCTACTAAGAGAAACAAGCCAAAGTATAAAGACTTTAACTTCCTGTTACCAGTAGGTGGCGCTATGACTATGATTCGAAATTGGCCTGCAGATGTCTTCAGGCCTGGAGTCTAATCAAGCATGTGAAATCTGGTAAAGATCTGATGATGTGGAGTCGAGATACATCAGTTTATTCGTTCATGGCGAAGGATCGAAATTCGCCGAGCCGCCACGTCGCCGCCCTTCAGTAACTTCTTACAATTTTCACAATGAAGCATTATCAAGGTCTTAAGGCTTGTATGACAACATTTGAGAGGGATCTGATTAATCTGTTAGGAGCAGGATGTCAAAGTACGCAGCGTACAACTTCCGGTTGCCACTAGGTGGCGCTATCAGTTTGATTCAAAATTATCATATAGATGTGTTCCGGGTCAGGATGTTATGACATATGAGAGACTTTGAGCAGATTCGACATTGTACGGCCGAGTTACAACAACTTCCTGTTTCGTGGCGAATGGTGTTTCTTTGACGCCACGCCACGGCCACATAGTTCGATAACTTTTTGATCTTTGAGTAACTTTTCACTGCCAAGGTCTCAAGAGCAGACTAGCCGAATCTGAAGTCAATCGGGTCAAATCTCTGGGAGGAGTTCGTTAAAGTATGACGCCTTGAAACGGTCAAAAAACGTCATAAAAGTAAAAATGGCCGACTTCCTGTTTGGTTTAGAGAAAACGTCCAAGAGGATTTTTTGTGCGTCTCATCACGTTCCACATACCTACCAACTTTCATACAGCTGGGTGAATCCTGATGTCGGGGCTACTCAATAGGGGGCGCTAGCGAGCCAATATTTCATACCGCAGCTGGACACCCCAATCAGACTGCAATTTTCGCAAATTCTGGCTTGCGTGCCAAATTTCACAAACTTCCCAATATCCCAAGCACCTCCTTTTTGCGACGAAACACATAAAATAATAATAAGAATAATAATAATAATTAAAGCTGCGAGCAGCGATGGGCGGGCCCTCGCAATATGCACGTCGGGGTGCCGGCGGGACTCCGGCCTGCGCGGCCGAGAACGTCCGCGACCGTCGGACGGCGCGAGGACTCTGGCTGATGCTGCCATTTAGTTCTGTGACCGTCAGACACTGCATGCAGGTTTAGAGCATGGCCCCAATATACTTTTATTTAAGTCCATATGTGATACATGTTCCCACCAAATTTCATACATCTAGGTCAAACGTACTGCGAGGGCTGCTTCGTCGAAATTTTGTAGGGGGCGCTATTGAGCCGATTTGCCACTCTGAACCAATAAAATCATATTCCCTAACTACATTTCGGCCTTGTAATCTACTTGCCAAGTTTGCTTATGTTTCAAGCATTTTTAGCCTGTCAAAATGACCTTCGTTGTTAACGGCGAAGACTGCATCGCCACGGCAACGGCGTTCGACGAAACATCAAAAACTTCATGATCTGGCATTATGAACTTCTTGTATTTGTGTGGAACAAATTTGATATTGATTTGATTTACCTACTGAGAGAAACAAGCCAAAGTATCAAGACTTTGACTTCCTGTTACCAGTAGGTGGCGCTATGACTATGATTCAAAATTGGCCTGCAGATGTCTTCAGGCCTGGAGTCTAATCAAGCATGTGAAATCTGGTAAAGATCTGATGATGTGGAGTCGAGATACATCAGTTTATTCGTTCATGGCGAAGGATTGAAATTCGCCGAGCCGCCACGTCGCCGCCCTTCAGTAACTTCTTGCAATCTTCACAATGAAGCATTATCAAGGTCTTAAGGCTTGTTTGACAAGATTTGAGAGGGATCTGATGAATCTGTGAGGAGCAGGATGTCAAAGTACGCAGCGTACAACTTCCAGTTGCCACTAGGTGGCGCTATCACTATGATTCTAAATTATCATACAGATGTGTTCCCGGTCAGGATGTTATGACATATGAGAGATTTGGAGCAGATTCGACAATGTACGGCCGAGTTACAACAACTTCCTGTTTCGTGGCGAATGGTGTTTCTTTGACGCCACGCCACGGCCACATAGTTCGATAACTTTTTGATCTTTGAGTAACTTTTCACTGCCAAGGTCTCAAGAGCAGACTAGCCGAATCTGAAGTCAATCGGGTCAAATCTCTGGGAGGAGTTCGTTAAAGTATGACGCCTTGAAACGGTCAAAAAACGTCATAAAAGCAAAAATGGCCGACTTCCTGTTTGGTTTAGAGAAAACGGCCAAGAGGATTTTTTGTGCGTCTCATCACTTTCCACATACCGACCAAATTTCATACAGCTGGGTGAATCCTGATGTTGGGGCTACTCAATAGGGGGCGCTAGCGAGCCAATATTTCATACCGCAGCTGGGCACCCCAAGCAGACTGCAATTTTCGCAAATTCTGGCTTGCGTGCCAAATTTCACAAAATTCCCAATATCCCAAGCACCTCCTTTTTGCGACGAAACACATAAAATAATAATAATAAGAATAAGAATAATAATAATAAACATTCGAAATTCAATAGGTCCTCCGCTCCGACTACGTCGGTGCTCGGGCCCTAATAATAATAATAATAATAAACATTCGAAATTCAATAGGTCCTCCGCTCCGACTACGTCGGTGCTCGGGCCCTAATAATAATAAACATTCGAAATTCAATAGGTCCTCCGCTCCGACTACGTCGGTGCTCGGGCCCTAATAAGAATAAACATTCGAAATTCAATAGGTCCTCCGCTCCGACTACGTCGGTGCTCGGGCCCTAATAATAATAATAAACATTCGAAATTCAATAGGTCCTCCGCTCCGACTACGTCGGTGCTCGGGCCCTAAATAATAATTAAAGCTGCGAGCAGCGATGGGCGGGCCCTCGCAATATGCACGTCGGGGTGCCGGCGGGACTCCGGCCTGCGCGGCCGAGAACGTCCGCGACCGTCGGACGGCGCGAGGACTCTGGCTGATGCTGCCATTTAGTTCTGTGACCGTCAGACACTGCATGCAGGTTTAGAGCATGGCCCCAATATACTTTTATTTAAGTCCATATGTGATACATGTTCCCACCAAATTTCATACATCTAGGTCAAACGTACTGCGAGGGCTGCTTCGTCGAAATTTTGTAGGGGGCGCTATTGAGCCGATTTGCCACTCTGAACCAATAAAATCATATTCCGTAACTACATTTCGGCCTTGTAATCTGCTTGCCAAGTTTGCTTATGTTTCGAGCATTTTTAGCCTCTCAAAATGACCTTCGTTGTTAACGGCGAAGACTGCATCGCCACGGCAACGGCGTTCGACGAAACATCAAAAGCTTCATGATCTGGCATTATGAACTTCTTGTATTTGTGTGGAACAAATTTGATATTGATTTGATTTACCTACTAAGAGAAACAAGCCAAAGTATAAAGACTTTAACTTCCTGTTACCAGTAGGTGGCGCTATGACTATGATTCAAAATTGGCCTGCAGCTGTCTTCAGGCCTGGAGTCTAATCAAGCATGTGAAATCTGGTAAAGATCTGATGATGTGGAGTCGAGATACATCAGTTTATTCGTTCATGGCGAAGGATCGAAATTCGCCGAGCCGCCACGTCGCCGCCCTTCAGTAACTTCTTACAATCTTCACAATGAAGCATTATCAAGGTCTTAAGGCTTGTATGACAACATTTGACAGGGATCTGATTAATCTGTGAGGAGCAGGATGTCAAAGTACGCAGCGTACAACTTCCGGTTGCCACTAGGTGGCGCTATTACTATGATTCTAAATTATCATATAGATGTGTTCCGGGTCAGGATGTTATGACATATGAGAGATTTGGAGCAGATTCGACAATGTACGGCCGAGTTACAACAACTTCCTGTTTCGTGGCGAATGGTGTTTCTTTGACGCCACGCCACGGCCACATAGTTCGATAACTTTTTGATCTTTGAGTAACTTTTCACTGTCAAGGTCTCAAGAGCAGACGCGCCGAATCTGAAGTCAATCGGGTCAAATCTCTGGGAGGAGTTCGTTAAAGTATGACGCCGTGAAACGGTCAAAAAACGTCATAAAAGTAAAAATGGGCGACTTCCTGTTTGGTTTAGAGAAAACTTCCAAGAGGATTTTTTGTGCGTCTCATCACGTTCCACATACCTAGCAACTTTCATACAGCTGGGTGAAACCTGATGTTGGGGCTACTCAATAGGGGGCGCTAGCGAGCCAATATTTCATACCGCAGCTGGGCACCCCAAGCAGACTGCAATTTTCGCAAATTCTGGCTTGCGTGCCAAATTTCACAAAATTCCCAATATCCCAAGCACCTCCTTTTTGCGACGAAACACATAAAATAATAATAATAAGAATAAGAATAATAATAATAAACATTCGAAATTCAATAGGTCCTCCGCTCCGACTACGTCGGTGCTCGGGCCCTAATAAACATTCGAAATTCAATAGGTCCTCCGCTCCGACTACGTCGGTGCTCGGGCCCTAATAATTAAAGCTGCGAGCAGCGATGGGCGGGCCCTCGCAATATGCACGTCGGGGTGCCGGCGGGACTCCGGCCTGCGCGGCCGAGAACGTCCGCGACCGTCGGACGGCGCGAGGACTCTGGTTGATGCTGTCATTCAGTTCCGTGACCGTCAGACACTGCATGCAGGTTCAGAGCATGGCCCCAATATACTTTTATTTAAGTCCATATGTGATACATGTTCCTACCAAATTTCATACATCTAGGTGAAACGTACTGCGAGGGCTGCTTCGTTGAAATTTTGTAGGGGGCGCTATTGAGCCGATTTGCCACCCTGAACCAATCAAATCATATTATACAACTACATTTTGGGCTTTAAATGTGTATGCCAAGTTTGCTTATGTTTCGAGCATTTTTTGCCTCTCAAAATGACCTTCGTTATTAACGGCGAAGACTGCATCGCCACGGCAACGGCGTTCGACGAAACATCAAAAGCTTCATGATCTGGCATTATGAACTATTTGTGTGGAACAAATTTGATATTGATTTGATTGACCTACTAAGAGAAACAAGCCAAAGTATCAAGACTTTAACTTCCTGTTACCAGTAGGTGGCGCTATGACTATGATTCAAAATTGGCCTACAGATGTCTTCAGGCCTGGAGTCTAATCAAACACGTGAAATCTGGTAAAGATCTGATGATGTGGAGTCGAGTTACATCAGTTTATTCGTTCATGGCGAAGGATCGAAATTCCGTCGCCACGGCAACAGCTTTTCACGAAACAACAAGCTTTGAGTAACTTTTCATCACAAAGGTCTTTAGACTGTACCGACCAAATTTGAAGTTGATCTGATGAATTCCCTAGGAGGAGTTCGTTAAAGTGCAGCGCCTGGAAATGACAAAAACGACATGAGAAATTCATAAAAAATGCAAAATGGCTGACTTCCGGTTGGGTTTAGAGCATGACCCCAAGAGCCTTTTATTTCAGTCCATATGTGATACATGTTCCGACCACATTTCATACATCTAGGTCAAACGTACTGCGAGGGCTGCTTCGTCAAAAGTTTGTAGGGGGCGCTATTGAGCCGATTTGCCACTCTGAACCAATAAAATCATATTCTGTTACTACATTTCGGCCTTGTAATCTACTTGCCAAGTTTGCTTATGTTTCGAGCATTTTTAGCCTCTCAAAATTACCTTCGTTGTTAACGGCGAACACTGCATCGCCACGGCAACGGCGTTCGACGTAACATTAAAAGCTTCATGATCTGGCATTATGAACTTCTTGTATTTGTGTGGAACAAATTTGATATTGATTTGATTTACCTACTAAGAGAAACAAGCCAAAGTATAAAGACTTTAACTTCCTGTTACCAGTAGGTGGCGCTATGACTATGATTCAAAATTGGCCTGCAGATGTCTTCAGGCCTGGAGTCTAATCAAACACGTGAAATCTGGTAAAGATCTGATGATGTGGAGTCAAGATACATCAGTTTATTCGTTCATGGCGAAGGATCGAAATTCGCCGAGCCGCCACGTCGCCGCCCTTCAGTAACTTCTTACAATCTTCACAATGAAGCATTATCAAGGTCTTAAGGCTTGTTTGACAAGATTTGAGAGGGATCTGATGAATCTGTGAGGAGCAGGATGTCAAAGTACGAAGCGTGCAACTTCCGGTTGCCACTAGGTGGCGCTATCAGTTTGATTCAAAATTATCATACAGATGTGTTCCGGGTCAGGATGTTATGACATATGAGAGATTTTGAGCAGATTCGACAATGTACGGCCGAGTTACAACAACTTCCTGTTTCGTGGCGAATGGTGTTTCTTTGACGCCACGCCACGGCCACATAGTTCGATAACTTTTTGATCTTTGAGTAACTTTTCACTGCCAAGGTCTCAAGAGCAGACTAGCCGAATCTGAAGTCAATCGGGTCAAATCTCTGGGAGGAGTTCGTTAAAGTATGACGCCTTGAAACGGTCAAAAAACGTCATAAAAGCAAAAATGGCCGACTTCCTGTTTGGTTTAGAGAAAACGGCCAAGAGGATTTTTGGTGCGTCTCATCACGTTCCACATACCTACCAACTTTCATACAGCTGGGTGAAACCTGATGTTGGGGCTACTCAATAGGGGGCGCTAGCGAGCCAATATTTCATACCGCAGCTGGACACCCCAATCAGACTGCAATTTTCGCAAATTCTGGCTTGCGTGCCAAATTTCACAACATTCCCAATATCCCAAGCACCTCCTTTTTGCGACGAAAGACTAAGAATAATAATAATAATAATAATTAAAGCTGCGAGCAGCGATGGGCGGGCCCTCGCTATATGCACGTCGGGGTGCATGCACGTCGGAGTGCCGGCGGGACTCCGGCCTGCGCGGCCGAGAACGTCCGCGACCGTCGGACGGCGCGAGGACTCTGGTTGATGCTGCCATTCAGTTCTGTGACCGTCAGACACTGCATGCAGGTTCGGAGCATGGCCCCAATATACTTTTATTTAAGTCCATATGTGATACATGTTCCTACCAAATTTCATACATCTAGGTGAAACGTACTGCGAGGGCTGCTTCGTTGAAATTTTGTAGGGGGCGCTATTGAGCCGATTTGGCACTCTGAACCAATAAAATCTGATTCTGTAACTACATTTCGGCCTTGTAATCTACTTGCCAAGTTTGCTTATGTTTCGAGCATTTTTAGCCTCTCAAAATGACCTTCGTTGTTAACGGCGAAGACTGCATCGCCACGGCAACGGCATTCTACGAAACATCAAAAGCTTCATGATCTGGCATTATGAACTTCTTGTATTTGTGTGGAAGAAATTTGATATTGATTTGATTTACCTACTAAGAGAAACAAGCCAAAGTATAAAGACTTTAACTTCCTGTTACCAGTAGGTGGCGCTATGACTATGATTCAAAATTGGCCTGCAGATGTCTTCAGGCCTGGAGTCTAATCAAACACGTGAAATCTGGCAAAGATCTGATGATGTGGAGTCGAGTTACATCAGTTTATTCGTTCATGGCGAAGGATCGAAATTCGCCGAGCCGCCACGTCGCCGCCCTTCAGTAACTTCTTACAATCTTCACAACGAAGCATTATCAAGGTCTTAAGGCTTGTTTGACAACATTTGAGAGGGATCTGATTAATCTGTGAGGAGCAGGATGTCAAAGTACGCAGCGTACAACTTCCGGTTGCCACCAGGTGGCGCTATCACTATGATTCTAAATTATCATATAGATGTGTTCCGGGTCAGGATGTTATGACATATGAGAGATTTTGAGCAGATTCGACAATGTACGGCCGAGTTACAACAACTTCCTGTTTCGTGGCGAATGGTGTTTCTTTGACGCCACGCCACGGCCACATAGTTTGATAACTTTTTGATCTTTGAGTAACTTTTCACTGCCAAGGTCTCAAGAGCAGACTCGCCGAATCTGAAGTCAATCGGGTTAAATCTCTGGGAGGAGTTCGTTAAAGTATGGCGCCTTGAAACGGTCAAAAAACGTCATAAATGCAAAAATGGCCGACTTCCTGTTTGGTTTAGAGAAAACTTCCAAGAGGATTTTTGGTGCGTCTCATCACGTTCCACATACCTACCAACTTTCATACAGCTGGGTGAAACCTGATGTTGGGGCTACTCAATAGGGGGCGCTAGCGAGCCAATATTTCATAACGCAGCTGGACACCCCAATCAGACTGCAATTTTCGCAAATTCTGGCTTGCGTGCCAAATTTCACAACATTCCCAATATCCCAAGCACCTCCTTTTTGCGACGAAAGACTAAGAATAAGAATAATAATAATAATTAAAGCTGCGAGCAGCGATGGGCGGGCCCTCGCAATATGCACGTCGGGGTACCGGCGGGACTCCGGCCTGCGCGGCCGAGAACGTCCGCGACCGTCGGACGCCGCGAGGACTCTGGCCGATGCTGCCATTCAGTTCTGTGACCGTCAGACACTGCATGCAGGTTTAGAGCATGGCCCCAATATACTTTTATTTAAGTCCATATGTGATACATGTTCCTACCAAATTTCATACATCTAGGTGAAATGTACTGCGAGGGCTGCTTCGTTGAAATTTTGTAGGGGGCGCTATTGAGCCGATTTGCCACTCTGAACCAATAAAATCATATTCCATGACTCCATTTCGGCCTTGTAATCTACTTGCCAAGTTTGCTTATGTTTCGAGCATTTTTAGCCTCTCAAAATGACCTTCGTTGTTAACGGCGAAGAATGGGTCGCCACGGCAACAGCTTTTCACGAAACAACAAGCTTTGAGTAGCTTTTCATCACATAGGTCTTTAGACTGTACCGACCAAATTTGAAGTTGATCTGATTAATTCCCTAGGAGGAGTTCGTTAAAGTGCAGTGCCTGGAAATGACAAAAACAACACTAGAAATTCATAAGAAATGCAAAATGGCTGACTTCCGGTTGGGTTTAGAGCATGGCCCCAAGAGACTTTTATTGAAGTCCATATGTGATACATGTTCCTACCACATTTCATACATCTAGGTCAAACGTACTGCGAGGGCTGCTTCGTCGAAATTTTGTAGGAGGCGCTATTGAGCCGATTTGCCACTCTGAACCAATAAAATCATATTCTGTAACTACATTTCGGCCTTGTAATCTACTTGCCAAGTTTGCTTATGTTTCGAGCATTTTTAGCCTCTCAAAATGACCTTCGTTGTTAACGGCGAAGACTGCATCGCCACGGCAACGGCGTTGGACGAAACATCAAAAGCTTCATGATCTGGCATTATGAACTTCTTGTATTTGTGTGGAACAAATTTGATATTGATTTGATTTACCTACTAAGAGAAACAAGCCAAAGTATAAAGACTTTAACTTCCTGTTACCAGTAGGTGGCGCTATGACTATGATTCAAAATTGGCCTGCAGATGTCTTCAGGCCTGGAGTCTAATCAAACACGTGAAATCTGGGAAAGATCTGATGATGTGGAGTCGAGATACATCAGTTTATTCGTTCATGGCGAAGGATCGAAATTCGCCGAGCCGCCACGTCGCCGCCCTTCAGTAACTTCTTACAATCTTCACAACGAAGCATTATCAAGGTCCTAAGGCTTGTTTGACAACATTTGAGAGGGATCTGATTAATCTGTGAGGAGCAGGATGTCAAAGTACGCAGCCTACAACTTCCGGTTGCCACTAGGTGGCGCTATCACTATGATTCTAAATTATCATATAGATGTGTTCCGGGTCAGGATGTTATGACATATGAGAGATTTGGAGCAGATTCGACAATGTACGGCCGAGTTACAACAACTTCCTGTTTCGTGGCGAATGGTGTTTCTTTGACGCCACGCCACGGCCACATAGTTCGATAACTTTTTGATCTTTGAGTAACTTTTCACTGCCAAGGTCTCAAGAGCAGACTAGCCGAATCTGAAGTCAATCGGGTCAAATCTCTGGGAGGAGTTCGTTAAAGTATGACGCATTGAAACGGTCAAAAAACGTCATAAAAGCAAAAATGGCCGACTTCCTGTTTGGTTTAGAGAAAACGGCCAAGAGGATTTTTGGTGCGTCTCATCACGTTCCACATAACTACCAACTTTCATACAGCTGGGTGAATCCTGATGTTGGGGCTACTCAATAGGGGGCGCTAGCGAGCCAATATTTCATACTGCAGCTGGACACCCCAATCAGACTGCAATTTTCGCAAATTCTGGCTTGCGTGCCAAATTTCACAACATTCCCAATATCCCAAGCACCTCCTTTTTGCCATGAAAGCGGAAGAAGAAGAATAATAATAATAAACATTACGGTTTCAATAGGTCCTCCGCTCCGACTACGTCGGTGCTCGGGCCCTAATAAACATTACGGTTTCAATAGGTCCTCCGCTCCGACTACGTCGGTGCTCGGGCCCTAATTAAAGCTGCGAGCAGCGATGAGCGGGCCCTCGCAATATGCATGTCGGGGTGCATGCACGTCGGGGTGCCGGCGGGACTCCGGCCTGCGCGGCCGAGAACGTCCGCGACCGTCGGACGCCGCGAGGACTCTGGTTGATGCTGTCATTCAGTTCCGTGACCGTCAGACACTGCATGCAGGTTCAGAGCATGGCCCCAATATACTTTTATTTAAGTCCATATGTGATACATGTTCCGACCAAATTTCATACATCTAGGTGAAACGTACTGCGAGGGCTGCTTCGTTGAAATTTTGTAGGGGGCGCTATTGAGCCGATTTGCCACTCTGAACCAATAAAATCATATTATACAACTACATTTTGGGCTTTAAATGTGTATGCCAAGTTTGCTTATGTTTCGAGCATTTTTAGCCTCTCAAAATGACCTTCGTTGTTAACGGCGAACACTGCATCGCCACGGCAACGGCATTCGACGAAACATCAAAAGCTTCATGATCTGGCATTATGAACTTATTGTATTTGTGTGGAACAAATTTGATATTGATTTGATTTACCTACTAAGAGAAACAAGCCAAAGTATAAAGACTATAACTTCCTGTTACCAGTAGGTGGCGCTATGACTATGATTCAAAATTGGCCTGCAGATGTCTTCAGGCCTGGAGTCTAATCAAACACGTGAAATCTGGTAAAGATCTAATGATGTGGAGTCGAGTTACATCAGTTTATTCGTTCATGGCGAAGGATCGAAATTCGCCGAGCCGCCACGTCGCCGCCCTTCAGTAACTTCTTACAATCTTCACAATGAAGCATTATCAAGGTCTTAAGGCTTGTTTGACAAGATTTGAGAGGGATCTGATGAATCTGTGAGGAGCAGGATGTCAAAGTACGCAGCGTACAACTTCCGGTTGCCACTAGGTGGCGCTATCACTATGATTCTAAATTATCATACAGATGTGTTCCGGGTCAGGATGTTATGACATATGAGAGATTTGGAGCAGATTCGACAATGTACGGCCGAGTTACAACAACTTCCTGTTTCGTGGCGAATGGTGTTTCTTTGACGCCACGCCACGGCCACATAGTTCGATAACTTTTTGATCTTTGAGTAACTTTTCACTGCCAAGGTCTCAAGAGCAGACTAGCCGAATCTGAAGTCAATCGGGTCAAATCTCTGGGAGGAGTTCGTTAAAGTATGACGCCTTGAAACGGTCAAAAAACGTCATAAATGCAAAAATGGCCGACTTCCTGTTTGGTTTAGAGAAAACTTCCAAGAGGATGTTTTGTGCGTCTCATCACGTTCCACATACCTACCAACTTTCATACAGCTGGGTGAAACCTGATGTTGGGGCTACTCAATAGGGGGCGCTAGCGAGCCAATATTTCATACCACAGCTGGACACCACAATCAGACTGCAATTTTCGCAAATTCTGGCTTGCCTGCCAAATTTCACAACATTCCCAATATCCCAAGCACCTCCTTTTTGCGACGAAACACATAAAATAATAATAAGAATTAAAGCTGCGAGCAGCGATGAGCGGGCCCTCGCAATATGCACGTCGGGGTGCCGGCGGGACTCCGGCCTGCGCGGCCGAGAACGTCCGCGACCGTCGGACGCCGCGAGGACTCTGGCCGATGCTGCCATTCAGTTCTGTGACCGTCAGACACTGCATGCAGGTTCAGAGCATGTCCCCAATATACTTTTATTGAAGTCCATATGTGATACATGTTCCTACCACATTTCATACATCTAGGTCAAACGTACTGCGAGGGCTGCTTCGTTGAAATTTTGTAGGGGGCGCTATTGAGCCGATTTGCCACTCTGAACCAATAAAATCATATTCCATAACTACATTTCGGGCTTGTAATCTGCTTGCCAAATTTGCTTATGTTTCGAGCATTTGTAGCCTCTCAAAATGACCTTCGTTGTTAACGGCGAAGACTGCATCACAACGGCGTTCGATGAAACGTCAAAAGCTTCATGATCTGGCATTCTGAACTTCTTGTATTTGTGTGGAACAAATTTGATATTGATTTGATTGACCTACTAAGAGAAACAAGCCAAAGTATCAAGACTTTAACTTCCTGTTACCAGTAGGTGGCGCTATGACTATTATTCAAAATTGGCCTGCAGATGTCTTCAGGCCTGGAGTCTAATCAAACACGTGAAATCTGGTAAAGATCTGGTGATGTGGAGTCGAGTTACATCAGTTTATTCGTTCATGGCGAAGGATCGAAATTCCGTTGCCACGGCAACAGCTTTTCACGAAACAACAAGCTTTGAGTAACTTTTCATCACAAAGGTCTTTAGACTGTACCGACCAAATTTGAAGTTGATCTGATTAATTCCCTAGGAGGAGTTCGTTAAAGTGCAGCGCCTGGAAATGACAAAAACGACATGAGAAATTCATAAAGAATGCAAAATGGCTGACTTACGGTTGGGTTTAGAGCATAGCCCCAAGAGACTTTTATTGAAGTCCATATGCTATACATGTTCCTACCACATTTCATACATCTAGGTCAAACGTACTGCGAGGGCTGCTTCGTCGAAATTTTGTAGGGGGCGCTATTGAGCCGATTTGCCACTCTGAACCAATGAAATCATATTCTATAACTACATTTCGGGCTTGTAATCTGCTTGCCAAGTTTGCTTATGTTTTGAGCATTTTTAGCCCCTCAAAATGACCTTCGTTGTTAACGGCGAAGACTGCATCGCCACGGCAACGGCGTTCGACGTAACATCAAAAGCTTCATGATCTGGCATTATGAACTTCTTGTATTTGTGTGGAAGAAATTTGATATTGATTTGATTTACCTACTAAGAGAAACAAGCCAAAGTATAAAGACTTTAACTTCCTGTTACCAGTAGGTGGCGCTATGACTATGATTCAAAATTGGACTGGATATGTCTTCAGGCCTGGAGTCTAATCAAACACGTGAAATCTGGCAAAGATCTGATGATGTGGAGTCGAGTTACATTAGTTTATTCGTTCATGGCGAAGGATCGAAATTCGCCGAGCCGCCACGTCGCCGCCCTTCAGTAACTTCTTACAATCTTCACAATGAAGCATTATCAAGGTCTTAAGGCTTGTTTGACAACATTTGAGAGGGATCTGATTAATCTGTGAGGAGCAGGATGTCAAAGTACGCAGCGTACAACTTCCGGTTGCCACTAGGTGGCGCTATCACTATGATTCTAAATTATCATATAGATGTGTTCCGGGTCAGGATGTTATGACATATGAGAGATTTTGAGCAGATTCGACAATGTACGGCCGAGTTACAACAACTTCCTGTTTCGTGGCGAATGGTGTTTCTTTGACGCCACGCCACGGCCACATAGTTCGATAACTTTTTGATCTTTGAGTAACTTTTCACTGCCAAGGTCTCAAGAGCAGACTAGCCGAATCTGAAGTCAATCGGGTCAAATCTCTGGGAGGAGTTCGTTAAAGTATGACGCCTTGAAACGGTCAAAAAACGTCATAAATGCAAAAATGGCCGACTTCCTGTTTGGTTTAGAGAAAACTTCCAAGAGGATTTTTGGTGCGTCTCATCACGTTCCACATACCTACCAACTTTCATACAGCTGGGTGAAACCTGATGTTGGGGCTACTCAATAGGGGGCGCTAGCGAGCCAATATTTCATACCGCAGCTGGACACCCCAATCAGACTGCAATTTTCGCAAATTATGGCTTGCGTGTCAAATTTCACAACATTCCCAATATCCCAAGCACCTCCTTTTTGCCATGAAAGCGGAAGAAGAAGAATAATAATAAACATTCGAAATTCAATAGGTCCTCCGCTCCGACTACGTCGGTGCTCGGGCCCTAATAATAAACATTCGAAATTCAATAGGTCCTCCGCTCCGACTACGTCGGTGCTCGGGCCCTAATTAAAGCTGCGAGCAGCGATGAGCGGGCCCTCGCAATATGCACGTCGGGGTGCATGCACGTCGGGGTGCCGGCGGACGCCGCGAGGACTCTGGCCGATGCTGCCATTCAGTTCTGTGACCGTCAGACACTGCATGCAGGTTTAGAGCATGGCCCCAAAATACTTTTATTTAAGTCCATATGTGATACATGTTCCTACCAAATTTCATACATCTAGGTGAAACGTACTGCGAGGGCTGCTTCGTTGAAATTTTGTAGGGGGCGCTATTGAGCCGATTTGCCACTCTGAACCAATAAAATCATATTCTATAACTACATTTCAGGCTTGTAATCTGATTACCAAGTTTGCTTATGTTTCGAGTATTTGTAGCCTCTCAAAATGACCTTCGTTGTTAACGCCGAAGACTGCATCGCCACGGCAACGGCGTTCGACGAAACATCAAAAGCTTCATGATCTGGTATTATGAACTTCTTGTATTTGTGTGGAACAAATTTGATATTGATTTGATTTACCTACTAAGAGAAACAAGCCAAAGTATAAAGACTTTAACTTCCTGTTACCAGTAGGTGGCGCTATGACTATGATTCAAAATTGGCCTGCAGTTGTCTTCAGGCCTGGAGTCTAATCAAACACGTGAAATCTGGTAAAGATCTGATGATGTGGAGTCGAGTTACATCAGTTTATTCGTTCATGGCGAAGGATCGAAATTCGCCGAGCCGCCACGTCGCCGCCCTTCAGTAACTTCTTACAATCTTCACAATGAAGCATTATCAAGGTCTTAAGGCTTGTTTGACAACATTTGAGAGGGATCTGATTAATCTGTGAGGAGCAGGATGTCAAAGTACGCAGCGTACAACTTCCGGTTGCCACTAGGTGGCGCTATCACTATGATTCTAAATTATCATATAGATGTGTTCCGGGTCAGGATGTTATGACATATGAGAGATTTTGAGCAGATTCGACAATGTACGGCCGAGTTACAACAACTTCCTGTTTCGTGGCGAATGGTGTTTCTTTGACGCCACGCCACGGCCACATAGTTCGATAACTTTTTGATCTTTGAGTAACTTTTCACTGCCAAGGTCTCAAGAGCAGACTAGCCGAATCTGAAGTCAATCGGGTCAAATCTCTGGGAGGAGTTCGTTAAAGTATGACGCCTTGAAACGGTCAAAAAACGTCATAAAAGCAAAAATGGCCGACTTCCTGTTTGGTTTAGAGAAAACGGCCAAGAGGATTTTTGGTGCGTCTCATCACGTTCCACATAACTACCAACTTTCATACAGCTGGGTGAATCCTGATGTTGGGGCTACTCAATAGGGGGCGCTAGCGAGCCAATATTTCATACCGCAGCTGGACACCCCAATCAGACTGCAATTTTCGCAAATTCTGGCTTGCGTGCCAAATTTCACAACATTCCCAATATCCCAAACACCTCCTTTTTGCGACGAAAGACTAAGAATAATAATAAGAATTAAAGCTGCGAGCAGCGATGGGCGGGCCCTCGCAATATGCACGTCGGGGTGCATGCACGTCGGGGTGGCGGCGGGACTCTGGCCTGCGCGGCCGAGAACGTCCGCGACCGTCGGACGGCGCGAGGACTCTGGTTGATGCTGCCATTCAGTTCTGTGACCGTCAGACACTGCATGCAGGTTCAGAGCATGGCCCCAATATACTTTTATTTAAGTCCATATGTGATACATGTTCCTACCAAATTTCATACATCTAGGTGAAACGTACTGCGAGGGCTGCTTCGTTGAAATTTTGTAGGGGGCGCTATTGAGCCGATTTGCCACTCTGAACCAATAAAATCATATTATACAACTACATTTTGGGCTTTAAATGTGTATGCCAAGTTTGCTTATGTTTCGAGCATTTTTAGCCTCTCAAAATGACCTTCGTTGTTAACGGCGAAGAATGCGTCGCCACGGCAACAGCTTTTCACGAAACAACAAGCTTTGAGTAACTTTGCATCACAAAGGTCTTTAGACTGTACCGACCAAATTTGAAGTTGATCTGATTAATTCCCTAGGAGGAGTTCGTTAAAGTGCAGCGCCTGGAAATGACAAAAACGACACTAGAAATTCAGAAGAAATGCAAAGTTATTGACTTCCGGTTGGGTTTAGAGCATAGCCCCAAGAGACTTTTATTGAAGTCCATATGCGATACATGTTCCTACCACATTTCATACATCTAGGTCAAACGTACTGCGAGGGCTGCTTCGTCGAAATTTTGTAGGGGGCGCTATTGAGCCGATTTGCCACTCTGAACCAATAAAATCATATTCTATAACTACATTTCGGCCTTGGAATCTACTTGCCAAGTTTGCTTATGTTTCGAGCATTTTTAGCCTCTCAAAATGACCTTCGTTGTTCACGGCGAAGACTGCATCGCCACGGCAACGGCGTTCGACAAAACATCAAAAGCTTCATGATCTGGCATTATGAACTTCTTGTATTTGTGTGGAACAAATTTGATATTGATTTGATTTACCTACTAAGAGAAACAAGCCAAAGTATAAAGACTTTAACTTCCTGTTACCAGTAGGTGGCGCTATGACTATGATTCAAAATTGGCCTGCAGATGTCTTCAGGCCTGGAGTCTAATCAAGCATGTGCAATCTGGTAAAGATCTGATGATGTGGAGTCGAGATACATCAGTTTATTCGTTCATGGCGAAGGATCGAAATTCGCCGAGCCGCCACGTCGCCGCCCTTCAGTAACTTCTTGCAATCTTCACAATGAAGCATTATCAAGGTCTTAAGGCTTGTTTGACAAGATTTGAGAGGGATCTGATGAATCTGTGAGGAGCAGGATGTCAAAGTACGCAGCGTACAACTTCCGGTTGCCACTAGGTGGCGCTATCACTATGATTCTAAATTATCATACAGATGTGTTCCCGGTCAGGATGTTATGACATATGAGAGATTTGGAGCAGATTCGACAATGTACGGCCGAGTTACAACAACTTCCTGTTTCGTGGCGAATGGTGTTTCTTTGACGCCACGCCACGGCCACATAGTTCGATAACTTTTTGATCTTTGAGTAACTTTTCACTGCCAAGGTCTCAAGAGCAGACTAGCCGAATCTGAAGTCAATCGGGTCAAATCTCTGGGAGGAGTTCGTTAAAGTATGACGCCTTGAAACGGTCAAAAAACGTCATAAAAGCAAAAATGGCCGACTTCCTGTTTGGTTTAGAGAAAACTTCCAAGAGGATTTTTGGTGCGTCTCATCACGTTCCACATACCTACCAACTTTCATACAGCTGGGTGAAACCTGATGTTGGGGCTACTCAATAGGGGGCGCTAGCGAGCCAATATTTCATACCGCAGCTGGACACCCCAATCAGACTGCAATTTTCGCAAATTCTGGCTTGCGTGCCAAATTTCACAGACTTCCCAATATCCCAAGCACCTCCTTTTTGCGACGAAACACTAAAAATAAGAATAATTAAAGCTGCGAGCAGCGATGAGCGGGCCCTCGCAATATGCACGTCGGGGTGCATGCACGTCGGGGTGCCGGCGGGACTCCGGCCTGCGCGGCCGAGAACGTCAGCGACCGTCGGACGGCGCGAGGACTCTGGTTGATGCTGTCATTCAGTTCCGTGACCGTCAGACACTGCATGCAGGTTCAGAGCATGGCCCCAAGAGACTTTTATTTAAGTCCACATGTGATACATGTTCCTACCAAATTTCATACATCTAGGTGAAACGTACTGCGAGGGCTGCTTCGTTGAAATTTTGTAGGGGGCGCTATTGAGCCGATTTGCCACTCCGAACCAATAAAATCATATTCCATAACTACATTTCGGCCTTGTAATCTACTTGCCAAGTTTGGTTATGTTTCGAGCATTTTTAGCCTCTCAAAATGACCTTCGTTGTTAACGGCGAAGGATGCGTCGCCACGGCAACAGCTTTTCACGAAACAACAAGCTTTGAGTAACTTTTCATCACAAAGGTCTTTAGACTGTACCGACCAAATTTGAAGTTGATCTGATGAATTCCCTAGGAGGAGTTCGTTAAAGTGCAGCGCCTGGAAATGACAAAAACGACATGAGAAATTCATAAAAAATGCAAAATGGCTGACTTCCGGTTGGGTTTAGAGCATAGCCCCAAGAGACTTTTATTGAAGTCCATATGCGATACATGTTCCTACCACATTTCATACATCTAGGTCAAACGTACTGCGAGGGCTGCTTCGTCGAATTTTGTAGGGGGCGCTATTGAGCCGATTTGGCACTCTGAACCAATAAAATCATATTATACAACTACATTTTGGGCTTTAAATGTGTATGCCAAGTTTGCTTATGTTTCGAGCATTTTTAGCCTCTCAAAATTACCTTCGTTGTTAACGGCGAAGACTGCATCGCCACGGCAACGGCGTTCGATGAAACATCAAAAGCTTCATGATCTGGCATTATGAACTTCTTCTATTTGTGTGGAACAAATTTGATATTGATTTGATTTACCTACTAAGAGAAACAAGCCAAAGTATAAAGACTTTAACTTCCTGTTACCAGTAGGTGGCGCTATGACTATGATTCAAAATTGGCCTGCAGATGTCTTCATGCCTGGAGTCTAATCAAACACGTGAAATCTGGTAAAGATCTGATGATGTGGAGTCGAGTTACATCAGTTTATTCGTTCATGGCGAAGGATCGAAATTCGCCGAGCCGCCACGTCGCCGCCCTTCAGTAACTTCTTACAATCTTCACAATGAAGCATTATCAAGGTCTTAAGGCTTGTTTGACAACATTTGAGAGGGATCTGATTAATCTGTGAGGAGCAGGATGTCAAAGTACGCAGCGTACAACTTCCGGTTGCCACTAGGTGGCGCTATCACTATGATTCTAAATTATCATATAGATGTGTTCCGGGTCAGGATCTTATGACATATGAGAGATTTGGAGCAGATTCGACAATGTACGGCCAAGTTACAACAACTTCCTGTTTCGTGGCGAATGGTGTTTCTTTGACGCCACGCCACGGCCACATAGTTCGATAACTTTTTGATCTTTGAGTAACTTTTCACTGTCAAGGTCTCAAGAGCAGACTCGCCGAATCTGAAGTCAATCGGGTCAAATCTCTGGGAGGAGTTCGTTAAAGTATGACGCCTTGAAACGGTCAAAAAACGTCATAAAAGCAAAAATGGCCGACTTCCTGTTTGGTTTAGAGAAAACGGCCAAGAGGATTTTTGGTGCGTCTCATCACGTTCCACATAACTACCAACTTTCATACAGCTGGGTGAATCCTGATGTCGGGGCTACTCAATAGGGGGCGCTAGCGAGCCAATATTTCATACCGCAGCTGGACACCCCAATCAGACTGCAATTTTCGCAAATTCTGGCTTGCGTGCCAAATTTCACAGACTTCCCAATATCCCAAGCACCTCCTTTTTGCCATGAAAGCGGAAGAATAATAATAAGAATAAACATTCGAAATTCAATAGGTCCTCCGCTCCGACTACGTCGGTGCTCGGGCCCTAATTAAAGCTGCGAGCAGCGATGGGCGGGCCCTCGCAATATGCACGTCGGGGTGCATGCACGTCGGGGTGCCGGCGGGACTCCGGCCTGCGCGGCCGAGAACGTCCGCGACCGTCGGACGGCGCGAGGACTCTGGTTGATGCTGTCATTCAGTTCCGTGACCGTCAGACACTGCATGCAGGTTCAGAGCATGGCCCCAATATACTTTTATTTAAGTCCATATGTGATACATGTTCCTACCAAATTTCATACATCTAGGTGAAACGTACTGCGAGGGCTGCTTCGTTGAAATTTTGTAGGGGGCGCTATTGAGCCGATTTGCCACTCTGAACCAATAAAATCATATTATACAACTACATTTTGGGCTTTAAATGTGTATGCCAAGTTTGCTTATGTTTCGAGCATTTTTAGCCTCCCAAAATGACCTTCGTTGTTAACGGCGAAGACTGCATCGCCACGGCAACGGCGTTCGACGAAACATCAAAGCTTCATGATCTGGCATTATGAACTATTTGTGTGGAACAAATTTGATATTGATTTGATTTACCTACTAAGAGAAACAAGCCAAAGTATCAAGACTTTAACTTCCTGTTACCAGTAGGTGGCGCTATGACTATGATTCAAAATTGGCCTGCATATGTCTTCAGGCCTGGAGTCTAATCAAACACGTGAAATCTGGTAAAGATCTGATGATGTGGAGTCGAGTTACATCAGTTTATTCGTTCATGGCGAAGGATCGAAATTCCGTCGCCACGGCAACAGCTTTTCACGAAACAACAAGCTTTGAGTAACTTTTCATCACAAAGGTCTTTAGACTGTACCGACCAAATTTGAAGTTGATCTGATGAATTCCCTAGGAGGAGTTCGTTAAAGTGCAGCGCCTGGAAATGACAAAAACGAAATGAGAAATTCATAAAAAATGCAAAATGGCTGACTTCCGGTTGGGTTTAGAGCATAGCCCCAAGAGACTTTTATTGAAGTCCATATGCGATACATGTTCTTACCACATTTCATACATCTAGGTCAAACGTACTGCGAGGGCTGCTTCGTCGAAATTTTGTAGGGGGCGCTATTGAGCCGATTTGGCACTCTGAACCAATAAAATCAGATTCTGTAACTACATTTCGGCCTTGTAATCTACTTGCCAAGTTTGCTTATGTTTCGAGCATTTTTAGCCTCTCAAAATGACCTTCGTTGTTAACGCGAAGACTGCATCGCCACGGCAACGGCGTTCGACGAAACATCAAAAGCTTCATGATCTGGCATTATGAACTTCTTGTATTTGTGTGGAACAAATTTGATATTGATTTGATTTACCTACTAAGAGAAACAAGCCAAAGTATAAAGACTTTAACTTCCTGTTACCAGTAGGTGGCGCTATGACTATGATTCAAAATTGGCCTGGATATGTCTTCAGGCCTGGAGGCTAATCAAACACGTGAAATCTGGCAAAGATCTGATGATGTGGAGTCGAGTTACATCAGTTTATTCGTTCATGGCGAAGGATCGAAATTCGCCGAGCCGCCACGTCGCCGTCCTTCAGTAACTTCTTACAATCTTCACAACGAAGCATTATCAAGGTCTTAAGGCTTGTTTGACAACATTTGAGAGGGATCTGATTAATCTGTGAGGAGCAGGATGTCAAAGTACGCAGCGTACAACTTCCGGTTGCCACTAGGTGGCGCTATCACTATGATTCTAAATTATCATATAGATGTGTTCCGGGTCAGGATGTTATGACATATGAGAGATTTTGAGCAGATTCGACAATGTACGGCCGAGTTACAACAACTTCCTGTTTCGTGGCGAATGGTGTTTCTTTGACGCCACGCCACGGCCACATCGTTCGATAACTTTTTGATCTTTGAGTAACTTTTCACTGCCAAGGTCTCAAGAGCAGACTAGCCGAATCTGAAGTCAATCGGGTCAAATCTCTGGGAGGAGTTCGTTAAAGTATGACGCCTTGAAACGGTAAAAAAACGTCATAAAAGCAAAAATGGCCGACTTCCTGTTTGGTTTAGAGAAAACGGCCAAGAGGATTTTTTGTGCGTCTCATCACGTTCCACATACCTACCAACTTTCATACAGCTGGGTGAAACCTGATGTTGGGGCTACTCAATAGGGGGCGCTAGCGAGCCAATATTTCATACCGCAGCTGGGCACCCCAATCAGACTGCAATTTTCGCAAATTCTGGCTTGCTTGCCAAATTTCACAAACTTCCCAATATCCCAAGCACCTCCTTTTTGCGACGAAACACATAAAATAATAATACGAATAATAATAATAATTAAAGCTGCGAGCAGCGATGGGCGGGCCCTCGCAATATGCACGTCGGGGTGCCGGCGGGACTCCGGCCTGCGCGGACGAGAACGTCCGCGAGCGTCGGACGGCGCGAGGACTCTGGCTGATGCTGCCATTCAGTTCTGTGACCGTCAGACACTGCATGCAGGTTTAGAGCATGGCCCCAAGAGACTTTTATTGAAGTCCATATGTGATACATGTTCCTACCAAATTTCATACATCTAGGTGAAACGTACTGCGAGGGCTGCTTCGTTGAAATTTTGTAGGGGGCGCTATTGAGCCGATTTGCCACTCTGAACCAATAAAATCATGTTCCATAACTACATTTCGGCCTTGTAATCTACTTGCCAAGTTTGCTTATGTTTCGAGCATTTTTAGCCTCTCAAAATGACCTTCGTTGTTAACGGCGAAGACTGCATCGCCACGGCAACGGCGTTTGACGAAACATCAAAAGCGTCATGATCTGGCATTATGAACTTCTTGTATTTGTGTGGAACAAATTTGATATTGATTTGATTTACCTACTAAGAGAAACAAGCCAAAGTATAAAGACTTTAACTTCCTGTTACCAGTAGGTGGCGCTATGACTATGATTCAAAATTGGCCTGCAGATGTCTTCAGGCCTGGAGTCTAATCA
Source organism: Melanostigma gelatinosum (assembly GCF_949748355.1). Lineage (NCBI taxonomy): Eukaryota > Metazoa > Chordata > Actinopteri > Perciformes > Zoarcidae > Melanostigma > Melanostigma gelatinosum. The sequence goes on along the minus strand of NC_136650.1, from coordinate 430,740 downwards.
AACACGTGAAATCTGGTAAAGATCTGATGATGTGGAGTCGAGTTACATCAGTTTATTCGTTCATGGCGAAGGATCGAAATTCGCCGAGCCGCCACGTCGCCGTCCTTCAGTAACTTCTTACAATCTTCACAATGAAGCATTATCAAGGTCTTAAGGCTTGTTTGACAACATTTGAGAGGGATCTGATTAATCTGTGAGGAGCAGGATGTCAAAGTACGCAGCGTACAACTTCCGGTTGCCACTAGGTGGCGCTATCACTATGATTCTAAATTATCATATAGATGTGTTCCGGGTCAGGATGTTATGACATATGAGAGATTTTGAGCAGATTCGACAATGTACAGCCGAGTTACAACAACTTCCTGTTTCGTGGCGAATGGTGTTTCTTTGACGCCACGCCACGGCCACATAGTTCGATAACTTTTTGATCTTTGAGTAACTTTTCACTGCCAAGGTCTCAAGAGCAGACTAGCCGAATCTGAAGTCAATCGGGTCAAATCTCTGGGAGGAGTTCGTTAAAGTATGATGCCTTGAAACGGTCAAAAAGCGTCATAAAAGCATAAATGGCCGACTTCCTGTTTGGTTTAGAGAAAACGGCCAAGAGGATTTTTTGTGCGTCTCATCACGTTCCACATACCTACCAACTTTCATACAGCTGGGTGAATCCTGATGTTGGGGCTACTCAATAGGGGGCGCTAGCGAGCCAATATTTCATACCGCAGCTGGACACCCCAATCAGACTGCAATTTTCGCAAATTCTGGCTTGCGTGCCAAATTTCACAACATTCCCAATATCCCAAGCACCTCCTTTTTGCGACGAAACACTAAAAATAAGAATAAGAATAAGAATTAAAGCTGCGAGCAGCGATGGGCGGGCCCTCGCAATATGCACGTCGGGGTGCCGGCGGGACTCCGGCCTGCGCGGCCGAGAACGTCCGCGACCGTCGGACGCCGCGAGGACTCTGGTTGATGCTGTCATTCAGTTCCGTGACCGTCAGACACTGCATGCAGGTTCAGAGCATGGCCCCAATATACTTTTATTTAAGTCCATATGTGATACATGTTCCTACCAAATTTCATACATCTAGGTGAAACGTACTGCGAGGGCTGCTTCGTTGAAATTTTGTAGGGGGCGCTATTGAGCCGATTTGCCACTCTGAACCAATAAAATCATATTATACAACTACATTTTGGGCTTTAAATGTGTATGCCAAGTTTGCTTATGTTTCGAGCATTTTTAGCCTCTCAAAATGACCTTCGTTGTTAACGGCGAAGACTGCATCGCCATGGCAACGGCGTTCGACGAAACATCAAAAGCTTCATGATCTGGCATTATGAACTATTTGTGTGGAACAAATTTGATATTGATTTGATTTACCTACTAAGAGAAACAAGCCAAAGTATCAAGACTTTAACTTCCTGTTACCAGTAGGTGGCGCTATGACTATGATTCAAAATTGGCCTGCATATGTCTTCAGGCCTGGAGTCTAATCAAACACGTGAAATCTGGTAAAGATCTGATGATGTGGAGTCGAGTTACATCAGTTTATTCGTTCATGGCGAAGGATCGAAATTCCGTCGCCACGGCAACAGCTTTTCACGAAATAACAAGCTTTGAGTAACTTTTCATCACAAAGGTCTTTAGACTGTACCGACCAAATTTGAAGTTGATCTGATGAATTCCCTAGGAGGAGTTCGTTAAAGTGCAGCGCCTGGAAATGACAAAAACGACATGAGAAATTCATAAAAAATGCAAAATGGCTGACTTCCGGTTGGGTTTAGAGCATAGCCCCAAGAGACTTTTATTGAAGTCCATATGCGATACATGTTCCTACCACATTTCATACATCTAGGTCAAACGTACTGCGAGGGCTGCTTCGTCGAAATTTTGTAGGGGGCGCTATTGAGCCGATTTGCCACTCTGAACCAATAAAATCAGATTCTGTAACTACATTTCGGCCTTGTAATCTACTTGCCAAGTTTTCTTATGTTTCGAGCATTTTTAGCCTCTCAAAATGACCTTCGTTGTTCACGGCGAAGACTGCATCGCCACGGCAACGGCGTTCGACGAAACATCAAAAGCTTCATGATCTGGCATTATGAACTTCTTGTATTTGTGTGGAACAAATTTGATATTGATTTGATTTACCTACTAAGAGAAACAAGCCAAAGTATAAAGACTTTAACTTCCTGTTACCAGTAGGTGGCGCTATGACTATGATTCGAAATTGGCCTGCAGATGTCTTCAGGCCTGGAGTCTAATCAAGCATGTGAAATCTGGTAAAGATCTGATGATGTGGAGTCGAGATACATCAGTTTATTCGTTCATGGCGAAGGATCGAAATTCGCCGAGCCGCCACGTCGCCGCCCTTCAGTAACTTCTTACAATCTTCACAATGAAGCATTATCAAGGTCTTAAGGCTTGTTTGACAACATTTGAGAGGGATCTGATTAATCTGTGAGGAGCAGGATGTCAAAGTACGCAGCGTACAACTTCCGGTTGCCACTAGGTGGCGCTATCAGTTTGATTCAAAATTATCATATAGATGTGTTCCGGGTCAGGATGTTATGACATATGAGAGATTTTGAGCAGATTCGACAATGTACGGCCGAGTTACAACAACTTCCTGTTTCGTGGCGAATGGTGTTTCTTTGACGCCACGCCACGGCCACATAGTTCGATAACTTTTTGATCTTTGAGTAACTTTTCACTGCCAAGGTCTCAAGAGCAGACTAGCCGAATCTGAAGTCAATCGGGTCAAATCTCTGGGAGGAGTTCGTTAAAGTATGACGCCTTGAAACGGTCAAAAAACGTCATAAAAGCAAAAATGGCCGACTTCCTGTTTGGTTTAGAGAAAACGGCCAAGAGGATTTTTTGTGCGTCTCATCACGTTCCACATACCGACCAAATTTCATACAGCTGGGTGAATCCTGATGTTGGGGCTACTCAATAGGGGGCGCTAGCGAGCCAATATTTCATACCGCAGCTGGACACCCCAATCAGACTGCAATTTTCGCAAATTCTGGCTTGCGTGCCAAATTTCACAACATTCCCAATATCCCAAGCACCTCCTTTTTGCGACGAAACACATAAAATAATAATAATAAGAATAATTAAAGCTGCGAGCAGCGATGGGCGGGCCCTCGCTATATGCACGTCGGGGTGCATGCACGTCGGGGTGCCGGCGGGACTCCGGCCTGCGTGGCCGAGAACGTCCGCGACCGTCGGACGGCGCGAGGACTCTGGTTGATGCTGTCATTCAGTTCCGTGACCGTCAGACACTGCATGCAGGTTCAGAGCATGGCCCCAATATACTTTTATTTAAGTCCATATGTGATACATGTTCCTACCAAATTTCATACATCTAGGTGAAACGTACTGCGAGGGCTGCTTCGTTGAAATTTTGTAGGGGGCGCTATTGAGCCGATTTGCCACTCTGAACCAATAAAATCATATTATACAACTACATTTTGGGCTTTAAATGTGTATGCCAAGTTTGCTTATGTTTCGAGCATTTTTAGCCTCTCAAAATGACCTTCGTTGTTAACGGCGAAGACTGCATCGCCACGGCAACGGCGTTCGACGAAACATCAAAAGCTTCATGATCTGGCATTATGAACTATTTGTGTGGAACAAATTTGATATTGATTTGATTTACCTACTAAGAGAAACAAGCCATAGTATCAAGACTTTAACTTCCTGTTACCAGTAGGTGGCGCTATGACTATGATTCAAAATTGGCCTGCATATGTCTTCAGGCCTGGAGTCTAATCAAACACGTGAAATCTGGTAAAGATCTGATGATGTGGAGTCGAGTTACATCAGTTTATTCGTTTATGGCGAAGGATCGAAATTCCGTCGCCACGGCAACAGCTTTTCACGAAACAACAACCTTTGAGTAACTTTTCATCACAAAGGTCTTTAGACTGTACCGACCACATTTGAAGTTGATCTGATTAATTCCCTAGGAGGAGTTCGTTAAAGTGCAGCGGCTGGAAATGACAAAAACGACACTAGAAATTCAGAAGAAATGCAAAGTAGGTGACTTCCGGTTGGGTTTAGAGCATAGCCCCAAGAGACTTTTATTGAAGTCCATATGCGATACATGTTCCTACCACATTTCATACATCTAGGTCAAACGTACTGCGAGGGCTGCTTCGTCGAAATTTTGTAGGGGGCGCTATTGAGCCGATTTGCCACTCTGAACCAATAAAATCAGATTCTGTAACTACATTTCGGCCTTGTAATCTACTTGCCAAGTTTGCTTATGTTTCGAGCATTTTTAGCCTCTCAAAATGACCTTCGTTGTTCACGGCGAAGACTGCATCGCCACGGCAACGGCGTTCGACGAAACATCAAAAGCTTCATGATCTGGCATTATGAACTTCTTGTATTTGTGTGGAACAAATTTGATATTGATTTGATTTACCTACTAAGAGAAACAAGCCAAAGTATAAAGACTTTAACTTCCTGTTACCAGTAGGTGGCGCTATGACTATGATTCGAAATTGGCCTGCAGATGTCTTCAGGCCTGGAGTCTAATCAAGCATGTGAAATCTGGTAAAGATCTGATGATGTGGAGTCGAGATACATCAGTTTATTCGTTCATGGCGAAGGATCGAAATTCGCAGAGCCGCCACGTCGCCGCCCTTCAGTAACTTCTTACAATTTTCACAATGAAGCATTATCAAGGTCTTAAGGCTTGTATGACAACATTTGAGAGGGATCTGATTAATCTGTTAGGAGCAGGATGTCAAAGTACGCAGCGTACAACTTCCGGTTGCCACTAGGTGGCGCTATCAGTTTGATTCAAAATTATCATACAGATGTGTTCCGGGTCAGGATGTTATGACATATGAGAGACTTTGAGCAGATTCGACAATGTACGGCCGAGTTACAACAACTTCCTGTTTCGTGGCGAATGGTGTTTCTTTGACGCCACGCCACGGCCACATAGTTCGATAACTTTTTGATCTTTGAGTAACTTTTCACTGTCAAGGTCTCAAGAGCAGACTCGCCGAATCTGAAGTCAATCGGGTCAAATCTCTGGGAGGAGTTCGTTAAAGTATGACGCCTTGAAACGGTCAAAAAACGTCATAAAAGCAAAAATGGCCGACTTCCTGTTTGGTTTAGAGAAAACGGCCAAGAGGATTTTTGGTGCGTCTCATCACGTTCCACATAACTACCAACTTTCATACAGCTGGGTGAATCCTGATGTCGGGGCTACTCAATAGGGGGCGCTAGCGAGCCAATATTTCATACTGCAGCTGGACACCCCAATCAGACTGCAATTTTCGCAAATTCTGGCTTGCGTGCCAAATTTCACAACATTCCCAATATCCCAAGCACCTCCTTTTTGCGACGAAACACATAAAATAATAAGAATAATAATAATAAACATTCGAAATTCAATAGGTCCTCCGCTCCGACTACGTCGGTGCTCGGGCCCTAATAAACATTCGAAATTCAATAGGTCCTCCGCTCCGACTACGTCGGTGCTCGGGCCCTAATAAGAATAAGAATAATAATAAACATTCGAAATTCAATAGGTCCTCCGCTCCGACTACGTCGGTGCTCGGGCCCTAATAAACATTCGAAATTCAATAGGTCCTCCGCTCCGACTACGTCGGTGCTCGGGCCCTAATAAGAATAAACATTCGAAATTCAATAGGTCCTCCGCTCCGACTACGTCGGTGCTCGGGCCCTAATAAACATTACGGTTTCAATAGGTCCTCCGCTCCGACTACGTCGGTGCTCGGGCCCTAATTAAAGCTGCGAGCAGCGATGGGCGGGCCCTCGCAATATGCACGTCGGGGTGCATGCACGTCGGGGTGGCGGCGGGACTCCGGCCTGCGCGGCCGAGAACGTCCGCGACCGTCGGACGGCGCGAGGACTCTGGTTGATGCTGCCATTCAGTTCCGTGACCGTCAGACACTGCATGCAGGTTCAGAGCATGGCCCCAATATACTTTTATTTAAGTCCATATGTGATACATGTTCCTACCAAATTTCATACATCTAGGTGAAACGTACTGCGAGGGCTGCTTCGTTGAAATTTTGTAGGGGGCGCTATTGAGCCGATTTGCCACTCTGAACCAATAAAATCATATTATACAACTACATTTTGGCCTTTAAATGTGTATGCCAAGTTTGCTTATGTTTCGAGCATTTTTAGCCTCCCAAAATGACCTTCGTTGTTAACGGCGAAGACTGCATCGCCACGGCAACGGCGTTCGACGAAACATCAAAGCTTCATGATCTGGCATTATGAACTATTTGTTTGGAACAAATTTGATATTGATTTGATTTACCTACTAAGAGAAACAAGCCAAAGTATCAAGACTTTAACTTCCTGTTACCAGTAAGTGGCGCTATGACTATGATTCAAAATTGGCCTGCATATGTCTTCAGGCCTGGAGTCTAATCAAACACGTGAAATCTGGTAAAGATCTGATGATGTGGAGTCGAGTTACATCAGTTTATTTGTTCATGGCGAAGGATCGAAATTCCGTCGCCACGGCAACAGCTTTTCACGAAACAACAAGCTTTGAGTAACTTTTCATCACAAAGGTCTTTAGACTGTACCGACCAAATTTGAAGTTGATCTGATGAATTCCCTAGGAGGAGTTCGTTAAAGTGCAGGGCCTGGAAATGACAAAAACGACATGAGAAATTCATAAAAAATACAAAATGGCTGACTTCCGGTTGGGTTTAGAGCATAGCCCCAAGAGACTTTTATTGAAGTCCATATGCGATACATGTTCCTACCACATTTCATACATCTAGGTCAAACGTACTGCGAGGGCTGCTTCGTCAAAATTTTGTAGGGGGCGCTATTGAGCCGATTTGCCACTCTGAACCAATAAAATCATATTCTGTAACTACATTTCGGTCTTGTAATCTACTTGCCAAGTTTGCTTATGTTTCGAGCATTTTTAGCCTCTCAAAATGACCTTCGTTGTTAACGGCGAAGACTGCATCGCCACGGCAACGGCGTTCGACGAAACATCAAAAGCTTCATGATCTGGCATTATGAACTTCTTGTATTTGTGTGGAACAAATTTGATATTGATTTGATTTACCTACTAAGAGAAACAAGCCAAAGTATAACGACTTTAACTTCCTGTTACCAGTAGGTGGCGCTATGACTATGATTCAAAATTGGCCTGCATATGTCTTCAGGCCTGGAGTCTAATCAAACACGTGAAATCTGGTAAAGATCTGATGATGTGGAGTCGAGTTACATCAGTTTATTTGTTCATGGCGAAGGATCGAAATTCCGTCGCCACGGCAACAGCTTTTCACGAAACAACAAGCTTTGAGTAACTTTTCATCACAAAGGTCTTTAGACTGTACCGACCAAATTTGAAGTTGATCTGATGAATTCCCTAGGAGGAGTTCGTTAAAGTGCAGGGCCTGGAAATGACAAAAACGACATGAGAAATTCATAAAAAATACAAAATGGCTGACTTCCGGTTGGGTTTAGAGCATAGCCCCAAGAGACTTTTATTGAAGTCCATATGCGATACATGTTCCTACCACATTTCATACATCTAGGTCAAACGTACTGCGAGGGCTGCTTCGTCAAAATTTTGTAGGGGGCGCTATTGAGCCGATTTGCCACTCTGAACCAATAAAATCATATTCTGTAACTACATTTCGGTCTTGTAATCTACTTGCCAAGTTTGCTTATGTTTCGAGCATTTTTAGCCTCTCAAAATGACCTTCGTTGTTAACGGCGAAGACTGCATCGCCACGGCAACGGCGTTCGACGAAACATCAAAAGCTTCATGATCTGGCATTATGAACTTCTTGTATTTGTGTGGAACAAATTTGATATTGATTTGATTTACCTACTAAGAGAAACAAGCCAAAGTATAACGACTTTAACTTCCTGTTACCAGTAGGTGGCGCTATGACTATGATTCAAAATTGGCCTGCAGATGTCTTCAGGCCTGGAGTCTAATCAAACACGTGAAATCTGGTAAAGATCTGATGATGTGGAGTCGAGTTACATCAGTTTATTCGTTCATGGCGAAGGATCGAAATTCGCCGAGCCGCCACGTCGCCGCCCTTCAGTAACTTCTTACAATCTTCACAATGAAGCATTATCAAGGTCTTAAGGCTTGTTTGACAACATTTGAGAGGGATCTGATTAATCTGTGAGGAGCAGGATGTCAAAGTACGCAGCGTACAACTTCCGGTTGCCACTAGGTGGCGCTATCACTATGATTCTAAATTATCATACAGATGTGTTCCGGGTCAGGATGTTATGACATATGAGAGATTTGGAGCAGATTCGACAATGTACGGCCGAGTTACAACAACTTCCTGTTTCGTGGCGAATGGTGTTTCTTTGACGCCACGCCACGGCCACATAGTTCGATAACTTTTTGATCTTTGAGTAACTTTTCACTGCCAAGGTCTCAAAAGCAGACTAGCCGAATCTGAAGTCAATCGGGTCAAATCTCTGGGAGGAGTTCGTTAAAGTATGACGCCTTGAAACGGTCAAAAAACGTCATAAAAGCAAAAATGGCCGACTTCCTGTTTGGTTTAGAGAAAACGGCCAAGAGGATTTTTTGTGCGTCTCATCACGTTCCACATACCTACCAACTTTCATACAGCTGGGTGAAACCTGATGTTGGGGCTACTCAATAGGGGGCGCTAGCGAGCCAATATTTCATACCGCAGCTGGGCACCCCAATCAGACTGCAATTTTCGCAAATTCTGGCTTGCTTGCCAAATTTCACAAACTTCCCAATATCCCAAGCACCTCCTTTTTGCGACGAAACACATAAAATAATAAGAATAAGAATAATTAAAGCTGCGAGCAGCGATGAGCGGGCCCTCGCAATATGCACGTCGGGGTGCCGGCGGGACTCCGGCCTGCGCGGCCGAGAATGTCCGCGACCGTCGGACGGCGCGAGGACTCTGGCTGATGCTGCCATTCAGTTCTGTGACCGTCAGACACTGCATGCAGGTTTAGAGCATGGCCCCAATATACTTTTATTTAAGTCCATATGTGATACATGTTCCTACCACATTTCATACATCTAGGTCAAACGTACTGCGAGGGCTGCTTCGTCGAAATTTTGTAGGGGGCGCTATTGAGCCAATTTTCCACTCTGAACCAATAAAATCATATTCCCTAACTACATTTCGGCCTTGTAATCTACTTGCCAAGATTGCTTATGTTTCGAGCATTTTTAGCCTCTCAAAATGACCTTCGTTGTTAACGGCGAAGACAGCATCGCCACGGCAACGGCGTTCGACGAAACATCAAAAGCTTCATGATCTGGCATTATGAACTTCTTGTATTTGTGTGGAACAAATTTGATATTGATTTGATTTACCTACTAAGAGAAACAAGCCAAAGTATAAAGACTTTAACTTCCTGATACCAGTAGGTGGCGCTATGACTATGATTCAAAATTGGCCTGCAGATGTCTTCAGGCCTGGAGTCTAATCAAACACGTGAAATCTGTTAAAGATCTGATTATGTGGAGTCGAGATACATCAGTTTATTCGTTCATGGCGAAGGATCGAAATTCGCCGAGCCGCCACGTCGCCGCCCTTCAGTAACTTCTTACAGTCTTCACAATGAAGCATTATCAAGGTCTTAAGGCTTGTTTGACAACATTTGAGAGGGATCTGATTAATCTGTGAGGAGCAGGATGTCAAAGTATGCAGCGTACAACTTCCGGTTGCCACTAGGTGGCGCTATCACTATGATTCTAAATTATCATACAGATGTGTTCCGGGTCAGGATGTTATGACATATGAGAGATTTGGAGCAGATTCGACAATGTACGGCCGAGTTACAACAACTTCCTGTTTCGTGGCGAATGGTGTTTCTTTGACGCCACGCCACGGCCACATAGTTCGATAACTTTTTGATCTTTGAGTAACTTTTCACTGCCAAGGTCTCAAGAGCAGACTAGCCGAATCTGAAGTCAATCGGGTCAAATCTCTGGGAGGAGTTCGTTAAAGTATGACGCCTTGAAACGGTCAAAAACCGTCATAAAAGTAAAAATGGCCGACTTCCTGTTTGGTTTAGAGAAAACTTTCAAGAGGATTTTTGGTGCGTCTCATCACGTTCCACATAACTACCAACTTTCATACAGCTGGGTGAAACCTGATGTTGGGGCTACTCAATAGGGGGCGCTAGCGAGCCAATATTTCATACCGTAGCTGGACACCCCAACCAGACTGCAATTTTCGCAAATTCTGGCTTGCGTGCCAAATTTCACAGACTTCCCAATATCCCAAGCACCTCCTTTTTGCGACGAAACACTAAAAATAAGAATAATAATAATAATTAAAGCTGCGAGCAGCGATGGGCGGGCCCTCGCAATATGCACGTCGGGGTGCCGGCGGGGCTCCGGCCTGCGCGGCCGAGAACGTCCGCGACCGTCGGACGGCGCGAGGACTCTGGTTGATGCTGCCATTCAGTTCCGTGACCGTCAGACACTGCATGCAGGTTCAGAGCATGGCCCCAATATACTTTTATTTAAGTCCATATGTGATACATGTTCCTACCAAATTTCATACATCTAGGTGAAACGTACTGCGAGGGCTGCTTCGTTGAAATTTTGTAGGGGGCGCTATTGAGCCGATTTGCCACTCTGAACCAATAAAATCATATTATACAACTACATTTTGGCCTTTAAATGTGTATGCCAAGTTTGCTTATGTTTCGAGCATTTTTAGCCTCCCAAAATGACCTTCGTTGTTAACGGCGAAGACTGCATCGCCACGGCAACGGCGTTCGACGAAACATCAAAGCTTCATGATCTGGCATTATGAACTATTTGTGTGGAACAAATTTGATATTGATTTGATTTACCTACTAAGAGAAACAAGCCAAAGTATCAAGACTTTAACTTCCTGTTACCAGTAGGTGGCGCTATGACTATGATTCAAAATTGGCCTGCATATGTCTTCAGGCCTGGAGTCTAATCAAACACGTGAAATCTGGTAAAGATCTGATGATGTGGAGTCGAGTTACATCAGTTTATTCGTTCATGGCGAAGGATCGAAATTCCGTCGCCACGGCAACAGCTTTTCACGAAACAACAAGCTTTGAGTAACTTTTCATCACAAAGGTCTTTAGACTGTACCGACCAAATTTGAAGTTGATCTGATGAATTCCCTAGGAGGAGTTCGTTAAAGTGCAGCGGCTGGAAATGACAAAAACGACATGAGAAATTCATAAAAAATGCAAAATGGCTGACTTCCGGTTGGGTTTAGAGCATAGCCCCAAGAGACTTTTATTGAAGTCCATATGCGATACATGTTCCTACCACATTTCATACATCTAGGTCAAACGTACTGCGAGGGCTGCTTCGTCGAAATTTTGTAGGGGGCGCTATTGAGCCGATTTGGCACTCTGAACCAATAAAATCATATTCCGTAACTACATTTCGGCCTTGGAATCTACTTGCCAAGTTTGCTTATGTTTCGAGCATTTTTAGCCTCTCAAAATGACCTTCGTTGTTAAAGGCGAAGACTGCATCGCCACGGCAACGGCGTTCGACGAAACATCAAAAGCTTCATGATCTGGCATTATGAACTTCTTCTATTTGTGTGGAACAAATTTGATATTGATTTGATTTACCTACTAAGAGAAACAAGCCAAAGTATAAAGACTTTAACTTCCTGTTACCAGTAGGTGGCGCTATGACTATGATTCAAAATTGGCCTGCAGATGTCTTCAGGCCTGGAGTCTAATCAAACACGTGAAATCTGGGAAAGATCTGATGATGTGGAGTCGAGATACATCAGTTTATTCGTTCATGGCGAAGGATCGAAATTCGCCGAGCCGCCACGTCGCCGCCCTTCAGTAACTTCTTACAATCTTCACAACGAAGCATTATCAAGGTCTTAAGGGTTGTTTGACAACATTTGAGAGGGATCTGATTAATCTGTGAGGAGCAGGATGTCAAAGTACGCAGCCTACAACTTCCGGTTGCCACTAGGTGGCGCTATCACTATGATTCTACATTATCATATAGATGTGTTCCGGGTCAGGATGTTATGACATATGAGAGATTTGGAGCAGATTCGACAATGTACGGCCAAGTTACAACAACTTCCTGTTTCGTGGCGAATGGTGTTTCTTTGACGCCACGCCACGGCCACATAGTTCGATAACTTTTTGATCTTTGAGTAACTTTTCACTGCCAAGGTCTCAAGAGCAGACTCGCCGAATCTGAAGTCAATCGGGTCAAATCTCTGGGAGGAGTTCGTTAAAGTATGACGCCCTGAAACGGTCAAAAAACGTCATAAAAGCAAAAATGGCCGACTTCCTGTTTGGTTTAGAGAAAACGGCCAAGAGGATTTTTTGTGCGTCTCATCACGTTCCACATACCTACCAAATTTCATACAGCTGGGTGAATCCTGATGTTGGGGCTACTCAATAGGGGGCGCTAGCGAGCCAATATTTCATACCGCAGCTGGACACCCCAATCAGACTGCAATTTTCGCAAATTCTGGCTTGCGTGCCAAATTTCACAACATTCCCAATATCCCAAGCACCTCCTTTTTGCGACGAAACACTAAAAATAATAATAATAAGAATAATAATAATAATAAACATTACGGTTTCAATAGGTCCTCCGCTCCGACTACGTCGGTGCTCGGGCCCTAATTAAAGCTGCGAGCAGCGATGGGCGGGCCCTCGCAATATGCACGTCGGGGTGCCGGCGGGACTCCGGCCTGCGCGGCCGAGAACGTCCGCGACCGTCGGACGGCGCGAGGACTCTGGCTGATGCTGCCATTTAGTTCTGTGACCGTCAGACACTGCATGCAGGTTTAGAGCATGGCCCCAATATACTTTTATTTAAGTCCATATGTGATACATGTTCCCACCAAATTTCATACATCTAGGTCAAACGTACTGCGAGGGCTCCTTCGTCGAAATTTTGTAGGGGGCGCTATTGAGCCGATTTGCCACTCTGAACCAATAAAATCATATTCCCTAACTACATTTCGGCCTTGTAATCTACTTGCCAAGTTTGCTTATGTTTCGAGCATTTTTAGCCTGTCAAAATGACCTTCGTTGTTAACGGCGAAGACTGCATCGCCACGGCAACGGCGTTCGACGAAACATCAAAAACTTCATGATCTGGCATTATGAGCTTCTTGTATTTGTGTGGAACAAATTTGATATTGATTTGATTTACCTACTGAGAGAAACAAGCCAAAGTATCAAGACTTTAACTTCCTGTTACCAGTAGGTGGCGCTATGACTATGATTCAAAATTGGCCTGCAGATGTCTTCAGGCCTGGAGTCTAATGAAGCATGTGAAATCTGGTAAAGATCTGATGATGTGGAGTCGAGATACATCAGTTTATTCGTTCATGGCGAAGGATCGAAATTCGCCGAGCCGCCACGTCGCCGCCCTTCAGTAACTTCTTACAATCTTCACAATGAAGCATTATCAAGGTCTTAAGGCTTGTTTGACAAGATTTGAGAGGGATCTGATTAATCTGTGAGGAGCAGGATGTCAAAGTACGCAGCGTACAACTTCCGGTTGCCACTAGGTGGCGCTATCACTATGATTCTAAATTATCATACAGATGTGTTCCGGGTCAGGATGTTATGACATATGAGAGATTTGGAGCAGATTCGACAATGTACGGCCGAGTTACAACAACTTCCTGTTTCGTGGCGAATGGTGTTTCTTTGACGCCACGCCACGGCCACATAGTTCGATAACTTTTTGATCTTTGAGTAACTTTTCACTGCCAAGGTCTCAAGAGCAGACTAGCCGAATCTGAAGTCAATCGGGTCAAATCTCTGGGAGGAGTTCGTTAAAGTATGACGCATTGAAACGGTCAAAAAACGTCATAAAAGTAAAAATGGCCGACTTCCTGTTTGGTTTAGAGAAAACTTCCAAGAGGATTGTTGGTGCGTCTCATCACGGTCCACATAACTACCAACTTTCATACAGCTGGGTGAAACCTGATGTTGGGGCTACTCAATAGGGGGCGCTAGCGAGCCAATATTTCATACCGCAGCTGGACACCCCAATCAGACTGCAATTTTCGCAAATTCTGGCTTGCGTGCCAAATTTCACAGACTTCCCAATATCCCAAGCACCTCCTTTTTGCGACGAAAGACTAAGAATAATAATAATTAAAGCTGCGAGCAGCGATGGGCGGGCCCTCGCAATATGCACGTCGGGGTGCCGGCGGGACTCCGGCCTGCGCGGACGAGAACGTCCGCGAGCGTCGGACGGCGCGAGGACTCTGGCTGATGCTGCCATTCAGTTCTGTGACCGTCAGACACTGCATGCAGGTTTAGAGCATGGCCCCAAGAGACTTTTATTGAAGTCCATATGTGATACATGTTCCTACCAAATTTCATACATCTAGGTGAAACGTACTGCGAGGGCTGCTTCGTTGAAATTTTGTAGGGGGCGCTATTGAGCCGATTTGCCACTCTGAACCAATAAAATCATATTCCATAACTACATTTCGGCCTTGTAATCTACTTGCCAAGTTTGGTTATGTTTCGAGCATTTTTAGCCTCTCAAAATTACCTTCGTTGTTAACGGCGAAGAATGCGTCGCCACGGCAACAGCTTTTCACGAAACAACAAGCTTTGAGTAACTTTTCATCACAAAGGTCTTTAGACTGTACCGACCAAATTTGAAGTTGATCTGATGAATTCCCTAGGAGGAGTTCGTTAAAGTGCAGCGCCTGGAAATGACAAAAACAACATGAGAAATTCATAAAAAATGCAAAATGGCTGACTTCCGGTTGGGTTTAGAGCATAGCCCCAAGAGACTTTTATTGAAGTCCATATGCGATACATGTTCCTACCACATTTCATACATCTAGGTCAAACGTACTGCGAGGGCTGCTTCGTCGAAATTTTGTAGGGGGCGCTATTGAGCCGATTTGCCACTCTGAACCAATAAAATCATATTATACAACTACATTTTGGGTTTTAAATGTGTATGCCAAGTTGGCTTATGTTTCGAGCATTTTTAGCCTCTCAAAATGACCTTCGTTGTTAACGGCGAAGACTGCATCGCCACGGCAACGGCGTTCGACGAAACATCAAAAGCTTCATGATCTGGCATTATGAACTTCTTCTATTTGTGTGGAACAAATTTGATATTGATTTGATTTACCTACTAAGAGAAACAAGCCAAAGTATAAAGACTTTAACTTCCTGTTACCAGTAGGTGGCGCTATGACTATGATTCCAAATTGGCCTGCATATGTCTTCAGGCCTGGAGTCTAATCAAACACGTGAAATCTGGCAAAGATCTGATGATGTGGAGTCGAGTTACATCAGTTTATTCGTTCATGGCGAAGGATCGAAATTCGCCGAGCCGCCACGTCGCCGCCCTTCAGTAACTTCTTACAATCTTCACAACGAAGCATTATCAAGGTCTTAAGGCTTGTTTGACAACATTTGAGAGGGATCTGATTAATCTGTGAGGAGCAGGATGTCAAAGTACGCAGCGTACAACTTCCGGTTGCCACTAGGTGGCGCTATCACTATGATTCTAAATTATCATATAGATGTGTTCCGGGTCAGGATGTTATGACATATGAGAGATTTTGAGCAGATTCGACAATGTACGGCCGAGTTACAACAACTTCCTGTTTCGTGGCGAATGGTGTTTCTTTGACGCCACGCCACGGCCACATAGTTCGATAACTTTTTGATCTTTGAGTAACTTTTCACTGCCAAGGTCTCAAGAGCAGACTAGCCGAATCTGAAATCAATCGGGTCAAATCTCTGGGAGGAGTTCGTTAAAGTATGACGCCTTGAAACGGTCAAAAAACGTCATAAAAGCAAAAATGGCCGACTTCCTGTTTGGTTTAGACAAAACGGCCAAGAGGATTTTTTGTGCGTCTCATCACGTTCCACATACCGACCAAATTTCATACAGCTGGGTGAATCCTGATGTTGGGGCTACTCAATAGGGGGCGCTAGCGAGCCAATATTTCATACCGCAGCTGGACACCCCAATCAGACTGCAATTTTCGCAAATTCTGGCTTGCGTGCCAAATTTCACAACATTCCCAATATGCCAAGCACCTCCTTTTTGCCATGAAAGCGGAAGAAGAAGAATAATAATAAGAATTAAAGCTGCGAGCAGCGATGAGCGGGCCCTCGCTATATGCACGTCGGGGTGCATGCACGTCGGAGTGCCGGCGGGACTCCGGCCTGCGCGGCCGAGAACGTCCGCGACCGTCGGACGGCGCGAGGACTCTGGTTGATGCTGCCATTCAGTTCTGTGACCGTCAGACACTGCATGCAGGTTCAGAGCATGGCCCCAATATACTTTTATTTAAGTCCATATGTGATACATGTTCCTACCAAATTTCATACATCTAGGTGAAACGTACTGCGAGGGCTGCTTCGTTGAAATTTTGTAGGGGGCGCTATTGAGCCGATTTGCCACTCTGAACCAATAAAATCATATTATACAACTACATTTTGGGCTTTAAATGTGTATGCCAAGTTTGCTTATGTTTCGAGCATTTTTAGCCTCTCAAAATGACCTTCGTTGTTAACGGCGAAGACTGCATCGCCACGGCAACGGCGTTCGACGACACATCAAAAGCTTCATCATCTGGCATTATGAACTATTTGTGTGGAACAAATTTGATATTGATTTGATTTACCTACTAAGAGAAACAAGCCAAAGTATCAAGACTTTAACTTCCTGTTACCAGTAGGTGGCGCTATGACTATGATTCAAAATTGGCCTGCATATGTCTTCAGGCCTGGAGTCTAATCAAACACGTGAAATCTGGTAAAGATCTGATGATGTGGAGTCGAGTTACATCAGTTTATTCGTTCATGGCGAAGGATCGAAATTCCGTCGCCACGGCAACAGCTTTTCACGAAACAACAAGCTTTGAGTAACTTTTCATCACAAAGGTCTTTAGACTGTACCGACCAAATTTGAAGTTGATCTGATGAATTCCCTAGGAGGAGTTCGTTAAAGTGCAGCGCCTGGAAATGACAAAAACGACATGAGAAATTCATAAAAAATGCAAAATGGCTGACTTCCGGTTGGGTTTAGAGCAATGCCCCAAGAGACTTTTATTGAAGTCCATATGCGATACATGTTCCTACCACATTTCATACATCTAGGTCAAACGTACTGCGAGGGCTGCTTCGTCGAAATTTTGTAGGGGGCGCTATTGAGCCGATTTGGCACTCTGAACCAATAAAATCAGATTCTGTAACTACATTTCGGCCTTGTAATCTACTTGCCAAGTTTGCTTATGTTTCGAGCATTTTTAGCCTCTCAAAATGACCTTCGTTGTTAACGGCGAAGACTGCATCGCCACGGCAACGGCGTTCGACAAAACATCAAAAGCTTCATGATCTGGCATTATGAACTTCTTGTATTTGTGTGGAAGAAATTTGATATTGATTTGATTTACCTACTAAGAGAAACAAGCCAAAGTATAAAGACGTTAACTTCCTGTTACCAGTAGGTGGCGCTATGACTATGATTCAAAATTGGCCTGGATATGTCTTCAGGCCTGGAGTCTAATCAAACACGTTAAATCTGGCAAAGATCTGATGATGTGGAGTCGAGTTACATCAGTTTATTCGTTCATGGCGAAGGATCGAAATTCGCCGAGCCGCCACGTCGCCGCCCTTCAGTAACTTCTTACAATCTTCACAACGAAGCATTATCAAGGTCTTAAGGCTTGTTTGACAACATTTGAGAGGGATCTGATTAATCTGTGAGGAGCAGGATGTCAAAGTACGCAGCCTACAACTTCCGGTTGCCACTAGGTGGCGCTATCACTATGATTCTAAATTATCATATAGATGTGTTCCGGGTCAGGATGTTATGACATATGAGAGATTTGGAGCAGATTCGACAATGTACGGCCAAGTTACAACAACTTCCTGTTTCGTGGCGAATGGTGTTTCTTTGACGCCACGCCACGGCCACATAGTTCGATAACTTTTTGATCTTTGAGTAACTTTTCACTGCCAAGGTCTCAAGAGCAGACTCGCCGAATCTGAAGTCAATCGGGTCAAATCTCTGGGAGGAGTTCGTTAAAGTATGACGCCTTGAAACGGTCAAAAAACGTCATAAAAGCAAAAATGGCCGACTTCCTGTTTGGTTTAGAGAAAACGGCCAAGAGGATTTTTTGTGCGTCTCATCACGTTCCACATACCTACCAAATTTCATACAGCTGGGTGAATCCTGATGTTGGGGCTACTCAATAGGGGGCGCTAGCGAGCCAATATTTCATACCGCAGCTGGACACCCCAATCAGACTGCAATTTTCGCAAATTCTGGCTTGCGTGCCAAATTTCACAACATTCCCAATATCCCAAGCACCTCCTTTTTGCCATGAAAGCGGAAGAAGAAGAATAATAATAATAAACATTACGGTTTCAATAGGTCCTCCGCTCCGACTACGTCGGTGCTCGGGCCCTAATTAAAGCTGCGAGCAGCGATGAGCGGGCCCTCGCAATATGCACGTCGGGGTGCATGCACGTCGGGGTGCCGGCGGGACTCCGGCCTGCGCGGCCGAGAACGTCAGCGACCGTCGGACGGCGCGAGGACTCTGGTTGATGCTGTCATTCAGTTCCGTGACCGTCAGACACTGCATGCAGGTTCAGAGCATGGCCCCAATATACTTTTATTTAAGTCCATATGTGATACATGTTCCTACCAAATTTCATACATCTAGGTGAAACGTACTGCGAGGGCTGCTTCGTTGAAATTTTGTAGGGGGCGCTATTGAGCCGATTTGCCACTCTGAACCAATAAAATCATATTCCATAACTACATTTCGGCGTTGTAATCTACTTGCCAAGTTTGCTTATGTTTCGAGCATTTTTAGCCTCTCAAAATGACCTTCGTTGTTAACGGCGAAGACTGCATCGCCACGGCAACGGCGTTCGACGAAACATCAAAAGCTTCGTGATCTGGCATTATGAACTTCTTGTATTTGTGTGGAAGAAATTTGATATTGATTTGATTTACCTACTAAGAGAAACAAGCCAAAGTATAAAGACTTTAACTTCCTGTTACCAGTAGGTGGCGCTATGACTATGATTCAAAATTGGCCTGCAGATGTCTTCAGGCCTGGAGTCTAATCAAACACGTGAAATCTGGTAAAGATCTGATGATGTGGAGTCGAGTTACATCAGTTTATTCGTTCATGGCGAAGGATCGAAATTCGCCGAGCCGCCACGTCGCCGCCCTTCAGTAACTTCTTACAATCTTCACAACGAAGCATTATCAAGGTCTTAAGGCTTGTTTGACAACATTTGAGAGGGATCTGATTAATCTGTGAGGAGCAGGATGTCAAAGTACACAGCGTAAAACTTCCGGTTGCCACTAGGTGGCGCTATCACTATGATTCTAAATTATCATATAGATGTGTTCCGGGTCAGGATGGTATGACATATGAGAGATTTTGAGCAGATTCGACAATGTACGGCCGAGTTACAACAACTTCCTGTTTCGTGGCGAATGGTGTTTCTTTGACGCCACGCCACGGCCACATCGTTCGATAACTTTTTGATCTTTGAGTAACTTTTCACTGCCAAGGTCTCAAGAGCAGACTAGCCGAATCTGAAGTCAATCGGGTCAAATCTCTGGGAGGAGTTCGTTAAAGTATGACGCCTTGAAACGGTCAAAAAACGTCATAAAAGCAAAAATGGCCGACTTCCTGTTTGGTTTAGACAAAACGGCCAAGAGGATTTTTTGTGCGTCTCATCACGTTCCACATACCGACCAAATTTCATACAGCTGGGTGAATCCTGATGTTGGGGCTACTCAATAGGGGGCGCTAGCGAGCCAATATTTCATACCGTAGCTGGACACCCCAGTCAGACTGCAATTTTCGCAAATTCTGGCTTGCGTGAAAAATTTCACAGACTTCCCAATATCCCAAGCACCTCCTTTTTGCGACGAAACACTAAAAATAAGAATAATAATAATAATAATAATAATAAACATTCGAAATTCAATAGGTCCTCCGCTCCGACTACGTCGGTGCTCGGGCCCTAATTAAAGCTGCGAGCAGCGATGAGCGGGCCCTCGCAATATGCACGTCGGGGTGCCGGCGGGACTCCGGCCTGCGCGGCCGAGAACATCTGCGACCGTCACATCTGCGACCGTCGGACGGCGCGAGGACTCTGGCTGATGCTGCCATTTAGTTCTGTGACCGTCAGACACTGCATGCAGGTTTAGAGCATGGCCCCAATATACTTTTATTTAAGTCCATATGTGATACATGTTCCCACCAAATTTCATACATCTAGGTGAAACGTACTGCGAGGGCTGCTTCGTTGAAATTTTGTAGGGGGCGCTATTGAGCCGATTTGCCACTCTGAACCAATAAAATCATATTCCATAACTACATTTTGGCCTTGTAATCTACTTGCCAAGTTAGGCTATGTTTCGAGCATTTTTAGCCTCTCAAAATGACCTTCGTTGTTAACGGCGATGAATGCGTCGCCACGGCAACGGCTTTTCACGAAACAACAAGCTTTGAGTAACTTTTCATCACAAAGGTCTTTAGACTGTACCGACCAAATTTGAAGTTGATCTGATGAATTCCCTAGGAGGAGTTCGTTAAAGTGCAGCGCCTGGAAATGACAAAAACGACATGAGAAATTCATAAAAAATGCAAAATGGCTGACTTCCGGTTGGGTTTAGAGCATAGCCCCAAGAGACTTTTATTGAAGTCCATATGCGATACATGTTCCTACCACATTTCATACATCTAGGTCAAACGTACTGCGAGGGCTGCTTCGTCGAAATTTTGTAGGGGGCGCTATTGAGCCGATTTGCCACTCTGAACCAATAAAATCAGATTCTGTAACTACATTTCGGCCTTGTAATCTACTTGCCAAGTTTGCTTATGTTTCGAGCATTTTTAGCCTCTCAAAATGACCTTCGTTGTTCACGGCGAAGACTGCATCGCCACGGCAACGGCGTTCGACGAAACATCAAAAGCTTCATGATCTGGCATTATGAACTTCTTGTATTTGTGTGGAACAAATTTGATATTGATTTGATTTACCTACTAAGAGAAACAAGCCAAAGTATAAAGACTTTAACTTCCTGTTACCAGTAGGTGGCGCTATGACTATGATTCGAAATTGGCCTGCAGATGTCTTCAGGCCTGGAGTCTAATCAAGCATGTGAAATCTGGTAAAGATCTGATGATGTGGAGTCGAGATACATCAGTTTATTCGTTCATGGCGAAGGATCGAAATTCGCCGAGCCGCCACGTCGCCGCCCTTCAGTAACTTCTTACAATTTTCACAATGAAGCATTATCAAGGTCTTAAGGCTTGTATGACAACATTTGAGAGGGATCTGATTAATCTGTTAGGAGCAGGATGTCAAAGTACGCAGCGTACAACTTCCGGTTGCCACTAGGTGGCGCTATCAGTTTGATTCAAAATTATCATATAGATGTGTTCCGGGTCAGGATGTTATGACATATGAGAGACTTTGAGCAGATTCGACAATGTACGGCCGAGTTACAACAACTTCCTGTTTCGTGGCGAATGGTGTTTCTTTGACGCCACGCCACGGCCACATAGTTCGACAACTTTTTGATCTTTGAGTAACTTTTCACTGCCAAGGTCTCAAGAGCAGACTAGCCGAATCTGAAGTCAATCGGCTCAAATCTCTGGGAGGAGTTCGTTAAAGTATGACGCCTTGAAACGGTCAAAAAACGTCATAAAAGTAAAAATGGCCGACTTCCTGTTTGGTTTAGAGAAAACGTCCAAGAGGATTTTTTGTGCGTCTCATCACGTTCCACATACCTACCAACTTTCATACAGCTGGGTGAAACCTGATGTCGGGGCTACTCAATAGGGGGCGCTAGCGAGCCAATATTTCATACCGCAGCTGGACACCCCAATCAGACTGCAATTTTCGCAAATTCTGGCTTGCGTGCCAAATTTCACAAACTTCCCAATATCCCAAGCACCTCCTTTTTGCGACGAAACACATAAAATAATAAGAATAATAAACATAGCGGTTTCAATAGGTCCTCCGCTCCGACTACGTCGGTGCTCGGGCCCTAATAAACATTACGGTTTCAATAGGTCCTCCGCTCCGACTACGTCGGTGCTCGGGCCCTAATAATTAAAGCTGCGAGCAGCGATGAGCGGGCCCTCGCAATATGCACGTCGGGGTGCATGCACGTCGGGGTGCCGGCGGGACTCCGGCCTGCGCGGCCGAGAACGTCCGCGACCGTCGGACGGCGCGAGGACTCTGGTTGATGCTGTCATTCAGTTCCGTGACCGTCAGACACTGCATGCAGGTTCAGAGCATGGCCCCAATATACTTTTATTTAAGTCCATATGTGATACATGTTCCTACCAAATTTCATACATCTAGGTGAAACGTACTGCGAGGGCTGCTTCGTTGAAATTTTGTAGGGGGCGCTATTGAGCCGATTTGCCACTCTGAACCAATAAAATCATATTATACAACTACATTTTGGCCTTTAAATGTGTATGCCAAGTTTGCTTATGTTTCGAGCATTTTTAGCCTCCCAAAATGACCTTCGTTGTTAACGGCGAAGACTGCATCGCCACGGCAACGGCGTTCGACGAAACATCAAAGCTTCATGATCTGGCATTATGAACTATTTGTGTGGAACAAATTTGATATTGATTTGATTTACCTACTAAGAGAAACAAGCCAAAGTATCAAGACTTTAACTTCCTGTTACCAGTAGGTGGCGCTATGACTATGATTCAAAATTGGCCTGCATATGTCTTCAGGCCTGGAGTCTAATCAAACACGTGAAATCTGGTAAAGATCTGATGATGTGGAGTCGAGTTACATCAGTTTATTCGTTCATGGCGAAGGATCGAAATTCCGTCGCCACGGCAACAGCTTTTCACGAAACAACAAGCTTTGAGTAACTTTTCATCACAAAGGTCTTTAGACTGTACCGACCAAATTTGAAGTTGATCTGATGAATTCCCTAGGAGGAGTTCGTTAAAGTGCAGGGCCTGGAAATGACAAAAACGACATGAGAAATTCATAAAAAATACAAAATGGCTGACTTCCGGTTGGGTTTAGAGCATAGCCCCAAGAGACTTTTATTGAAGTCCATATGCGATACATGTTCCTACCACATTTCATACATCTAGGTCAAACGTACTGCGAGGGCTGCTTCGTCGAAATTTTGTAGGGGGCGCTATTGAGCCGATTTGCCACTCTGAACCAATAAAATCATATTCTGTAACTACATTTCGGCCTTGTAATCTACTTGCCAAGTTTGCTTATGTTTCGAGCATTTTTAGCCTCTCAAAATGACCTTCGTTGTTAACGGCGAAGACTGCATCGCCACGGCAACGGCGTTGGACGAAACATCAAAAGCTTCATGATCTGGCATTATGAACTTCTTGTATTTGTGTGGAACAAATTTGATATTGATTTGATTTACCTACTAAGAGAAACAAGCCAAAGTATAACGACTTTAACTTCCTGTTACCAGTAGGTGGCGCTATGACTATGATTCAAAATTGGCCTGCAGATGTCTTCAGGCCTGGAGTCTAATCAAACACGTGAAATCTGGTAAAGATCTGATGATGTGGAGTCGAGTTACATCAGTTTATTCGTTCATGGCGAAGGATCGAAATTCGCCGAGCCGCCACGTCGCCGCCCTTCAGTAACTTCTTACAATCTTCACAATGAAGCATTATCAAGGTCTTAAGGCTTGTTTGACAACATTTGAGAGGGATCTGATTAATCTGTGAGGAGCAGGATGTCAAAGTACGCAGCGTACAACTTCCGGTTGCCACTAGGTGGCGCTATCACTATGATTCTAAATTATCATACAGATGTGTTCCGGGTCAGGATGTTATGACATATGAGAGATTTGGAGCAGATTCGACAATGTACGGCCGAGTTACAACAACTTCCTGTTTCGTGGCGAATGGTGTTTCTTTGACGCCACGCCACGGCCACATAGTTCGATAACTTTTTGATCTTTGAGTAACTTTTCACTGCCAAGGTCTCAAGAGCAGACTAGCCGAATCTGAAGTCAATCGGGTCAAATCTCTGGGAGGAGTTCGTTAAAGTATGACGCCTTGAAACGGTCAAAAAACGTCATAAAAGCAAAAATGGCCGACTTCCTGTTTGGTTTAGAGAAAACGGCCAAGAGGATTTTTGGTGCGTCTCATCACGTTCCACATACCTACCAACTTTCATACAGCTGGGTGAAACCTGATGTTGGGGCTACTCAATAGGGGGCGCTAGCGAGCCAATATTTCATACCGCAGCTGGACACCCCAATCAGACTGCAATTTTCGCAAATTCTGGCTTGCGTGCCAAATTTCACAGACTTCCCAATATCCCAAGCACCTCCTTTTTGCGACGAAACACTAAAAATAAGAATAATAATAAACATTCGAAATTCAATAGGTCCTCCGCTCCGACTACGTCGGTGCTCGGGCCCTAATAAACATTCGAAATTCAATAGGTCCTCCGCTCCGACTACGTCGGTGCTCGGGCCCTAATAATAATAATAAACATTCGAAATTCAATAGGTCCTCCGCTCCGACTACGTCGGTGCTCGGGCCCTAATAATAAACATTCGAAATTCAATAGGTCCTCCGCTCCGACTACGTCGGTGCTCGGGCCCTAATAATAATAATAAACATTCGAAATTCAATAGGTCCTCCGCTCCGACTACGTCGGTGCTCGGGCCCTAATAATAAACATTACGGTTTCAATAGGTCCTCCGCTCCGACTACGTCGGTGCTCGGGCCCTAATAATAAACATTACGGTTTCAATAGGTCCTCCGCTCCGACTACGTCGGTGCTCGGGCCCTAATAATAAACATTCGAAATTCAATAGGTCCTCCGCTCCGACTACGTCGGTGCTCGGGCCCTAATAATAAACATTCGAAATTCAATAGGTCCTCCGCTCCGACTACGTCGGTGCTCGGGCCCTAATAAACATTACGGTTTCAATAGGTCCTCCGCTCCGACTACGTCGGTGCTCGGGCCCTAATTAAAGCTGCGAGCAGCGATGAGCGGGCCCTCGCAATATGCACGTCGGGGTGCTGGCGGGACTCCGGCCTGCGCGGCCGAGAACGTCCGCGACCGTCGGACGGCACGAGGACTCTGGTTGATGCTGCCATTTAGTTCTGTGTCCGTCAGACACTGCATGCAGGTTCAGAGCATGGCCCCAACATACTTTTATTTCAGTCCATATGTGATACATGTTCCTACCAAATTTCATACATCTAGGTGAAATGTACTGCGAGGGCTGCTTCGTTGAAATTTTGTAGGGGGCGCTATTGAGCCGATTTGCCACTCTGAACCAATAAAATCATATTCCATGACTCCATTTCGGCCTTGTAATCTACTTGCCAAGTTTGCTTATGTTTCGAGCATTTTTAGCCTCTCAAAATGACCTTCGTTGTTAACGGCGAAGAATGCGTCGCCACGGTAACAGTTTTTCACGAAACAACAAGCTTTGAGTAACTTTTCATCACAAAGGTCTTTAGACTGTACTGACCAAATTTGAAGTTGATCTGATTAATTCCCTAGGAGGAGTTCGTTAAAGTGCAGCGCCTGGAAATGACAAAAACGACACTAGAAATTCAGAAGAAATGCAAAGTTATTGACTTCCGGTTGGGTTTAGAGCATAGCCCCAAGAGACTTTTATTGAAGTCCATATGTGATACATGTTCCTACCACATTTCATACATCTAGGTCAAACGTACTGCGAGGGCTGCTTCGTTGAAATTTTGTAGGGGGCGCTATTGAGCCGATTTGCCACTCTGAACCAATAAAATCATATTCCCTAACTACATTTCGGCCTTGTAATCTACTTGCCAAGTTTGCTTATGTTTCGAGCATTTGTAGCCTCTCAAAATGACCTTCGTTGTTAACGGCGAAGACTGTATCGCCACGGCAACGGCGTTCGATGAAACATCAAAAGCTTCATGATCTGGCATTCTGAACTTCTTGTATTTGTGTTGGACAAATTTGATATTGATTTGATTGACCTACTAAGAGAAACAAGCCAAAGTATCAAGATTTAACTTCCTGTTACCAGTAGGTGGCGCTATGACTATTATTCAAAATTGGCCTGCAGATGTCTTCAGGCCTGGAGTCTAATCAAACACGTGAAATCTGGTAAAGATCTGATGATGTGGAGTCGAGTTACATCAGTTTCTTTGTTCATGGCGAAGGATCGAAATTCCGTCGCCACGGCAACAGCTTTTCACGAAACAACAAGCTTTGAGTAACTTTTCATCACAAAGGTCTTTAGACTGTACCGACCAAATTTGAAGTTGATCTGATGAATTCCCTAGGAGGAGTTCGTTAAAGTGCAGCGCCTGGAAATGACAAAAACGACATGAGAAATTCATAAAAAATGCAAAATGGCTGACTTCCGGTTGGGTTTAGAGCATAGCCCCAAGAGACTTTTATTGAAGTCCATATGCGATACATGTTCCTACCACAGTTCATACATCTAGGTCAAACGTACTGCGAGGGCTGCTTCGTCGAAATTTTGTAGGGGGCGCTATTGAGCCGATTTGGCACTCTGAACCAATAAAATCAGATTCTGTAACTACATTTCGGCCTTGTAATCTACTTGCCAAGTTTGCTTATGTTTCGAGCATTTTTAGCCTCTCAAAATGACCTTCGTTGTTAACGGCGAAGACTGCATCGCCACGGCAACGGCGTTCGACGGAACATCAAAAGCTTCATGATCTGGCATTATGAACTTCTTGTATTTGTGTGGAAGAAATTTGATATTGATTTGATTTACCTACTAAGAGAAACAAGCCAAAGTATAAAGACTTTAACTTCCTGTTACCAGTAGGTGGCGCTATGACTATGATTCAAAATTGGCCTGGATATGTCTTCAGGCCTGGAGTCTAATCAAACACGTGAAATCTGGTAAAGATCTGATGATGTGGAGTCGAGATACATCAGTTTATTCGTTGATGGCGAAGGATCGAAATTCGCAGAGCCGCCACGTCGCCGCCCTTCAGTAACTTCTTACAATATTCACCATGAAGCATTATCAAGGTCTTATGGCCTGTTTGACAACATTTGAGAGGGATCTGATTCATCTGTGAGGAGCAGGATGTCAAATTACGCAGCGTACAACTTCCGGTTGCCACTAGGTGGCGCTATCACTTTGATTCTAAATTATCATATAGATGTGTTCCGGATCAGGATGTTATGACATATGAGAGATTTTGAGCAGATTCGACAATGTACGGCCGAGTTACAACAACTTCCTGTTTCGTGGCGAATGGTGTTTCTTTGACGCCACGCCACGGCCACATAGTTCGATAACTTTTTGATCTTTGAGTAACTTTTCACTGCCAAGGTCTCAAGAGCAGACTAGCCGAATCTGAAGTCAATCGGGTCAAATCTCTGGGAGGAGTTCGTTAAAGTATGACGCCTTGAAACGGTCAAAAAACGTCATAAAAGCAAAAATGGCCGACTTCCTGTTTGGTTTAGAGAAAACGGCCAAGAGGATTTTTTGTGCGTCTCATCACGTTCCACATACCGACCAAATTTCATACAGCTGGGTGAATCCTGATGTTGGGGCTACTCAATAGGGGGCGCTAGCGAGCCAATATTTCATACCGCAGCTGGACACCCCAATCAGACTGCAATTTTCGCAAATTCTGGCTTGCGTGCCAAATTTCACAACATTCCCAATATCCCAAGCACCTCCTTTTTGCGACGAAAGACTAAAAATAAGAATAAACATTACGGTTTCAATAGGTCCTCCGCTCCGACTACGTCGGTGCTCGGGCCCTAATAATAAACATAGCGGTTTCAATAGGTCCTCCGCTCCGACTACGTCGGTGCTCGGGCCCTAATAATAATAATAATAATAATTAAAGCTGCGAGCAGCGATGGGCGGGCCCTCGCAATATGCACGTCGGGGTGCCGGCGGGACTCCGGCCTGCGCGGCCGAGAACGTCCGCGACCGTCGGACGGCGCGAGGACTCTGGCTGATGCTGCCATTTAGTTCTGTGACCGTCAGACACTGCATGCAGGTTTAGAGCATGGCCCCAATATACTTTTATTTAAGTCCATATGTGATACATGTTCCCACCAAATTTCATACATCTAGGTCAAACGTACTGCGAGGGCTCCTTCGTCGAAATTTTGTAGGGGGCGCTATTGAGCCGATTTGCCACTCTGAACCAATAAAATCATATTCCCTAACTACATTTCGGCCTTGTAATCTACTTGCCAAGTTTGCTTATGTTTCGAGCATTTTTAGCCTGTCAAAATGACCTTCGTTGTTAACGGCGAAGACTGCATCCTCACGGCAACGGCGTTCGACGAAACATCAAAAACTTCATGATCTGGCATTATGAACTTCTTGTATTTGTGTGGAACAAATTTGATATTGATTTGATTTACCTACTGAGAGAAACAAGCCAAAGTATCAAGACTTTAACTTCCTGTTACCAGTAGGTGGCGCTATGACTATGATTAAAAATTGGCCTGCAGATGTCTTCAGGCCTGGAGTCTAATCAAGCATGTGAAATCTGGTAAAGATCTGATGATGTGGAGTCGAGATACATCAGTTTATTCGTTCATGGCGAAGGATCGAAATTCGCCGAGCCGCCACGTCGCCGCCCTTCAGTAACTTCTTACAATCTTCACAACGAAGCATTATCAAGGTCTTAAGGCTTGTTTGACAACATTTGAGAGGGATCTGATTAATCTGTGAGGAGCAGGATGTCAAAGTACGCAGCGTACAACTTCCGGTTGCCACTAGGTGGCGCTATCAGTTTGATTCAAAATTATCATATAGATGTGTTCCGGGTCAGGATGTTATGACATATGAGAGATTTTGAGCAGATTCGACAATGTACGGCCGAGTTACAACAACTTCCTGTTTCGTGGCGAATGGTGTTTCTTTGACGCCATGCCACGGCCACATAGTTCGATAACTTTTTGATCTTTGAGTAACTTTTCACTGCCAAGGTCTCAAGAGCAGACTAGCCGAATCTGAAGTCAATCGGGTCAAATCTCTGGGAGGAGTTCGTTAAAGTATGACGCCTTGAAACGGTCAAAAAACGTCATAAAAGCAAAAATGGCCGACTTCCTGTTTGGTTTAGAGAAAACGGCCAAGAGGATTTTTTGTGCGTCTCATCACGTTCCACATACCTACCAACTTTCATACAGCTGGGTGAAACCTGATGTTGGGGCTACTCAATAGGGGGCGCTAGCGAGCCAATATTTCATACCGCAGCTGGGCACCCCAATCAGACTGCAATTTTCGCAAATTCTGGCTTGCTTGCCAAATTTCACAAACTTCCCAATATCCCAAGCACCTCCTTTTTGCGACGAAACACATAAAATAATAATAATAATAAGAATAAGAATAATTAAAGCTGCGAGCAGCGATGGGCGGGCCCTCGCAATATGCACGTCGGGGTGCCGGCGGGGCTCCGGCCTGCGCGGCCGAGAACGTCCGCGACCGTCGGACGGCGCGAGGACTCTGGCTGATGCTGCCATTTAGTTCTGTGACCGTCAGACACTGCATGCAGGTTTAGAGCATGGCCCCAATATACTTTTATTTAAGTCCATATGTGATACATGTTCCCACCAAATTTCATACATCTAGGTCAAACGTACTGCGAGGGCTCCTTCGTCGAAATTTTGTAGGGGGCGCTATTGAGCCGATTTGCCACTCTGAACCAATAAAATCATATTCCCTAACTACATTTCGGCCTTGTAATCTACTTGCCAAGTTTGCTTATGTTTCGAGCATTTTTAGCCTATCAAAATGACCTTCGTTGTTAACGGCGAAGACTGCATCGCCACGGCAACGGCGTTCGACGAAACATCAAAAACTTCATGATCTGGCATTATGAACTTCTTGTATTTGTGTGGAACAAATTTGATATTGATTTGATTTACCTACTGAGAGAAACAAGCCAAAGTATCAAGACTTTAACTTCCTGTTACCAGTAGGTGGCGCTATGACTATGATTCAAAATTGGCCTGCAGATGTCTTCAGGCCTGGAGTCTAATCAAGCATGTGAAATCTGGTAAAGATCTGATGATGTGGAGTCGAGATACATCAGTTTATTCGTTCATGGCGAAGGATCGAAATTCGCCGAGCCGCCACGTCGCCGCCCTTCAGTAACTTCTTACAATCTTCACAACGAAGCATTATCAAGGTCTTAAGGCTTGTTTGACAAGATTTGAGAGGGATCTGATTAATCTGTGAAGAGCAGGATGTCAAAGTACGCAGCGTACAAATTCCGGTTGCCACTAGGTGGCGCTATCAGTTTGATTCAAAATTATCATATAGATGTGTTCGGGGTCAGGATTTTATGACATATGAGAGATTTTGAGCAGATTCGACAATGTACGGCCGAGTTACAACAACTTCCTGTTTCGTGGCGAATGGTGTTTCTTTGACGCCACGCCACGGCCACATAGTTCGATAACTTTTTGATCTTTGAGTAACTTTTCACTGCCAAGGTCTCAAGAGCAGACTAGCCGAATCTGAAGTCAATCGGGTCAAATCTCTAGGAGGAGTTCGTTAAAGTATGACGCCTTGAAACGGTAAAAAAACGTCATAAAAGCAAAAATGGCCGACTTCCTGTTTGGTTTAGAGAAAACGGCCAAGAGGATTTTTTGTGCGTCTCATCACGTTCCACATACCTACCAAATTTCATACAGCTGGGTGAATCCTGATGTTGGGGCTACTCAATAGGGGGCGCTAGCGAGCCAATATTTCATACCGCAGCTGGACACCCCAATCAGACTGCAATTTTCGCAAATTCTGGCTTGCGTGCCAAATTTCACAACATTCCCAATATCCCAAGCACCTCCTTTTTGCGACGAAACACTAAAAATAATAATAATTAAAGCTGCGAGCAGCGATGAGCGGGCCCTCGCAATATGCACGTCGGGGTGCCGGCGGGATTCCGGCCTGCGCGGCCGAGAACGTCCGCGACCGTCGGACGCCGCGAAGACTCTGGCCGATGCTGCCATTCAGTTCTGTGACCGTCAGACACTGCATGCAGGTTTAGAGCATGGCCCCAATATACTTTTATTTAAGTCCATATGTGATAGATGTTCCTACCAAATTTCATACATCTAGGTGAAATGTACTGCGAGGGCTGCTTCGTTGAAATTTTGTAGGGGGCGCTATTGAGCCGATGTGCCACTCTGAACCAATAAAATCATATTCCATAACTACCTTTCCGCCTTGTAATCTACTTGCCAAGTTTGCTTATGTTTCGAGCATTTTTAGCCTCTCAAAATGACCTTCGTTGTTAACGGCGAAGAATGCGTCGCCACGGCAACAGCTTTTCACGAAACAACAAGCTTTGAGTAACTTTTCATCACAAAGGTCTTTAGACTGTACCGACCAAATTTGAAGTTGATCTGATTAATTCCCTAGGAGGAGTTCGTTAAAGTGCAGCACCTGGAAATGACAAAAACGACACTAGAAATTCATAAGAAATGCAAAATGGCTGACTTCCGGTTGGGTTTAGAGCATGGCCCCAAGAGACTTTTATTGAAGTCCATATGTGATACATATTCCTACCACATTTCATACATCTAGGTCAAACGTACTGCGAGGGCTGCTTCGTCGAAATTTTGTAGGGGGCGCTATTGAGCCGATTTGCCACTCTGAACCAATAAAATCATATTCCGTAACTACATTTCGGCCTTGTAATCTACTTGCCAAGGTTGCTTATGTTTCGAGCATTTTTAGCCTCTCAAAATGACCTTCGTTGTTAACGGCGAAGACTGCATCGCCACGGCAACGGCGTTCGACGAAACATCAAAAGCTTCATGATCTGGCATTATGAACTTCTTGTATTTGTGTGGAACAAATTTGATATTGATTTGATTTACCTACTAAGAGAAACAAGCCAAAGTATAAAGACTTTAACTTCCTGTGACCAGTAGGTGGCGCTATGACTATGATTCAAAATTGGCCTGCAGATGTCTTCAGGCCTGGAGTCTAATCAAGCATGTGAAATCTGGTAAAGATCTGATGATGTGGAGTCGAGATACATCAGTTTATTCGTTCATGGCGAAGGATCGAAATTCGCCGAGCCGCCACGTCGCCGCCCTTCAGTAACTTCTTACAATCTTCACAATGAAGCATTATCAAGGTCTTAAGGCTTGTTTGACAAGATTTGAGAGGGATCTGATTAATCTGTGAGGAGCAGGATGTCAAAGTACGCAGCGTACAACTTCCGGTTGCCACTAGGTGGCGCTATCACTATGATTCTAAATTATCATACAGATGTGTTCCGGGTCAGGATGTTATGACATATGAGAGATTTTGAGCAGATTCGACAATGTACGGCCGAGTTACAACAACTTCCTGTTTCGTGGCGAATGGTGTTTCTTTGACGCCACGCCACGGCCACATAGTTCGATAACTTTTTGATCTTTGAGTAACTTTTCACTGCCAAGGTCTCAAGAGCAGACTAGCCGAATCTGAAGTCAATCGGGTCAAATCTCTGGGAGGAGTTCGTTAAAGTATGATGCCTTGAAACGGTCAAAAAACGTCATAAAAGGAAAAATGGCCGACTTCCTGTTTGGTTTAGAGAAAACTTCCAAGAGGATTTTTGGTGCGTCTCATCACGGTCCACATAACTACCAACTTTCATACAGCTGGGTGAAACCTGATGTTGGGGCTACTCAATAGGGGGCGCTAGCGAGCCAATATTTCATACCGCAGCTGGACACCCCAATCAGACTGCAATTTTCGCAAATTCTGGCTTGCGTGCCAAATTTCACAGACTTCCCAATATCCCAAGCACCTCCTTTTTGCGACGAAATACTAAGAATAAGAAGAAGAATAAACATTAAAGCTGCGAGCAGCGATGGGCGGGCCCTCGCTATATGCACGTCGGGGTGCATGCACGTCGGAGTGCCGGCGGGACTCCGGCCTGCGCGGCCGAGAACGTCCGCGACCGTCGGACGGCGCGAGGACTCTGGCCGATGCTGCCATTCAGTTCTGTGACCGTCAGACACTGCATGCAGGTTTAGAGCATGGCCCCAATATACTTTTATTTAAGTCCATATGTGATACATGTTCCTACCAAATTTCATACATCTAGGTGAAACGTACTGCGAGGGCTGCTTCGTTGGAATTTTGTAGGGGGCGCTATTGAGCCGATTTGCCACTCTGAACCAATGAAATCATATTCTATAACTACATTTCGGTCTTGTAATCTGCTTGCCAAGTTTGCTTATGTTTCGAGCATTTGTAGCCTCTCAAAATGACCTTCGTTGTTAACGGCGAAGACTGCATCGCCACGGCAACGGCGTTCGATGAAACATCAAAAGCTTCATGATCTGGCATTATGAACTTCTTGTATTTGTGTGGAACAAATTTGATATTGATTTGATTTACCTGCTAAGAGAAACAAGCCAAAGTATCAAGACTTTAACTTCCTGTTACCAGTAGGTGGCGCTATGACTATGATTCAAAATTGGCCTGCAGATGTCTTCAGGCCTGGAGTCTAATCAAGCATGTGTAATCTGGTAAAGATCTGATGATGTGGAGTCGAGATACATCAGTTTATTCGTTCATGGCGAAGGATCCACATTCGCCGAGCCGCCACGTAGCCGCCCTTCAGTAACTTCTTGCAATCTTCACAACGAAGCATTATCAAGGTCTTAAGGCTTGTTTGACAACATTTGAGAGGGATCTGATTAATCTGTGAGGAGCAGGATGTCAAAGTACGCAGCGTACAACTTCCGGTTGCCACTAGGTGGCGCTATCAGTTTGATTCAAAATTATCATATAGATGTGTTCCGGGTCAGGATGTTATGACATATGAGAGATTTTGAGCAGATTCGACAATGTACGGCCGAGTTACAACAACTTCCTGTTTCGTGGCGAATGGTGTTTCTTTGACGCCACGCCACGGCCACATAGTTCGATAACTTTTTGATCTTTGAGTAACTTTTCACTGCCAAGGTCTCAAGAGCAGACTAGCCGAATCTGAAGTCAATCGGGTCAAATCTCTGGGAGGAGTTCGTTAAAGTATGACGCCTTGAAACGGTCAAAAAACGTCATAAAAGCAAAAATGGCCGACTTCCTGTTTGGTTTAGAGAAAACGGCCAAGAGGATTTCTGGTGCGTCTCATCACGTTCCACATAACTACCAACTTTCATACAGCTGGGTGAATCCTGATGTTGGGGCTACTCAATAGGGGGCGCTAGCGAGCCAATATTTCATACTGCAGCTGGACACCCCAATCAGACTGCAATTTTCGCAAATTCTGGCTTGCGTGCCAAATTTCACAACATTCCCAATATCCCAAGCACCTCCTTTTTGCGACGAAACACTAAAAATAAGAATAATAAGAATAATAAACATTCGAAATTCAATAGGTCCTCCGCTCCGACTACGTCGGTGCTCGGGCCCTAATTACGGTTTCAATAGGTCCTCCGCTCCGACTACGTCGGTGCTCGGGCCCTAATAATAAACATTACGGTTTCAATAGGTCCTCCGCTCCGACTACGTCGGTGCTCGGGCCCTAATAAACATTCGAAATTCAATAGGTCCTCCGCTCCGACTACGTCGGTGCTCGGGCCCTAATAAACATTGCGGTTTCAATAGGTCCTCCGCTCCGACTACGTCGGTGCTCGGGCCCTAATAAGAATAATAAACATTACGGTTTCAATAGGTCCTCCGCTCCGACTACGTCGGTGCTCGGGCCCTAATAAACATTCGAAATTCAATAGGTCCTCCGCTCCGACTACGTCGGTGCTCGGGCCCTAATAATAATAAACATTACGGTTTCAATAGGTCCTCCGCTCCGACTACGTCGGTGCTCGGGCCCTAATAAACATTCGAAATTCAATAGGTCCTCCGCTCCGACTACGTCGGTGCTCGGGCCCTAATAAACATTCGAAATTCAATAGGTCCTCCGCTCCGACTACGTCGGTGCTCGGGCCCTAATAATAATAAACATAGCGGTTTCAATAGGTCCTCCGCTCCGACTACGTCGGTGCTCGGGCCCTAATTAAAGCTGCGAGCAGCGATGAGCGGGCCCTCACAATATGCACGTCGGGGTGCATGCACGTCGGGGTGCCGGCGGGACTCTGGCCTGCGCGGCCGAGAACGTCCGCGACCGTCGGACGGCGCGAGGACTCTGGTTGATGCTGTCATTCAGTTCCGTGACCGTCAGACACTGCATGCAGGTTCAGAGCATGGCCCCAACATACTTTTATTTAAGTCCATATGTGATACATGTTCCTACCAAATTTCATACATCTAGGTGAAACGTACTGCGAGGGCTGCTTCGTTGAAATTTTGTAGGAGGCGCTATTGAGCCGATTTGCCACTCTGAACCAATAAAATCATATTATACAACTACATTTTGGGCTTTAAATGTGTATGCCAAGTTTGCTTATGTTTCGAGCATTTTTAGCCTCTCAAAATGACCTTCGTTGTTAACGGCGAAGAATGCGTCGCCACGGCAACAGCTTTTCACGAAACAACAATCTTTGAGTAACTTTTCATCACAAAGGTCTTTAGACTGTACCGACCAAATTTGAAGTTGATCTGATTAATTCCCTAGGAGGAGTTCGTTAAAGTGCAGCGCCTGGAAATGACAAAAACGACACTAGAAATTCATAAGAAATGCAAAATGGCTGACTTCCGGTTGGGTTTAGAGCATAACCCCAAGAGACTTTTATTGAAGTCCATATGTGATACATGTTCCTACCACATTTTAATACATCTAGGTCAAACGTACTGCGAGGGCTGCTTCGTCGAAATTTAGTAGGGGGCGCTATTGAGCCGATTTGCCACTCTGAACCAATAAAATCATATTCTGTAACTACATTTTGGGCTTTAAATGTGTATGCCAAGTTTGCTTATGTTTCGAGCATTTTTAGCCTCTCAAAATGACCTTCGTTGTTAACGGCGAAGACTGCATCGCCACGGCAACGGCGTTTGACGAAACATCCAAAGCTTCATGATCTGGCATTATGAACTTCTTGTATTTGTGTGGAAGAAATTTGATATTGATTTGATTTACCTACTAAGAGAAACAAGCCAAAGTATAAAGACTTTAACTTCCTGTTACCAGTAGGTGGCGCTATGACTATGATTCAAAATTGGCCTGGATATGTCTTCAGGCCTGGAGTCTAATCAAACACGTGAAATCTGGCAAAGATCTGATGATGTGGAGTCGAGTTACATCAGTTTATTCGTTCATGGCGAAGGATCGAAATTCGCCGAGCCGCCACGTCGCCGCCCTTCAGTAACTTCTTACAATCTTCACAACGAAGCATTATCAAGGTCTTAAGGCTTGTTTGACAACATTTGAGAGGGATCTGATTAATCTGTGAGGAGCAGGATGTCAAAGTACGCAGCGTACAACTTCCGGTTGCCACTAGGTGGCGCTATCACTATGATTCTAAATTATCATATAGATGTGTTCCGGGTCAGGATGTTATGACATATGAGAGATTTTGAGCAGATTCGACAATGTACGGCCGAGTTACAACAACTTCCTGTTTCGTGGCGAATGGTGTTTCTTTGACGCCACGCCACGGCCACATAGTTCGATAACTTTTTGATCTTTGAGTAACTTTTCACTGCCAAGGTCTCAAGAGCAGACTAGCCGAATCTGAAATCAATCGGGTCAAATCTCTGGGAGGAGTTCGTTAAAGTATGACGCCTTGAAACGGTCAAAAAACGTCATAAAAGCAAAAATGGCCGACTTCCTGTTTGGTTTAGACAAAACGGCCAAGAGGATTTTTTGTGCGTCTCATCACGTTCCACATACCGACCAAATTTCATACAGCTGGGTGAATCCTGATGTTGGGGCTACTCAATAGGGGGCGCTAGCGAGCCAATATTTCATACCGCAGCTGGACACCCCAATCAGACTGCAATTTTCGCAAATTCTGGCTTGCGCGCCAAATTTCACAACATTCCCAATATCCCAAGCACCTCCTTTTTGCGACGAAACACTTAGAATAAGAATAATAATTAAAGCTGCGAGCAGCGATGGGCGGGCCCTCGCAATATGCACGTCGGGGTGCCGGCGGGGCTCCGGCCTGCGCGGCCGAGAACGTCCGCGACCGTCGGACGGCACGAGGACTCTGGCTGATGCTGCCATTTAGTTCTGTGACCGTCAGACACTGTATGCAGGTTTAGAGCATGGCCCCAAAATACTTTTATTTAAGTCCATATGTGATACATGTTCCTACCAAATTTCATACATCTAGGTGAAACGTACTGCGAGGGCTGCTTCGTTGAAATTTTATAGGGGGCGCTATTGAGCCGATTTGCCACTCTGAACCAATAAAATCATATTCTGTAACTACATTTCGGCCTTGTAATCTACTTGCCAAGTTTGCTTATGTTTCGAGCATTTTTAGCCTCTCAAAATGACCTTCGTTGTTAACGGCGAAGACTGCATCGCCACGGCAACGCGTTCGACGAAACATCAAAAGCTTCATGATCTGGCATTATGAACTTCTTGTATTTGTGTGGAACAAATTTGATATTGATTTGATTTACCTACTAAGAGAAACAAGCCAAAGTATAAAGACTTTAACTTCCTGTTACCAGTAGGTGGCGCTATGACTATGATTCAAAATTGGCCTGCAGATGTCTTCAGGCCTGGAGTCTAATCAAGCATGTGAAATCTGGTAAAGATCTGATGATGTGGAGTCGAGATACATCAGTTTATTCGTTCATGGCGAAGGATCGAAATTCGCCGAGCCGCCACGTCGCCGCCCTTCAGTAACTTCTTACAATCTTCACAATGAAGCATTATCAAGGTCTTAAGGCTTGTTTGACAACATTTGAGAGGGATCTGATTAATCTGTGAGGAGCAGGATGTCAAAGTACGCAGCGTACAACTTCCGGTTGCCACTAGGTGGCGCTATCACTATGATTCAAAATTATCATATAGATGTGTTCCGGGTCAGGATGTTATGACATATGAGAGCTTTGGAGCAGATTCGACAATGTACGGCCGAGTTACAACAACTTCCTGTTTCGTGGCGAATGGTGTTTCTTTGACGCCACGCCACGGCCACATCGTTCCATAACTTTTTGATCTTTGAGTAACTTTTCACTGCCAAGGTCTCAAGAGCAGACTAGCCGAATCTGAAGTCAATCGGGTCAAATCTCTGGGAGGAGTTCGTTAAAGTATGACGCCTTGAAACGGTCAAAAAACGTCATAAAAGTAGAAATGGCCGACTTCCTGTTTGGTTTAGAGAAAACTTCCAAGAGGATTTTTGGTGCGTCTCATCACGTTCCACATACCGACCAAATTTCATACAGCTGGGTGAAACCTGATGTTGGGGCTACTCAATAGGGGGCGCTAGCGAGCCAATATTTCATACCGCAGCTGGACACCCCAATCAGACTGCAATTTTCGCAAATTCTGGCTTGCGTGCCAAATTTCACAGACTTCCCAATATCCCAAGCACCTCCTTTTTGCGACGAAAGACTAAAAATAATAATAATTAAAGCTGCGAGCAGCGATGGGCGGGCCCTCGCAATATGCACGTCGGGGTGCCGGCGGGACTCCGGCCTGCGCGGCCGAGAACGTCCGCGACCGTCGGACGGCGCGAGGACTCTGGCTGATGCTGCCATTTAGTTCTGTGACCGTCAGACACTGCATGCAGGTTTAGAGCATGGCCCCAATATACTTTTATTTAAGTCCATATGTGATACATGTTCCCACCAAATTTCATACATCTAGGTCAAACGTACTGCGAGGGCTGCTTCGTCGAAATTTTGTAGGGGGCGCTATTGAGCCGATTTGGCACTCTGAACCAATAAAATCATATTCCGTAACTACATTTCGGCCTTGTAATCTACTTGCCACGTTTGCTTATGTTTCGAGCATTTTTAGCCTCTCAAAATGACCTTCGTTGTTAAAGGCGAAGACTGCATCGCCACGGCAACGGCGTTCGACGAAACATCAAAAGCTTCATGATCTGGCATTATGAACTTCTTCTATTTGTGTGGAACAAATTTGATATTGATTTGATTTACCTACTAAGAGAAACAAGCCAAAGTATAAAGACTTTAACTTCCTGTTACCAGTAGGTGGCGCTATGACTATGATTCAAAATTGGCCTGCAGATGTCTTCAGGCCTGGAGTCTAATCAAACACGTGAAATCTGGGAAAGATCTGATGATGTGGAGTCGAGATACATCAGTTTATTCGTTCATGGCGAAGGATCGAAATTCGCCGAGCCGCCACGTCGCCGCCCTTCAGTAACTTCTTACAATCTTCACAACGAAGCATTATCAAGGTCTTAAGGCTTGTTTGACAACATTTGAGAGGGATCTGATTAATCTGTGAGGAGCAGGATGTCAAAGTACGCAGCCTACAACTTCCGGTTGCCACTAGGTGGCGCTATCACTATGATTCTAAATTATCATATAGATGTGTTCCGGGTCAGGATGTTATGACATATGAGAGATTTGGAGCAGATTCGACAATGTACGGCCAAGTTACAACAACTTCCTGTTTCGTGGCGAATGGTGTTTCTTTGACGCCACGCCACGGCCACATAGTTCGATAACTTTGTGATCTTTGAGTAACTTTTCACTGCCAAGGTCTCAAGAGCAGACTCGCCGAATCTGAAGTCAATCGGGTCAAATCTCTGGGAGGAGTTCGTTAAAGTATGACGCCTTGAAACGGTCAAAAAACGTCATAAAAGCAAAAATGGCCGACTTCCTGTTTGGTTTAGAGAAAACGGCCAAGAGGATTTTTTGTGCGTCTCATCACGTTCCACATACCTACCAAATTTCATACAGCTGGGTGAATCCTGATGTTGGGGCTACTCAATAGGGGGCGCTAGCGAGCCAATATTTCATACCGCAGCTGGACACCCCAATCAGACTGCAATTTTCGCAAATTCTGGCTTGCGTGCCAAATTTCACAGACTTCCCAATATCCCAAGCACCTCCTTTTTGCCATGAAAGCGGAAGAAGAATAATAATAATAATTAAAGCTGCGAGCAGCGATGAGCGGGCCCTCGCAATATGCACGTCGGGGTGCCGGCGTGACTCCGGCCTGCGCGGCCGAGAACGTCCGCGACCGTCGGACGGCGCGAGGACTCTGGCTGATGCTGCCATTCAGTTCTGTGACCGTCAGACACTGCATGCAGGTTCAGAGCATGGCCCCAATATACTTTTATTTAAGTCCATATGTGATACATGTTCCTACCAAATTTCATACATCTAGGTGAAACGTACTGCGAGGGCTGCTTCGTCAAAATTTTGTAGGGGGCGCTATTGAGCCGATTTGCCACTCTGAACCAATAAAATCATATTCTGTAACTACATTTCGGCCTTGTAAACTACTTGCCAAGTTTGCTTATGTTTCGAGCATTTTTAGCCTCTCAAAATGACCTTCGTTGTTAACGCCGAAGAATGCGTCCCCACGGCAACAGCTTTTCACGAAACAACAAGCTTTGAGTAACTTTTCATCACAAAGGTCTTTAGACTGTACCGACCAAATTTGAAGTTGATCTGATGAATTCCCTAGGAGGAGTTCGTTAAAGTGCAGCGCCTGGAAATGACAAAAACGACATGAGAAATTCATAAAAAATGCAAAATGGCTGACTTCCGGTTGGGTTTAGAGCATGGCCCCAAGAGACTTTTATTGAAGTTCTTATGCGATACATGTTCCTACCACATTTCATACATCTAGGTCAAACGTACTGCGAGGGCTGCTTCGTCGAAATTTTGTAGGGGGCGCTATTGAGCCGATTTGCCACTCTGAACCAATAAAATCATATTCCCTAACTACATTTCGGCCTTGTAATCTACTTGCCAAGTTTGCTTATGTTTCGAGCATTTTTAGCCTGTCAAAATGACCTTCGTTGTTAACGGCGAAGACTGCATCGCCACGGCAACGGCGTTCGACGAAACATCAAAAGCTTCATGATCTGGCATTATGAACTTCTTGTATTTGTGTGGAACAAATTTGATATTGATTTGATTTACCTACTAAGAGAAACAAGCCAAAGTATAAAGACTTTAACTTCCTGTTACCAGTAGGTGGCGCTATGACTATGATTCAAAATTGGCCTGCAGATGTCTTCAGGCCTGGAGTCTAACCAAGCATGTGAAATCTGGTAAAGATCTGATGATGTGGAGTCGAGATACATCAGTTTATTCGTTCATGGCGAAGGATCGAAATTCGCCGAGCCGCCACGTCGCCGCCCTTCAGTAACTTCTTACAATCTTCACAATGAAGCATTATCAAGGTCTTAAGGCTTGTTTGACAACATTTGAGAGGGATCTGATTAATCTGTGAGGAGCAGGATGTCAAAGTACGCAGCGTACAACTTCCGGTTGCCACTAGGTGGCGCTATCACTATGATTCAAAATTATCATATAGATGTGTTCCGGGTCAGGATGTTATGACATATGAGAGATTTTGAGCAGATTCGACAATGTACGGCCGAGTTACAACAACTTCCTGTTTCGTGGCGAATGGTGTTTCTTTGACGCCACGCCACGGCCACATAGTTCGATAACTTTTTGATCTTTGAGTAACTTTTCACTGCCAAGGTCTCAAGAGCAGACTAGCCGAATCTGAAGTCAATCGGGTGAAATCTCTGGGAGGAGTTCGTTAAAGTATGACGCCTTGAAACGGTCAAAAAACGTCATAAAAGCAAAAATGGCCGACTTCCTGTTTGGTTTAGAGAAAACGGCCAAGAGGATTTTTGGTGCGTCTCATCACGTTCCACATACCTACCAAATTTCATACAGCTGGGTGAATCCTGATGTTGGGGCTACTCAATAGGGGGCGCTAGCGAGCCAATATTTCATACCGCAGCTGGACACCCCAATCAGACTGCAATTTTCGCAAATTCTGGCTTGCTTGGCAAATTTCACAGACTTCCCAATATCCCAAGCACCTCCTTTTTGCCATCAAACTGGTAAAATAATAATAATAATTAAAGCTGCGAGCAGCGATGGGCGGGCCCTCGCAATATGCACGTCGGGGTGCCGGCGGGACTCCGGCCTGCGCGGCCGAGAACGTCCGCGACCGTCGGACGGCGCGAGGACTCTGGCTGATGCTGCCATTTAGTTCTGTGACCGTCAGACACTGCATGCAGGTTTAGAGCATGGCCCCAATATACTTTTATTTAAGTCCATATGTGATACATGTTCCCACCAAATTTCATACATCTAGGTCAAACGTACTGCGAGGGCTCCTTCGTCGAAATTTTGTAGGGGGCGCTATTGAGCCGATTTGCCACTCTGAACCAATAAAATCATATTCCCTAACTACATTTCGGCCTTGTAATCTACTTGCCAAGTTTGCTTATGTTTCGAGCATTTTTAGCCTGTCAAAATGACCTTCGTTGTTAACGGCGAAGACTGCATCGCCACGGCAACGGCGTTCCACGAAACATCAAAAACTTCATGATCTGGCATTATGAACTTCTTGTATTTGTGTGGAACAAATTTGATATTGATTTGATTTACCTACTGAGAGAAACAAGCCAAAGTATCAAGACTTTAACTTCCTGTTACCAGTAGGTGGCGCTATGACTATGATTCAAAATTGGCCTGCAGATGTCTTCAGGCCTGGAGTCTAATCAAGCATGTGAAATCTGGTAAAGATCTGATGATGTGGAGTCGAGATACATCAGTTTATTCGTTCATGGCGAAGGATCGAAATTCGCCGAGCCGCCACGTCGCCGCCCTTCAGTAACTTCTTACAATCTTCACAACGAAGCATTATCAAGGTCTTAAGGCTTGTTTGACAACATTTGAGAAGGATCTGATTAATCTGTGAGGAGCAGGATGTCAAAGTACGCAGCGTACAACTTCCGGTTGCCACTAGGTGGCGCTATCACTATGATTCTAAATTATCATATAGATGTGTTCCGGGTCAGGATGTTATGACATATGAGAGATTTGGAGCAGATTCGACAATGTACGGCCAAGTTACAACAACTTCCTGTTTCGTGGCGAATGGTGTTTCTTTGACGCCACGCCACGGCCACATAGTTCGATAACTTTTTGATCTTTGAGTAACTTTTCACTGTCAAGGTCTCAAGAGAAGACTCGCCGAATCTGAAGTCAATCGGGTCAAATCTCTGGGAGGAGTTCGTTAAAGTATGACGCCTTGAAACGGTCAAAAAACGTCATAAAAGCAAAAATGGCCGACTTCCTGTTTGGTTTAGAGAAAACGGCCAAGAGGATTTTTGGTGCGTCTCATCACGTTCCACATAACTACCAACTTTCATACAGCTGGGTGA
This sequence comes from Melanostigma gelatinosum, assembly GCF_949748355.1. Classification (NCBI taxonomy): domain Eukaryota; kingdom Metazoa; phylum Chordata; class Actinopteri; order Perciformes; family Zoarcidae; genus Melanostigma; species Melanostigma gelatinosum. Next base: position 387,485 of record NC_136650.1, on the reverse strand, counting down.
ATCCTGATGTCGGGGCTACTCAATAGGGGGCGCTAGCGAGCCAATATTTCATACTGCAGCTGGACACCCGAATCAGACTGCAATTTTCGCAAATTCTGGCTTGCGTGCCAAATTTCACAACATTCCCAATATCCCAAGCACCTGCTTTTTGCCATGAAAGCGGAAGAAGAAGAAGAATAATAAACATTCGAAATTCAATAGGTCCTCCGCTCCGACTACGTCGGTGCTCGGGCCCTAATTAAAGCTGCGAGCAGCGATGAGCGGGCCCTCGCTATATGCACGTCGGGGTGCATGCACGTCGGAGTGCCGGCGGGACTCCGGCCTGCGCGGCCGAGAACGTCCGCGACCGTCGGACGGCGCGAGGACTCTGGTTGATGCTGCCATTCAGTTCTGTGACCGTCAGACACTGCATGCAGGTTCAGAGCATGGCCCCAATATACTTTTATTTAAGTCCATATGTGATACATGTTCCTACCAAATTTCATACATCTAGGTGAAATGTACTGCGAGGGCTGCTTCGTTGAAATTTTGTAGGGGGCGCTATTGAGCCGATGTGCCACTCTGAACCAATAAAATCATATTCCATAACTACATTTCGGCCTTGTAATCTACTTGCCAAGTTTGGTTATGTTTCGAGCATTTTTAGCCTCTCAAAATGACCTTCGTTGTTAACGGCGAAGAATGCGTCGCCACGGCAACAGCTTTTCACGAAACAACAAGCTTTGAGTAACTTTTCATCACAAAGGTCTTTAGACTATACCGACCAAATTTGAAGTTGATCTGATTAATTCCCTAGGAGGAGTTCGTTAAAGTGCAGCGCCTGGAAATGACAAAAACGACACTAGAAATTCAGAAGAAATGCAAAATGGCTGACTTCCGGTTGGGTTTAGAGCATAGCCCCAAGAGACTTTTATTGAAGTCCATATGCGATACATGTTCCTACCACATTTCATACATCTAGGTCAAACGTACTGCGAGGGCTGCTTCGGTGAAATTTTGTAGGGGGCGCTATTGAGCCGATTTGCCACTCTGAACCAATAAAATCATATTCCATAACTACATTTCGGCCTTCTAATCTACTTGCCAAGTTTGCTTATGTTTCGAGCATTTTTAGCCTCTCAAAATGACCTTCGTTGTTCACGGCGAAGACTGCATCGCCACGGCAACGGCGTTCGACGAAACATCAAAATATTCATGATCTGGCATTATGAACTTCTTGTATTTGTGTGGAAGAAATTTGATATTGATTTGATTTACCTACTAAGAGAAACAAGCCAAAGTATAAAGACTTTAACTTCCTGTTACCAGTAGGTGGCACTATGACTATGATTCAAAATTGGCCTGCAGATGTCTTCAGGCCTGGAGTCTAATCAAGCATGTGCAATCTGGTAAAGATCTGATGATGTGGAGTCGAGATACATCAGTTTATTCGTTCATGGCGAAGGATCGAAATTCGCCGAGCCGCCACGTCGCCGCCCTTCAGTAACTTCTTGCAATCTTCACAACGAAGCATTATCAAGGTCTTAAGGCTTGTTTGACAACATTTGAGAGGGATCTGATTAATCTGTGAGGAGCAGGATGTCAAAGTACGCAGCGTACAACTTCCGGTTGCCACTAGGTGGCGCTATCACTATGATTCTAAATTATCATATAGATGTGTTCCGGGTCAGGATGTTATGACATATGAGAGATTTTGAGCAGATTCGACAATGTACAGCCGAGTTACAACAACTTCCTGTTTCGTGGCGAATGGTGTTTCTTTGACGCCACGCCACGGCCACATAGTTCGATAACTTTTTGATCTTTGAGTAACTTTTCACTGCCAAGGTCTCAAGAGCAGACTAGCCGAATCTGAAGTCAATCGGGTCAAATCTCTGGGAGGAGTTCGTTAAAGTATGACGCCTTGAAACGGTCAAAAAACGTCATAAAAGCAAAAATGGCCGACTTCCTGTTTGGTTTAGACAAAACGGCCAAGAGGATTTTTTGTGCGTCTCATCAAGTTCCACATACCGACCAAATTTCATACAGCTGGGTGAATCCTGATGTTGGGGCTACTCAATAGGGGGCGCTAGCGAGCCAATATTTCATACCGCAGCTGGACACCCCAATCAGACTGCAATTTTCGCAAATTCTGGCTTGCGTGCCAAATTTCACAACATTCCCAATATGCCAAGCACCTCCTTTTTGCCATGAAAGCGGAAGAAGAAGAATAATAAGAATAAACATTACGGTTTCAATAGGTCCTCCGCTCCGACTACGTCGGTGCTCGGGCCCTAATTAAAGCTGCGAGCAGCGATGGGCGGGCCCTCGCAATATGCACGTCGGGGTGCCGGCGGGACTCCGGCCTGCGCGGCCGAGAACGTCCGCGAACGTCGGACGGCGCGAGGACTCTGGTTGATGCTGTCATTCAGTTCCGTGACCGTCAGACACTGCATGCACGTTCAGAGCATGGCCCCAATATACTTTTATTTAAGTCCATATGTGATACATGTTCCTACCAAATTTCATACATCTAGGTGAAACGTACTGCGAGGGCTGCTTCGTTGAAATTTTGTAGGGGGCGCTATTGAGCCGATTTGCCACTCTGAACCAATAAAATCATATTATACAACTACATTTTGGGATTTAAATGTGTATGCCAAGTTTGCTTATGTTTCGAGCATTTTTAGCCTCTCAAAATGACCTTCGTTGTTAACGGCGAAGACTGCATCGCCACGGCAACGGCGTTCGACGAAACATCAAAAGCTTCATGATCTGGCATTATGAACTATTTGTGTGGAACAAATTTGATATTGATTTGATTTACCTACTAAGAGAAACAAGCCAAAGTATCAAGACTTTAACTTCCTGTTACCAGTAGGTGGCGCTATGACTATGATTCAAAATTGGCCTGCATATGTCTTCAGGCCTGGAGTCTAATCAAACACGTGAAATCTGGTAAAGATCTGATGATGTGGAGTCGAGTTACATCAGTTTATTCGTTTATGGCGAAGGATCGAAATTCCGTCGCCACGGCAACAGCTTTTCACGAAACAACAAGCTTTGAGTAACTTTTCATCACAAAGGTCTTTAGACTGTACCGACCAAATTTGAAGTTGATCTGATGAATTCCCTAGGAGGAGTTCGTTAAAGTGCAGCGCCTGGAAATGACAAAAACGACATGAGAAATTCATAAAAAATGCAAAATGGCTGACTTCCGGTTGGGTTTAGAGCATAGCCCCAAGAGACTTTTATTGAAGTCCATATGCGATACATGTTCCTACCACATTTCATACATCTAGGTCAAACGTACTGCGAGGGCTGCTTCGTTGAAATTTTGTAGGGGGCGCTATTAAGCCGATTTGCCACTCTGAACCAATAAAATCATATTCTATAACTACATTTCGGCCTTGTAATCTACTTGCCAAGTTTGCTTATGTTTCGAGCATTTTTAGCCTCTCAAAATGACCTTCGTTGTTCACGGCGAAGACTGCATCGCCACGGCAACGGCGTTCGACGAAACATCAAAAGCTTCATGATCTGGTATTATGAACTTCTTGTATTTGTGTGGAACAAATTTGATATTGATTTGATTTACCTACTAAGAGAAACAAGCCAAAGTATAAAGACTTTAACTTCCTGTTAGCAGTAGGTGGCGCTATGACTATGATTCAAAATTGGCCTGCAGATGTCTTCAGGCCTGGAGTCTAATCAAACACGTGAAATCTGGTAAAGATCTGATGATGTGGAGTCGAGTTACATCAGTTTATTCGTTCATGGCGAAGGATCGAAATTCGCCGAGCCGCCACGTCGCCGCCCTTCAGTAACTTCTTACAATCTTCACAATGAAGCATTATCAAGGTCTTAAGGCTTGTTTGACAACATTTGAGAGGGATCTGATTAATCTGTGAGGAGCAGGATGTCAAAGTACGCAGCGTACAACTTCCGGTTGCCACTAGGTGGCGCTATCACTATGATTCTAAATTATCATATAGATGTGTTCCGGGTCAGGATCTTATGACATATGAGAGATTTGGAGCATATTCGACAATGTACGGCCAAGTTACAACAACTTCCTGTTTCGTGGCGAATGGTGTTTCTTTGACGCCACGCCACGGCCACATAGTTCGATAACTTTTTGATCTTTGAGTAACTTTTCACTGTCAAGGTCTCAAGAGCAGACTCGCCGAATCTGAAGTCAATCGGGTCAAATCTCTGGGAGGAGTTCGTTAAAGTATGACGCCTTGAAACGGTCAAAAAACGTCATAAAAGCAAAAATGGCCGACTTCCTGTTTGGTTTAGAGAAAACGGCCAAGAGGATTTTTGGTGCGTCTCATCACGTTCCACATAACTACCAACTTTCATACAGCTGGGTGAATCCTGATGTTGGGGCTACTCAATAGGGGGCGCTAGCGAGCCAATATTTCATACCGCAGCTGGACACCCCGATCAGACTGCAATTTTCGCAAATTCTGGCTTGCGTGCCAAATTTCACAACATTCCCAATATCCCAAGCACCTCCTTTTTGCCATCAAACTGGTAAAATAATAATAATAATTAAAGCTGCGAGCAGCGATGAGCGGGCCCTCGCAATATGCACGTCGGGGTGCCGGCGGGACTCCGGCCTGCGCGGCCGAGAACGTCTGCGACCGTCGGACGGCGCGAGGACTCTGGCTGATGCTGCCATTTAGTTCTGTGACCGTCAGACACTGCATGCAGGTTTAGAGCATGGCCCCAATATACTTTTATTTAAGTCCATATGTGATACATGTTCCCACCAAATTTCATACATCTAGGTCAAACGTACTGCGAGGGCTGCTTCGTCGAAATTTTGTAGGGGGCGCTATTGAGCCGATTTGCCACTCTGAACCAATAAAATCATATTCCCTAACTACATTTCGGCCTTGTAATCTACTTGCCAATTTTGCTTATGTTTCGAGCATTTTTAGCCTGTCAAAATGACCTTCGTTGTTAACGGCGAAGACTGCATCGCCACGGCAACGGCGTTCGACGAAACATCAAAAACTTCATGATCTGGCATTATGAACTTCTTGTATTTGTGTGGAACAAATTTGATATTGATTTGATTTACCTACTGAGAGAAACAAGCCAAAGTATAAAGACTATAACTTCCTGTTACCAGTAGGTGGCGCTATGACTATGATTCAAAATTGGCCTGCAGATGTCTTCAGGCCTGGAGTCTAATCAAACACGTGAAATCTGGTAAAGATCTAATGATGTGGAGTCGAGTTACATCAGTTTATTCGTTCATGGCGAAGGATCGAAATTCGCCGAGCCGCCACGTCGCCGCCCTTCAGTAACTTCTTACAATCTTCACAATGAAGCATTATCAAGGTCTTAAGGCTTGTTTGACAAGATTTGAGAGGGATCTGATTAATCTGTGAGGAGCAGGATGTCAAAGTACGCAGCGTACAACTTCCGGTTGCCACTAGGTGGCGCTATCACTATGATTCTAAATTATCATACAGATGTGTTCCGGGTCAGGATGTTATGACATATGAGAGATTTGGAGCAGATTCGACAATGTACGGCCGAGTTACAACAACTTCCTGTTTCGTGGCGAATGGTGTTTCTTTGACGCCACGCCACGGCCACATAGTTCGATAACTTTTTGATCTTTGAGTAACTTTTCACTGCCAAGGTCTCAAGAGCAGACTAGCCGAATCTGAAGTCAATCGGGTCAAATCTCTGGGAGGAGTTCGTTAAAGTATGACGCCTTGAAACGGCCAAAAGACGTCATAAAAGTAAAAATGGCCGACTTCCTGTTTGGTTTAGAGAAAACTTCCAAGAGGATTTTTGGTGCGTCTCATCACGTTCCACATACCTACTAACTTTCATACAGCTGGGTGAAACCTGATGTTGGGGCTACTCAATAGGGGGCGCTAGCGAGCCAATATTTCATACCGCAGCTGGGCACCCCAAGCAGACTGCAATTTTCGCAAATTCTGGCTTGCGTGCCAAATTTCACAAAATTCCCAATATCCCAAGCACCTCCTTTTTGCGACGAAACACTAAAAATAAGAATAATAAGAATAAGAATAAGAATAAGAATAATAATAATAAACATTCGAAATTCAATAGGTCCTCCGCTCCGACTACGTCGGTGCTCGGGCCCTAATTAAAGCTGCGAGCAGCGATGAGCGGGCCCTCGCAATATGCACGTCGGGGTGCATGCACGTCGGGGTGCCGGCGGGACTCCTGCCTGCGCGGCCGAGAAAGTCCGCGACCGTCGGACGGCGCGAGGACTCTGGTTGATGCTGTCATTCAGTTCCGTGACCGTCAGACACTGCATGCAGGTTCAGAGCATGGCCCCAATATACTTTTATTTAAGTCCATATGTGATACATGTTCCTACCAAATTTCATACATCTAGGTGAAACGTACTGCGAGGGCTGCTTCGTTAAATTTTGTAGGGGGCGCTATTGAGCCGATTTGCCACTCTGAACCAAGAAAATCATATTCTATTACTACATTTCGGGCTTGTAATCTGCTTGCCAAGTTTGCTTATGTTTCGAGCATTTGTAGCCTCTCAAAATGACCTTTGTTGTTAACGGCGAAGAATGCGTCGCCACGGTAACAGTTTTTCACGAAACAACAAGCTTTGAGTAACTTTTCATCACAAAGGTCTTTAGACTGTACTGACCAAATTTGAAGTTGATCTGATTAATTCCCTAGGAGGAGTTCGTTAAAGTGCAGTGCCTGGAAATGACAAAAACGACACTAGAAATTCATAAGAAATGCAAAGTAGCTGACTTCCGGTTGAGTTTAGAGCATAGCCCCAAGAGACTTTTATTGAAGTCCATATGTGATACATGTTCCTACCACATTTCATACATCTAGGTCAAACGTACTGCGAGGGCTGCTTCGTTGAAATTTTGTAGGGGGCGCTATTAAGCAGATTTGCCACTCTGAACCAATAAAATCATATTCCATAACTACATTTCGGCCTTGTAATCTACTTGCCAAGTTTGCTTATGTTTCGAGCATTTTTAGCCTCTCAAAATGACCTTCGTTGTTCACGGCGAAGACCACATCGCCACGGCAACGGCGTTCGACGAAACATCAAAAGCTTCATGATCTGGCATTATGAACTTCTTGTATTTGTGTGGAACAAATTTGATATTGATTTGATTTACCTACTAAGAGAAACAAGCCAAAGTATAAAGACTTTAACTTCCTGTTACCAGTAGGTGGCGCTATGACTATGATTCGAAATTGGCCTGCAGTTGTCTTCAGGCCTGGAGTCTAATCAAACACGTGAAATCTGGTAAAGATCTGATGATGTGGAGTCGAGATACATCAGTTTATTCGTTCATGGCGAAGGATCGAAATTCGCCGAGCCGCCACGTCGCCGCCCTTCAGTAACTTCTTACAATCTTCACAATGAAGCATTATCAAGGTCTTAAGGCTTGTATGACAACATTTGAGAGGGATCTGATTAATCTGTGAGGAGCAGGATGTCAAAGTACGCAGCGTACAACTTCCGGTTGCCACTAGGTGGCGCTATCACTATGATTCAAAATTATCATATAGATGTGTTCCGGGTCAGGATGTTATGACATATGAGAGATTTTGAGCAGATTCAACAATGTACGGCCGAGTTACAACAACTTCCTGTTTCGTGGCGAATGGTGTTTCTTTGACGCCACGCCACGGCCACATCGTTCGATAACTTTTTGATCTTTGAGTAACTTTTCACTGCCAAGGTCTCAAGAGCAGACTAGCCGAATCTGAAGTCAATCGGGTCAAATCTCTGGGAGGAGTTCGTTAAAGTATGACGCCTTGAAACGGTCAAAAAACGTCATGAAAGCAAAAATGGCCGACTTCCTGTTTGGTTTAGAGAAAACGGCCAAGAGGATTTTTTGTGCGTCTCATCACGTTCCACATACCTACCAAATTTCATACAGCTGGGTGAATCCTGATGTTGGGGCTACTCAATAGGGGGCGCTAGCGAGCCAATATTTCATACCGCAGCTGGACACCCCAATCAGACTGCAATTTTCGTACATTCTGGCTTGCGTGCCAAATTTCACAACATTCCCAATATCCCAAGCACCTCCTTTTTGCCATCAAACTGGTAAAATAATAATAATAATAAACATTCGAAATTCAATAGGTCCTCCGCTCCGACTACGTCGGTGCTCGGGCCCTAATAATAATAAACATTCGAAATTCAATAGGTCCTCCGCTCCGACTACGTCGGTGCTCGGGCCCTAATAAACATTACGGTTTCAATAGGTCCTCCGCTCCGACTACGTCGGTGCTCGGGCCCTAATAAGAATAAACATTACGGTTTCAATAGGTCCTCCGCTCCGACTACGTCGGTGCTCGGGCCCTAATAATAAGAATAAACATTCGAAATTCAATAGGTCCTCCGCTCCGACTACGTCGGTGCTCGGGCCCTAATAAACATTCGAAATTCAATAGGTCCTCCGCTCCGACTACGTCGGTGCTCGGGCCCTAATAATAATAATAATAAACATTACGGTTTCAATAGGTCCTCCGCTCCGACTACGTCGGTGCTCGGGCCCTAATAATAATAAACATTCGAAATTCAATAGGTCCTCCGCTCCGACTACGTCGGTGCTCGGGCCCTAATTAAAGCTGCGAGCAGCGATGAGCGGGCCCTCGCAATATGCACGTCGGGGTGCCGGCGGGACTCCGGCCTGCGCGGCCGAGAACGTCCGCGACCGTCGGATGGCGCGAGGACTCTGGCTGATGCTGCCATTCAGTTCTGTGACCGTCAGACACTGCATGCAGGTTCAGAGCATGGCCCCAACATACTTTTATTTCAGTCCATATGTGATACATGTTCCTACCAAATTTCATACATCTAGGTGAAACGTACTGCGAGGGCTGCTTCGTTGAAATTTTGTAGGGGGCGCTATTGAGCCGATTTGCCACTCTGAACCAAGAAAATCATATTCTATTACTACATTTCGGGCTTGTAATCTGCTTGCCAAGTTTGCTTATGTTTCGAGCATTTGTAGCCTCTCAAAATTACGTTCGTTGTTGATGGCGAAGACTGCATCGCCACGGCAACGGCGTTCGACGAAACATCAAAAGCTTCATGATCTGGCATTATGAACTTCTTGTATTTGTGTGGAACAAATTTGATATTGATTTGATTTACCGACGAAGAGAAACAAGCCAAAGTATCAAGACTTTAACTTCCTGTTACCAGTAGGTGGCGCTATGACAATGATTCAAAATTGGCCTGCAGATGTCTTCAGGCCTGGAGTCTAATCAAACACGTGAAACCTGGTAAAGATCTGATGATGTGGAGTCGAGTTACATCAGTTTCTTCGTTCATGGCGAAGGATCGAAATTCCGTCGCCACGGCAACAGCTTTTCACGAAACAACAAGCTTTGAGTAACTTTTCATCACAAAGGTCTTTAGACTGTACCGAGCAAATTTGAAGTTGATCTGATGAATTCCCTAGGAGGAGTTCGTTAAAGTGCAGCGCCTGGAAATGACAAAAACAACATGAGAAATTCATAAAAAATGCAAAATGGCTGACTTCCGGTTGGGTTTAGAGCATAGCCCCAAGAGACTTTTATTGAAGTCCATATGCGATACATGTTCCTACCACATTTCATACATCTAGGTCAAACGTACTGCGAGGGCTGCTTCGTCGAAATTTTGTAGGGGGCGCTATTGAGCCGATTTGGCACTCTGAACCAATAAAATCTGATTCTGTAACTACATCGACACCAGACGACACCACTCTGGTTGGTCTCATCACCAAGAACAATGAGACCAACTATAGGAAGGAGGTCAACCTTCTGACCACGTGGTGCAGCGACAACAATCTCCTGCTGAATGTCACCAAAACTAAGGAGATTGTTGTTGACTTCAGGAGACGCCACACTGTACACCTGCCACTGACCATCGATGGTGCTGCTGTGGAGCAAGTAGAAAGCACCAAATTCCTGGGGGTGCACATCACTGACGACCTCTCCTGGGCCACCAACTGCGCATCACTGGCAAAGACAGCCCAGCGGCGCCTCTACTTCCTTCGCAAGCTGAAGAGAGTAAAAGCCCCCACATCAGTGCTGACATCATTTTACAGGGGCACCATTGAAAGCATCCTATCCAGCTGCATCACTGTGTGGGGTGGTAGCTGCACCCAACACAGCAGGAAAGCACTCCAACGCATTGTAAAGACAGCCGGACAGATCATCGGTGCCCCACTCTCCTCGTTACAGGAAATATACACCACCCGCCTCACCCGGAAAGCCATTCAAATTGCAAGCGACACCAGTCACCCTGCACATAGTCTGTTCAGCCTCCTACCCTCTGGAAGAAGGTACAGGAGCCTCCGCTGCCGCACCACCAGACTAAAGAACAGTTTTACCCACCAAGCTGTCAGGACACTGAACTCTCTCCCCTCACTCCCCCCAATCATATCCTCCAGCCTGAGGGAAGCTGAAGCTGAAAGTACAGAAGTACTGTAAATATGTACTCATATTTATATTTATATTATATTTATTGCCCACTTTTCACACACACACATACACACACAGTATTATATTAATTGCCCATTTTCCCATCATTATTATATCAATTGCCCACCTGCCCCTACATTATTAATTATTTATTACATTAATTGCCCACTTTTCCCGTTTTTATGTGTATTGAATGTTTTATTGTAGTATAGTATATGTTTTAACTAGGATATCTGTCTTCACTTAGCCTAGGAAGTGTTTTATGTTTTATGTGTTGTGCTGCACTTTATGTTCCACCGTGGGAGAGTGGGAAACGTTATTTCGATTCCTTATATGTCCTGACATGCAAGAATTGACAATAAAAGCTACTTTGAACTTTGAACTTTGAACATTTCGGCCTTGTAATCTACTTGCCAAGTTTGCTTATGTTTCGAGCATTTTTAGCCTCTCAAAATGACCTTCGTTGTTAACGGCGAAGACTGCATCGCCACGGCAACGGCGTTCGACGAAACATCAAAAGCTTCATGATCTGGCATTATGAACTTCTTCTATTTGTGTGGAACAAATTTGATATTGATTTGATTAACCTACTAAGAGAAACAAGCCAAAGTATAAAGACTTTAACTTCCTGTTACCAGTAGGTGGCGCTATGACTATGATTCAAAATTGGCCTGCAGATGTCGTCAGGCCTGGAGTCTAATCAAACACATGACATCTGGTAAAGATCTGATGATGTGGAGTCGAGTTACATCAGTTTATTCGTTCATGGCGAAGGATCGAAATTCGCCGAGCCGCCACGTCGCCGCCCTTCAGTAACTTCTTACAATCTTCACAACGAAGCATTATCAAGGTGTTAAGGCTTGTTTGACAACATTTGAGAGGGATCTGATTAATCTGTGAGGAGCAGGATGTCAAAGTACGCAGCGTACAACTTCCGGTTGCCACTAGGTGGCGCTATCACTATGATTCTAAATTATCATATAGATGTGTTCCGGGTCAGGATGTTATGACATATGAGAGATTTTGAGCAGATTCGACAATGTACGGCCGAGTTACAACAACTTCCTGTTTCGTGGCGAATGGTGTTTCTTTGACGCCACGCCACGGCCACATAGTTTGATAACTTTTTGATCTTTGAGTAACTTTTCACTACCAAGGTCTCAAGAGCAGACTCGCCGAATCTGAAGTCAATCGGGTCAAATCTCTGGGAGGAGTTCGTTAAAGTATGGCGCCTTGAAACGGTCAAAAAACGTCATAAATGCAAAAATGTCCGACTTCCTGTTTGGTTTAGAGAAAACTTCCAAGAGGATTTTTGGTGCGTCTCATCACGTTCCACATACCTACCAACTTTCATACAGCTGGGTGAATCCTGATGTTGGGGCTACTCAATAGGGGGCGCTAGCGAGCCAATATTTCATACCGCAGCTGGACACCCCAATCAGACTGCAATTTTCGCAAATTCTGGCTTGCGTGCCAAATTTCACAACATTCCCAATATCCCAAGCACCTCCTTTTTGCGACGAAACACATAAAATAATAAGAATAATTAAAGCTGCGAGCAGCGATGAGCGGGCCCTCGCAATATGCACGTCGGGGTGCATGCACGTCGGGGTGCCGGCGGGACTCCGGCCTGCGCGGCCGAGAACGTCAGCGACCGTCGGACGGCGCGAGGACTCTGGTTGATGCTGTCATTCAGTTCCGTGACCGTCAGACACTGCATGCAGGTTCAGAGCATGGCCCCAAGAGACTTTTATTTAAGTCCATATGTGATACATGTTCCTACCAAATTTCATACATCTAGGTGAAACGTACTGCGAGGGCTGCTTCGTTGAAATTTTGTAGGGGGCGCTATTGAGCCGATTTGCCACTCTGAACCAATAAAATCATATTCCATAACTACATTTCGGCCTTGTAATCTACTTGCCAAGTTTGGTTATGTTTCGAGCATTTTTAGCCTCTCAAAATGACCTTCGTTGTTAACGGCGAAGGATGCGTCGCCACGGCAACAGCTTTTCACGAAACAACAAGCTTTGAGTAACTTTTCATCACAAAGGTCTTTAGACTGTACCGACCAAATTTGAAGTTGATCTGATGAATTCCCTAGGAGGAGTTCGTTAAAGTGCAGCGCCTGGAAATGACAAAAACGACATGAGAAATTCATGAAAAAATGCAAAATGGCTGACTTCCGGTTGGGTTTAGAGCATAGCCCCAAGAGACTTTTATTGAAGTCCATATGCGATACATGTTCCTACCACATTTCATACATCTAGGTCAAACGTACTGCGAGGGCTGCTTCGTCGAAATTTTGTAGGGGGCGCTATTGAGCCGATTTGGCACTCTGAACCAATAAAATCATATTCTGTAACTACATTTCGGCCTTGTAATCTACTTGCCAAGTTTGCTTATGTTTCGAGCATTTTTAGGCTCTCAAAATGACCTTCGTTGTTAACGGCGAAGACTGCATCGCCACGGCAACGGCGTTCGACGAAACATCAAAAGCTTCATGATCTGGCATTATGAACTTCTTCTATTTGTGTGGAACAAATTTGATATTGATTTGATTAACCTACTAAGAAAAACAAGCCAAAGTATAAAGACTTTAACTTCCTGTTACCAGTAGGTGGCGCTATGACTATGATTCAAAATTGGCCTGCAGATGTCGTCAGGCCTGGAGTCTAATCAAACACATGACATCTGGTAAAGATCTGATGATGTGGAGTCGAGTTACATCAGTTTATTCGTTCATGGCGAAGGATCGAAATTCGCCGAGCCGCCACGTCGCCGCCCTTCAGTAACTTCTTACAATCTTCACAACGAAGCATTATCAAGGTCTTAAGGCTTGTTTGACAACATTTGAGAGGGATCTGATTAATCTGTGAGGAGCAGGATGTCAAAGTACGCAGCGTACAACTTCCGGTTGCCACTAGGTGGCGCTATCACTATGATTCTAAATTATCATATAGATGTGTTCCGGGTCAGGATGTTATGACATATGAGAGATTTGGAGCAGATTCGACAATGTACGGCCGAGTTACAACAACTTCCTGTTTCGTGGCGAATGGTGTTTCTTTGACGCCACGCCACGGCCACATAGTTCGATAACTTTTTGATCTTTGAGTAACTTTTCACTGCCAAGGTCTCAAGAGCAGACTAGCCGAATCTGAAGTCAATCGGGTCAAATCTCTGGGAGGAGTTCGTTAAAGTATGACGCCTTGAAACGGTCAAAAAACGTCATAAATGCAAAAATGGCCGACTTCCTGTTTGGTTTAGAGAAAACTTCCAAGAGGATTTTTGGTGCGTCTCATCACGTTCCACATACCTACCAACTTTCATACAGCTGGGTGAAACCTGATGTTGGGGCTACTCAATAGGGGGCGCTAGCGAGCCAATATTTCATACCGCAGCTGGACACCCCAATCAGACTGCAATTTTCGCAAATTATGGCTTGCGTGTCAAATTTCACAACATTCCCAATATCCCAAGCACCTCCTTTTTGCCATGAAAGCGGAAGAAGAAGAATAATAATAAACATTCGAAATTCAATAGGTCCTCCGCTCCGACTACGTCGGTGCTCGGGCCCTAATAATAATAAACATAGCGGTTTCAATAGGTCCTCCGCTCCGACTACGTCGGTGCTCGGGCCCTAATTAAAGCTGCGAGCAGCGATGAGCGGGCCCTCGCAATATGCACGTCGGGGTGCCGGCGGGACTCCGGCCTGCGCGGCCGAGAACGTCCGCGACCGTCGGACGGCGCGAGGACTCTGGTTGATGCTGTCATTCAGTTCTGTGACCGTCAGACACTGCATGCAGGTTCAGAGCATGGCCCCAATATACTTTTATTTAAGTCCATATGTGATACATGTTCCTACCAAATTTCATACATCTAGGTGAAACGTACCGCGAGGGCTGCTTCGTTGAAATTTTGTAGGGGGCGCTATTGAGCCGATTTGCCACTCTGAACCAATAAAATCATATTATACAACTACATTTTGGGCTTTAAATGTGTATGCCAAGTTTGCTTATGTTTCGAGCATTTTTAGCCTCTCAAAATGACCTTCGTTGTTAACGGCGAAGACTGCATCGCCACGGCAACGGCGTTCGACGAAACATCAAAAGCTTCATGATCTGGCATTATGAACTATTTGTGTGGAACAAATTTGATATTGATTTGATTTACCTACTAAGAGAAACAAGCCAAAGTATCAAGACTTTAACTTCCTGTTACCAGTAGGTGGCGCTATGACTATGATTCAAAATTGGCCTGCAGATGACTTCAGGCCTGGAGTCTAATCAAACACGTGAAATCTGGTAAAGATCTGATGATGTGGAGTCGAGTTACATCAGTTTATTCGTTCATGGCCAAGGATCGAAATTCCGTCGCCACGGCAACAGCTTTTCACGAAACAACAAGCTTTGAGTAACTTTTCATCACAAAGGTCTTTAGACTGTACCGACCAAATTTGAAGTTGATCTGATGAATTCCCTAGGAGGAGTTCGTTAAAGTGCAGCGGCTGGAAATGACAAAAACGACATGAGAAATTCATAAAAAATGCAAAGTGGCTGACTTCCGGTTGGGTTTAGAGCATAGCCCCAAGAGACTTTTATTGAAGTCCATATGCGATACATGTTCCTACCACATTTCATACATCTAGGTCAAACGTACTGCGAGGGCTGCTTCGTCGAAATTTTGTAGGGGGCGCTATTGAGCCGATTTGGCACTCTGAACCAATAAAATCATATTCCTTAACTACATTTCGGCCTTGTAATCTACTTGCCAAGTTTGCTTATGTTTCGAGCATTTTTAGCCTCTCAAAATGACCTTCGTTGTTAAAGGCGAAGACTGCATCGCCACGGCAACGGCGTTCGACGAAACATCAAAAGCTTCATGATCTGGCATTATGAACTTCTTCTATTTGTGTGGAACAAATTTGATATTGATTTGATTTACCTACTAAGAGAAACAAGCCAAAGTATAAAGACTTTAACTTCCTGTTACCAGTAGGTGGCGCTATGACTATGATTCAAAATTGGCCTGCAGATGTCTTCAGGCCTGGAGTCTAATCAAACACGTGAAATCTGGGAAAGATCTGATGATGTGGAGTCGAGATACATCAGTTTATTCGTTCATGGCGAAGGATCGAAATTCGCCGAGCCGCCACGTCGCCGCCCTTCAGTAACTTCTTACAATCTTCACAACGAAGCATTATCAAGGTCTTAAGGCTTGTTTGACAACATTTGAGAGGGATCTGATTAATCTGTGAGGAGCAGGATGTCAAAGTACGCAGCCTACAACTTCCGGTTGCCACTAGGTGGCGCTATCACTATGATTCTAAATTATCATATAGATGTGTTCCGGGTCAGGATGTTATGACATATGAGAGATTTGGAGCAGATTCGACAATGTACGGCCAAGTTACAACAACTTCCTGTTTCGTGGCGAATGGTGTTTCTTTGACGCCACGCCACGGCCACATAGTTCGATAACTTTTTGATCTTTGAGTAACTTTTCACTGCCAAGGTCTCAAGAGCAGACTCGCCGAATCTGAAGTCAATCGGGTCAAATCTCTGGGAGGAGTTCGTTAAAGTATGACGCCTTGAAACGGTCAAAAAACGTCATAAAAGCAAAAATGGCCGACTTCCTGTTTGGTTTAGAGAAAACGGCCAAGAGGATTTTTTGTGCGTCTCATCACGTTCCACATACCTACCAAATTTCATACAGCTGGGTGAATCCTGATGTTGGGGCTACTCAATAGGGGGCGCTAGCGAGCCAATATTTCATACCGCAGCTGGACACCCCAATCAGACTGCAATTTTCGCAAATTCTGGCTTGCGTGCCAAATTTCACAGACTTCCCAATATCCCAAGCACCTCCTTTTTGCCATCAAACTGGTAAAATAATAATAAGAATAATAAACATTACGGTTTCAATAGGTCCTCCGCTCCGACTACGTCGGTGCTCAGGCCCTAATTAAAGCTGCGAGCAGCGATGAGCGGGCCCTCGCAATATGCATGTCGGGGTGCATGCACGTCGGGGTGCCGGCGGGACTCCGGCCTGCGCGGCCGAGAACATCCGCGACCGTCGGACGCCGCGAGGACTCTGGTTGATGCTGTCATTCAGTTCCGTGACCGTCAGACACTGCATGCAGGTTCAGAGCATGGCCCCAATATACTTTTATTTAAGTCCATATGTGATACATGTTCCGACCAAATTTCATACATCTAGGTGAAACGTACTGCGAGGGCTGCTTCGTTGAAATTTTGTAGGGGGCGCTATTGAGCCGATTTGCCACTCTGAACCAATAAAATCATATTATACAACTACATTTTGGGCTTTAAATGTGTATGCCAAGTTTGCTTATGTTTCGAGCATTTTTAGCCTCTCAAAATGACCTTCGTTGTTAACGGCGAAGACTGCATCGCCATGGCAACGGCGTTCGACGAAACATCAAAAGCTTCATGATCTGGCATTATGAACTATTTGTGTGGAACAAATTTGATATTGATTTGATTTACCTACTAAGAGAAACAAGCCAAAGTATCAAGACTTTAACTTCCTGTTACCAGTAGGTGGCGCTATGACTATGATTCAAAATTGGCCTGCATATGTCTTCAGGCCTGGAGTCTAATCAAACACGTGAAATCTGGTAAAGATCTGATGATGTGGAGTCGAGTTACATCAGTTTATTCGTTCATGGCGAAGGATCGAAATTCCGTCGCCACGGCAACAGCTTTTCACGAAATAACAAGCTTTGAGTAACTTTTCATCACAAAGGTCTTTAGACTGTACCGACCAAATTTGAAGTTGATCTGATGAATTCCCTAGGAGGAGTTCGTTAAAGTGCAGCGCCTGGAAATGACAAAAACGACATGAGAAATTCATAAAAAATGCAAAATGGCTGACTTCCGGTTGGGTTTAGAGCATAGCCCCAAGAGACTTTTATTGAAGTCCATATGCGATACATGTTCCTACCACATTTCATACATCTAGGTCAAACGTACTGCGAGGGCTGCTTCGTCGAAATTTTGTAGGGGGCGCTATTGAGCCGATTTGCCACTCTGAACCAATAAAATCAGATTCTGTAACTACATTTCGGCCTTGTAATCTACTTGCCAAGTTTGCTTATGTTTCGAGCATTTTTAGCCTCTCAAAATGACCTTCGTTGTTCACGGCGAAGACTGCATCGCCACGGCAACGGCGTTCGACGAAACATCAAAAGCTTCATGATCTGGCATTATGAACTTCTTGTATTTGTGTGGAACAAATTTGATATTGATTTGATTTACCTACTAAGAGAAACAAGCCAAAGTATAAAGACTTTAACTTCCTGTTACCAGTAGGTGGCGCTATGACTATGATTCGAAATTGGCCTGCAGATGTCTTCAGGCCTGGAGTCTAATCAAGCATGTGAAATCTGGTAAAGATCTGATGATGTGGAGTCGAGATACATCAGTTTATTCGTTCATGGCGAAGGATCGAAATTCGCCGAGCCGCCACGTCGCCGCCCTTCAGTAACTTCTTACAATTTTCACAATGAAGCATTATCAAGGTCTTAAGGCTTGTATGACAACATTTGAGAGGGATCTAATTAATCTGTGAGGAGCAGGATGTCAAAGTACGCAGCGTACAACTTCCGGTTGCCACTAGGTGGCGCTATCAGTTTGATTCAAAATTATCATATAGATGTGTTCCGGGTCAGGATGTTATGACATATGAGAGACTTTGAGCAGATTCGACAATGTACGGCCGAGTTACAACAACTTCCTGTTTCGTGGCGAATGGTGTTTCTTTGACGCCACGCCACGGCCACATAGTTCGATAACTTTTTGATCTTTGAGTAACTTTTCACTGCCAAGGTCTCAAGAGCAGACTAGCCGAATCTGAAGTCAATCGGGTCAAATCTCTGGGAGGAGTTCGTTAAAGTATGACGCCTTGAAACGGTCAAAAAACGTCATAAAAGCAAAAATGGCCGACTTCCTGTTTGGTTTAGAGAAAACGGCCAAGAGGATTTTTTGTGCGTCTCATCACGTTCCACATACCGACCAAATTTCATACAGCTGGGTGAATCCCGATGTTGGGGCTACTCAATAGGGGGCGCTAGCGAGCCAATATTTCATACCGCAGCTGGACACCCCAATCAGACTGCAATTTTCGCAAATTCTGGCTTGCGTGCCAAATTTCACAGACTTCCCAATATCCCAAGCACCTCCTTTTTGCGACGAAACACTAAAAATAAGAATAATTAAAGCTGCGAGCAGCGATGAGCGGGCCCTCGCAATATGCACGTCGGGGTGCATGCACGTCGGGGTGCCGGCGGGACTCCGGCCTGCGCGGCCGAGAACGTCCGCAACCGTCGGATGGCGCGAGGACTCTGGTTGATGCTGTCATTCAGTTCCGTGACCGTCAGACACTGCATGCAGGTTCAGAGCATGGCCCCAATATACTTTTATTTAAGTCCATATGTGATACATGTTCCTACCAAATTTCATACATCTAGGTGAAACGTACTGCGAGGGCTGCTTCGTTGAAATTTTGTAGGGGGCGCTATTGAGCCGATTTGCCACTCTGAACCAATAAAATCATATTATACAACTACATTTTGGGCTTTAAATGTGTATGCCAAGTTTGCTTATGTTTCGAGCATTTTTAGCCTCTCAAAATGACCTTCGTTGTTAATGGCGAAGACTGCATCGCCACGGCAACGGCGTTCGACGAAACATCAAAAGCTTCATGATCTGGCATTATGAACTATTTGTGTGGAACAAATTTGATATTGATTTGATTTACCTACTAAGAGAAACAAGCCAAAGTATCAAGACTTTAACTTCCTGTTACCAGTAGGTGGCGCTATGACTATGATTCAAAATTGGCCTGCATATGTCTTCAGGCCTGGAGTCTAATCAAACACGTGAAATCTGGTAAAGATCTGATGATGTGGAGTCGAGTTACATCAGTTTATTCGTTCATGGCGAAGGATCGAAATTCCGTCGCCACGGCAACAGCTTTTCACGAAACAACAAGCTTTGAGTAACTTTTCATCACAAAGGTCTTTAGACTGTACCGACCAAATTTGAAGTTGATCTGATGAATTCCCTAGGAGGAGTTCGTTAAAGTGCAGCGGCTGGAAATGACAAAAACGACATGAGAAATTCATAAAAAATGCAAAATGGCTGACTTCCGGTTGGGTTTAGAGCATAGCCCCAAGAGACTTTTATTGAAGTCCATATGCGATACATGTTCCTACCACATTTCATACATCTAGGTCAAACGTACTGCGAGGGCTGCTTCGTCAAAATTTTGTAGGGGGCTCTATTGAGCCGATTTGGCACTCTGAACCAATAAAATCAGATTCTGTAACTACATTTCGGCCTTGTAATCTACTTGCCAAGTTTGCTTATGTTTCGAGCATTTTTAGCCTCTCAAAATGACCTTCGTTGTTAACGGCGAAGACTGCATCGCCACGGCAACGGCGTTCGACGAAACATCAAAAGCTTCATGATCTGGCATTATGAACTTCTTGTATTTGTGTGGAACAAATTTGATATTGATTTGATTTACCTACTAAGAGAAACAAGCCAAAGTATAAAGACTTTAACTTCCTGTTACCAGTAGGTGGCGCTATGACTATGATTCAAAATTGGCCTGCAGATGTCTTCAGGCCTGGAGTCTAATCAAACACGTGAAATCTGGTAAAGATCTGATGATGTGGAGTCGAGTTACATCAGTTTATTCGTTCATGGCGAAGGATCGAAATTCGCCGAGCCGCCACGTCGCCGTCCTTCAGTAACTTCTTACAATCTTCACAATGAAGCACTATCAAGGTCTTAAGGCTTGTTTGACAACATTTGAGAGGGATCTGATTAATCTGTGAGGAGCAGGATGTCAAAGTACGCAGCGTACAACTTCCGGTTGCCACTAGGTGGCGCTATCACTGTGATTCTAAATTATCATATAGATGTGTTCCGGGTCAGGATGTTATGACATATGAGAGATTTGGAGCAGATTCGACAATGTACGGCCGAGTTACAACAACTTCCTGTTTCGTGGCGAATGGTGTTTCTTTGACGCCACGCCACGGCCACATAGTTCGATAACTTTTTGATCTTTGAGTAACTTTTCACTGCCAAGGTCTCAAGAGCAGACGAGCCGAATCTGAAGTCAATCGGGTCAAATCTCTGGGAGGAGTTCGTTAAAGTATGACGCCTTGAAACGGTAAAAAAACGTCATAAAAGCAAAAATGGCCGACTTCCTGTTTGGTTTAACGAAAACGTCCAAGAGGATTTTTTGTGCGTCTCATCACGTTCCACATAACTACCAAATTTCATACAGCTGGGTGAAACCTGATGTTGGGGCTCCTCAATAGGGGGCGCTAGCGAGCCAATATTTCATACCGCAGCTGGACACCCCAATCAGACTGCAATTTTCGCAAATTCTGGCTTGCGTGCCAAATTTCACAACATTCCCAATATCCCAAGCACCTCCTTTTTGCGACGAAAGACTAAGAATAATAATAATAATTAAAGCTGCGAGCAGCGATGAGCGGGCCCTCGCAATATGCACGTCGGGGTGCATGCACGTCGGGGTGCCGGCGGGACTCCGGCCTGCGCGGCCGAGTACGTCCGCGACTGTCGGACGGCGCGAGGACTCTGGTTGATGCTGTCATTCAGTTCCGTGACCGTCAGACACTGCATGCAGGTTCAGAGCATGGCCCCAATATACTTTTATTTAAGTCCATATGTGATACATGTTCCTACCAAATTTCATACATCTAGGTGAAACGTACTGCGAGGGCTGCTTCGTTGAAATTTTGTAGGGGGCGCTATTGAGCCGATTTGCCACTCTGAACCAATAAAATCATATTATACAACTACATTTTGGGCTTTAAATGTGCATGCCAAGTTTGCTTATGTTTCGAGCATTTTTAGCCTCTCAAAATGACCTTCGTTGTTAACGGCGAAGACTGCATCGCCACGGCAACGCGTTCGACGAAACATCAAAAGCTTCATGATCTGGCATTATGAACTTCTTGTATTTGTGTGGAACAAATTTGATATTGATTTGATTTACCTACTAAGAGAAACAAGCCAAAGTATCAAGACTTTAACTTCCTGTTACCAGTAGGTGGCGCTATGACTATGAGTCAAAATTGGCCTGCATATGTCTTCAGGCCTGGAGTCTAATCAAACACGTGAAATCTGGTAAAGATCTGATGATGTGGAGTCGAGTTACATCAGTTTATTCGTTCATGGCGAAGGATCGAAATGCCGTCGCCACGGCAACAGCTTTTCACTAAATAACAAGCTTTGAGTAACTTTTCATCACAAAGGTCTTTAGACTGTACCGACCAAATTTGAAGTTGATCTGATTGATTCCCTAGGAGGAGTTCGTTAAAGTGCAGCGCCTGGAAATGACAAAAACGACACTAGAAATTCATAAGAAATGCAAAATGGCTGACTTCCGGTTGGGTTTAGAGCATAGCCCCAAGATACTTTTATTGAAGTCCATATGCGATACATGTTCCTACCACATTTCATACATCTAGGTCAAACGTACTGCGAGGGCTGCTTCGTCGAAATTTTGTAGGGGGCGCTATTGAGCCGATTTGGCACTCTGAACCAATAAAATCAGATTCTGTAACTACATTTCGGCCTTGTAATCTACTTGCCAAGTTTGCTTATGTTTCGAGCATTTTTAGCCTCTCAAAATGACCTTCGTTGTTAACGGCGAAGACTGCATCGCCACGGCAACGGCGTTCGACGAAACATCAAAAGCTTCATGATCTGGCATTATGAACTTCTTCTATTTGTGTGGAACAAATTTGATATTGATTTGATTAACCTACTAAGAGAAACAAGCCAAAGTATAAAGACTTTAACTTCCTGTTACCAGTAGGTGGCGCTATGACTATGATTCAAAATTGGCCTGCAGATGTCGTCAGGCCTGGAGTCTAATCAAACACATGACATCTGGTAAAGATCTGATGATGTGGAGTCGAGTTACATCAGTTTATTCGTTCATGGCGAAGGATCGAAATTCGCCGAGCCGCCACGTCGCCGCCCTTCAGTAACTTCTTACAATCTTCACAACGAAGCATTATCAAGGTGTTAAGGCTTGTTTGACAACATTTGAGAGGGATATGATTAATCTGTGAGGAGCAGGATGTCAAAGTACGCAGCGTACAACTTCCGGTTGCCACTAGGTGGCGCTATCACTATGATTCTAAATTATCATATAGATGTGTTCCGGGTCAGGATGTTATGACATATGAGAGATTTTGAGCAGATTCGACAATGTACGGCCGAGTTACAACAACTTCCTGTTTCGTGGCGAATGGTGTTTCTTTGACGCCACGCCACGGCCACATAGTTTGATAACTTTTTGATCTTTGAGTAACTTTTCACTGCCAAGGTCTCAAGAGCAGACTCGCCGAATCTGAAGTCAATCGGGTCAAATCTCTGGGAGGAGTTCGTTAAAGTATGGCGCCTTGAAACGGTCAAAAAACGTCATAAATGCAAAAATGGCCGACTTCCTGTTTGGTTTAGAGAAAACTTCCAAGAGGATTTTTGGTGCGTCTCATCACGTTCCACATACCTACCAACTTTCATACAGCTGGGTGAAACCTGATGTTGGGGCTACTCAATAGGGGGCGCTAGCGAGCCAATATTTCATAACGCAGCTGGACACCCCAATCAGACTGCAATTTTCGCAAATTCTGGCTTGCGTGCCAAATTTCATAGACTTCCCAATATCCCAAGCACCTCCTTTTTGCGACGAAAGACTAAGAAGAATAAGAATAAACATTACAGTTTCAATAGGTCCTCCGCTCCGACTACGTCGGTGCTCGGGCCCTAATAATAATTAAAGCTGCGAGCAGCGATGGGCGGGCCCTCGCAATATGCACGTCGGGGTGCATGCACGTCGGGGTGGCGGCGGGACTCCGGCCTGCGCGGCCGAGAACGTCCGCGACCGTCGGACGGCGCGAGGACTCTGGTTGATGCTGTCATTCAGTTCCGTGACCGTCAGACACTGCATGCAGGTTCAGAGCATGGCCCCAATATACTTTTATTTAAGTCCATATGTGATACATGTTCCTACCAAATTTCATACATCTAGGTGAAACGTACTGCGAGGGCTGCTTCGTTGAAATTTTGTAGGGGGCGCTATTGAGCCGATTTGCCACTCTGAACCAATAAAATCATATTATACAACTACATTTTGGGCTTTAAATGTGTATGCCAAGTTTGCTTATGTTTCGAGCATTTTTAGCCTCTCAAAATGACCTTCGTTGTTAACGGCGAAGACTGCATCGCCACGGCAACGGCGTTCGACGAAACATCAAAAGCTTCATGATCTGGCATTATGAACTATTTGTGTGGAACAAATTTGATATTGATTTGATTTACCTACTAAGAGAAACAAGCCAAAGTATCAAGACTTTAACTTCCTGTTACCAGTAGGTGGCGCTATGACTATGATTCAAAATTGGCCTGCATATGTCTTCAGGCCTGGAGTCTAATCAAACACGTGAAATCTGGTAAAGATCTGATGATGTGGAGTCGAGTTACATCAGTTTATTCATTTATGGCGAAGGATCGAAATTCCGTCGCCACGGCAACAGCTTTTCACGAAACAACAAGCTTTGAGTAACTTTTCATCACAAAGGTCTTTAGACTGTACCGACCAAATTTGAAGTTGATCTGATGAATTCCCTAGGAGGAGTTCGTTAAAGTGCAGCGCCTGGAAATGACAAAAACGACATGAGAAATTCATAAAAAATGCAAAATGGCTGACTTCCGGTTGGGTTTAGAGCATAGCCCCAAGATA
Source organism: Melanostigma gelatinosum (assembly GCF_949748355.1). Lineage (NCBI taxonomy): Eukaryota > Metazoa > Chordata > Actinopteri > Perciformes > Zoarcidae > Melanostigma > Melanostigma gelatinosum. The sequence continues at coordinate 363,215 of NC_136650.1, read as the reverse complement.
CTTTTATTGAAGTCCATATGCGATACATGTTCCTACCACATTTCATACATCTAGGTCAAACGTACTGCGAGGGCTGCTTCGTTGAAATTTTGTAGGGGGCGCTATTGAGCCGATTTGCCACTCTGAACCAATACAATCATATTCTATAACTACATTTCGGCCTTGTAATCTACTTGCCAAGTTTGCTTATGTTTCGAGCATTTTTAGCCTCTCAAAATGACCTTCGTTGTTCACGGCGAAGACTGCATCGCCACGGCAACGGCGTTCGACGAAACATCAAAAGCTTCATGATCTGGTATTATGAACTTCTTATATTTGTGTGGAACAAATTTGATATTGATTTGATTTACCTACTAAGAGAAACAAGCCAAAGTATAAAGACTTTAACTTCCTGTTACCAGTAGGTGGCGCTATGACTATGATTCGAAATTGGCCTGCAGATGTCTTCAGGCCTGGAGTCTAATCAAGCATGTGAAATCTGGTAAAGATCTGATGATGTGGAGTCGAGATACATCAGTTTATTCGTTCATGGCGAAGGATCGAAATTCGCCGAGCCGCCACGTCGCCGCCCTTCAGTAACTTCTTACAATCTTCACAACGAAGCATTATCAAGGTCTTAAGACTTCTCTCACAACATTTGAGAGGGATCTGATTAATCTGTGAGGAGCAGGATGTCAAAGTACGCAGCGTACAACTTCCGGTTGCCACTAGGTGGCGCTATCACTATGATTCTAAATTATCATATAGATGTGTTCCGGGTCAGGATGTTATGACATATGAGAGATTTGGAGCAGATTCGACAATGTACGGCCGAGTTACAACAACTTCCTGTTTCGTGGCGAATGGTGTTTCTTTGACGCCACGCCACGGCCACATAGTTCGATAACTTTTTGATCTTTGAGTAACTTTTCACTGCCAAGGTCTCAAGAGCAGACTAGCCGAATCTGAAGTCAATCGGGTCAAATCTCTGGGAGGAGTTCGTTAAAGTATGACGCCTTGAAACGGTCGAAAAACGTCATAAAAGCAAAAATGGCCGACTTCCTGTTTGGTTTAGAGAAAACTTCCAAGAGGATTTTTGGTGCGTCTCATCACGTTCCACATACCTACCAACTTTCATACAGCTGGGTGAAACCTGATGTTGGGGCTACTCAATAGGGGGCGCTAGCGAGCCAATATTTCATACCGTAGCTGGACACCCCAATCAGACTGCAATTTTCGCAAATTCTGGCTTGCGTGAAAAATTTCACAGACTTCCCAATATCCCAAGCACCTCCTTTTTGCGACGAAACACTAAAAATAAGAAGAATAATAATAATAAACATTCGAAATTCAATAGGTCCTCCGCTCCGACTACGTCGGTGCTCGGGCCCTAATAAGAAGAAGAATAAACATTCGAAATTCAATAGGTCCTCCGCTCCGACTACGTCGGTGCTCGGGCCCTAATAATAAGAATAATAATAAACATTACGGTTTCAATAGGTCCTCCGCTCCGACTACGTCGGTGCTCGGGCCCTAATTAAAGCTGCGAGCAGCGATGGGCGGGCCCTCGCAATATGCACGTCGGGGTGCATGCACGTCGGGGTGGCGGCGGGACTCCGGCCTGCGCGGACGAGAACGTCCGCGAGCGTCGGACGGCGCGAGGACTCTGGCTGATGCTGCCATTCAGTTCTGTGACCGTCAGACACTGCATGCAGGTTTAGAGCATGGCCCCAAGAGACTTTTATTGAAGTCCATATGCGATACATGTTCCTACCACATTTCATACATCTAGGTCAAACGTACTGCGAGGGCTGCTTCGTCGAAATTTTGTAGGGGGCGCTATTGAGCCGATTTGACACTCTGAACCAATAAAATCATATTCCGTAACTACATTTCGGCCTTGTAATCTACTTGTCAAGTTTGCTTATGTTTCGAGCATTTTTAGCCTCTCAAAATGACCTTCGTTGTTAACGGCGAAGACTGCATCGCCACGGCAACGGCGTTCGACGAAACATCAAAAACTTCATGATCTGGCATTATGAACTTCTTGTATTTGTGTGGAACAAATTTTATATTGATTTGATTTACCTACTGAGAGAAACAAGCCAAAGTATCAAGACTTTAACTTCCTGTTACCAGTAGGTGGCGCTATGACTATGATTCAAAATTGGCCTGCAGATGTCTTCAGGCCTGGAGTCTAATCAAGCATGTGAAATCTGGTAAGGATCTGATGATGTGGAGTCGAGATACATCAGTTTATTCGTTCATGACGAAGGATCGAAATTCGCCGAGCCGCCACGTCGCCGCCCTTCAGTAACTTCTTACAATCTTCACAATGAAGCATTATCAAGGTCTTAAGGCTTGTTTGACAACATTTGAGAGGGATCTGATTAATCTGTGAGGAGCAGGATGTCAAAGTACGCAGCGTACAACTTCCGGTTGCCACTAGGTGGCGCTATCACTATCATTCTAAATTATCATACAGATGTGTTCCGGGTCAGGATGTTATGACATATGAGAGATTTGGAGCAGATTCGACAATGTACGGCCGAGTTACAACAACTTCCTGTTTCGTGGCGAATGGTGTTTCTTTGACGCCACGCCACGGCCACATAGTTCGATAACTTTTTGATCTTTGAGTAACTTTTCACTGCCAAGGTCTCAAGAGCAGACTCGCCGAATCTGAAGTCAATCGGGTCAAATCTCTGGGAGGAGTTCGTTAAAGTATGACGCCTTGAAACGGTCAAAAAACGTCATAAAAGTAAAAATGGCCGACTTCCTGTTTGGTTTAGAGAAAACTTCCAAGAGGATTTTTGGTGCGTCTCATCACGTTCCACATACCTACCAACTTACATACAGCTGGGTGAAACCTGATGTTGGGGCTACTCAATAGGGGGCGCTAGCGAGCCAATATTTCATACCGTAGCTCGACACCCCAATCAGACTGCAATTTTCGCAAATTCTGGCTTGCGTGCCAAATTTCACAGACTTCCCAATATCCCAAGCACCTCCTTTTTGCGACGAAACACTAAAAATAAGAATAATAATAAGAATTAAAGCTGCGAGCAGCGATGGGCGGGCCCTCGCAATATGCACGTCGGGGTGCCGGCGGGACTCCGGCCTGCGCGGCCGAGAACGTCCGCGACCGTCGGACGGCGCGAGGACTCTGGCTGATGCTGCCATTTAGTTCTGTGACCGTCAGACACTGCATGCAGGTTTAGAGCATGGCCCCAATATACTTTTATTTAAGTCCATATGTGATACATGTTCCTACCACATTTCATACATCTAGGTCAAACGTACTGCGAGGGCTGCTTCGTCGAAATTTTGTAGGGGGCGCTATTGAGCCGATTTGCCACTCTGAACCAATAAAATCATATTCCCTAACTACATTTCGGCCTTGTAATCTACTTGCCAAGTTTGCTTATGTTTCGAGCATGTTTAGCCTGTCAAAATGACCTTCGTTGTTAACGCCGAAGACTGCATCGCCACGGCAACGGCGTTCGACGAAACATCAAAAACTTCATGATCTGGCATTATGAACTTCTTGTATTTGTTTGGAACAAATTTGATATTGATTTGATTTACCTACTGAGAGAAACAAGCCAAAGTATCAAGACTTTAACTTCCTGTTACCAGTAGGTGGCGCTATGACTATGATTCAAAATTGGCCTGCATATGTCTTCAGGCCTGGAGTCTAATCGAACACGTGAAATCTGGTAAAGATCTGATGATGTGGAGTCGAGTTACATCAGTTTATTCGTTTATGGCGAAGGATCGAAATTCCGTCGCCACGGCAACAGCTTTTCACGAAACAACAAGCTTTGAGTAACTTTTCATCACAAAGGTCTTTAGACTGTACCGACCAAATTTGAAGTTGATCTGATGAATTCCCTAGGAGGAGTTCGTTAAAGTGCAGCGCCTGGAAATGACAAAAACGACATGAGAAATTCATAAAAAATGCTAAATGGCTGACTTCCGGTTGGGTTTAGAGCATAGCCCCAAGAGACTTTTATTGAAGTCCATATGCGATTCATGTTCCTACCACAGTTCATACATCTAGGTCAAACGTACTGCGAGGGCTGCTTCGTCGAAATTTTGTAGGGGGCGCTATTGAGCCGATTTGGCACTCTGAACCAATAAAATCAGATTCTGTAACTACATTTCGGCCTTGTAATCTACTTGCCAAGTTTGCTTATGTTTCGAGCATTTTTAGCCTCTCAAAATGACCTTTGTTGTTAACGGCGAAGACTGCATCGCCACGGCAACGGCGTTCGACGAAACATCAAAAGCTTCATGATCTGGCATTATGAACTTCTTGTATTTGTGTGGAACAAATTTGATATTGATTTGATTTACCTACTAAGAGAAACAAGCCAAAGTATAAAGACTTTAACTTCCTGTTACCAGTAGGTGGCGCTATGACTATGATTCAAAATTGGCCTGCAGATGTCTTCAGGCCTGGAGTCTAATCAAACACGTGAAATCTGGGAAAGATCTGATGATGTGGAGTCGAGATACATCAGTTTATTCGTTCATGGCGAAGGATCGAAATTCGCCGAGCCGCCACGTCGCCGCCCTTCAGTAACTTCTTACAATCTTCACAACGAAGCATTATCAAGGTCTTAAGGCTTGTTTGACAACATTTGAGAGGGATCTGATTAATCTGTGAGGAGCAGGATGTCAAAGTACGCAGCCTACAACTTCCGGTTGCCACTAGGTGGCGCTATCACTATGATTCTAAATTATCATATAGATGTGTTCCGGGTCAGGATGTTATGACATATGAGAGATTTGGAGCAGATTCGACAATGTACGGCCAAGTTACAACAACTTCCTGTTTCGTGGCGAATGGTGTTTCTTTGACGCCACGCCACGGCCACATAGTTCGATAACTTTTTGATCTTTGAGTAACTTTTCACTGCCAAGGTCTCAAGAGCAGACTCGCCGAATCTGAAGTCAATCGGGTCAAATCTCTGGGAGGAGTTCGTTAAAGTATGACGCCTTGAAACGGTCAAAAAACGTCATAAAAGCAAAAATGGCCGACTTCCTGTTTGGTTTAGAGAAAACGGCCAAGAGGATTTTTTGTGCGTCTCATCACGTTCCACATACCTACCAAATTTCATACAGCTGGGTGAATCCTGATGTTGGGGCTACTCAATAGGGGGCGCTAGCGAGCCAATATTTCATACCGCAGCTGGACACCCCAATCAGACTGCAATTTTCGCAAATTCTGGCTTGCGTGCCAAATTTCACAGACTTCCCAATATCCCAAGCACCTCCTTTTTGCCATCAAACTGGTAAAATAATAATAATAATAATAATAATAATAATAATAAACATTACGGTTTCAATAGGTCCTCCGCTCCGACTACGTCGGTGCTCGGGCCCTAATAATAAGAATAATTAAAGCTGCGAGCAGCGATGGGCGGGCCCTCGCAATATGCACGTCGGGGTGCCGGCGGGACTCCGGCCTGCGCGGCCGAGAACGTCCGCGACCGTCGGACGGCGCGAGGACTCTGGCTGATGCTGCCATTTAGTTCTGTGACCGTCAGACACTGCATGCAGGTTTAGAGCATGGCCCCAATATACTTTTATTTAAGTCCATATGTGATACATGTTCCCACCAAATTTCATACATCTAGGTCAAACGTACTGCGAGGGCTGCTTCGTCGAAATTTTGTAGGGGGCGCTATTGAGCCGATTTGCCACTCTGAACCAATAAAATCATATTCCCTAACTACATTTCGGCCTTGTAATCTACTTGCCAAGTTTGCTTATGTTTCGAGCATTTTTAGCCTCTCAAAATGACCTTCGTTGTTAACGGCGAAGACTGCATCGCCACGGCAACGGCGTTCGACGAAACATCAAAAGCTTCATGATCTGGCATTATGAACTATTTGTGTGGAACAAATTTGATATTGATTTGATTGACCTACTAAGAGAAACAAGCCAAAGTATCAAGACTTTAACTTCCTGTTACCAGTAGGTGGCGCTATGACTATGATTCAAAATTGGCCTACAGATGTCTTCAGGCCTGGAGTCTAATCAAACACGTGAAATCTGGTAAAGATCTGATGATGTGGAGTCGAGTTACATCAGTTTATTCGTTCATGGCGAAGGATCGAAATTCCGTCGCCACGGCAACAGCTTTTCACGAAACAACAAGCTTTGAGTAACTTTTCATCACAAAGGTCTTTAGACTGTACCGACCAAATTTGAAGTTGATCTGATGAATTCCCTAGGAGGAGTTCGTTAAAGTGCAGCGCCTGGAAATGACAAAAACGACATGAGAAATTCATAAAAAATGCAAAATGGCTGACTTCCGGTTGGGTTTAGAGCATGACCCCAAGAGACTTTTATTTCAGTCCATATGTGATACATGTTTCTACCACATTTCATACATCTAGGTCAAACGTACTGCGAGGGCTGCTTCGTTGAAATTTTGTAGGGGGCGCTATTGAGCCGATTTGCCACTCTGAACCAATAAAATCATATTATACAACTACATTTTGGGCTTTAAATGTGTATGCCAAGTTTGCTTATGTTTCGAGCATTTTTAGCCTCTCAAAATGACCTTCGTTGTTAACGGCGAACACTGCATCGCCACGGCAACGGCGTTCGACGGAACATCAAAAGCTTCATGATCTGGCATTATGAACTTCTTGTATTTGTGTGGAAGAAATTTGATATTGATTTGATTTACCTACTGAGAGAAACAAGCCAAAGTATCAAGACTTTAACTTCCTGTTACCAGTAGGTGGCGCTATGACTATGATTCAAAATTGGCCTGCAGATGTCTTCAGGCCTGGAGTCTAATCAAGCATGTGAAATCTGGTAAAGATCTGATGATGTGGAGTCGAGTTACATCAGTTTATTCGTTCATGGCGAAGGATCGAAATTCGCCGAGCCGCCACGTCGCCGTCCTTCAGTAACTTCTTACAATCTTCACAATGAAGCATTATCAAGGTCTTAAGGCTTGTTTGACAACATTTGAGAGGGATCTGATTAATCTGTGAGGAGCAGGATGTCAAAGTACGCAGCGTACAACTTCCGGTTGCCACTAGGTGGCGCTATCACTATGATTCTAAATTATCATATAGATGTGTTCCGGGTCAGGATGTTATGACATATGAGAGATTTTGAGCAGATTCGACAATGTACAGCCGAGTTACAACAACTTCCTGTTTCGTGGCGAATGGTGTTTCTTTGACGCCACGCCACGGCCACATAGTTCGATAACTTTTTGATCTTTGAGTAACTTTTCACTGTCAAGGTCTCAAGAGCAGACTAGCCGAATCTGAAGTCAATCGGGTCAAATCTCTGGGAGGAGTTCGTTAAAGTATGACGCCTTGAAACGGTCAAAAAACGTCATAAAAGTAAAAATGGCCGACTTCCTGTTTGGTTTAGAGAAAACGGCCAAGAGGATTTTTTGTGCGTCTCATCACGTTCCACATACCGACAAAATTTCATACAGCTGGGTGAAACCTGATGTTGGGGCTACTCAATAGGGGGCGCTAGCGAGCCAATATTTCATACCGCAGCTGGACACCCCAATCAGACTGCAATTTTCGCAAATTCTGGCTTGCGTGCCAAATTTCACAACATTCCCAATATCCCAAGCACCTCCTTTTTGCGACGAAACACTAAAAATAAGAATAATTAAAGCTGCGAGCAGCGATGGGCGGGCCCTCGCAATATGCACGTCGGGGTGCCGGCGGGGCTCCGGCCTGCGCGGCCGAGAACGTCCGCGACCGTCGGACGGCGCGAGGACTCTGGCTGATGCTGCCATTTAGTTCTGTGACCGTCAGACACTGCATGCAGGTTCAGAGCATGGCCCCAATATACTTTTATTTCACTCCACATGTGATACATGTTCCTACCAAATTTCATACAGCTAGGTGAAACGTACTGCGAGGGCTGCTTCGTTGAAATTTTGTAGGGGGCGCTATTGAGCCGATTTGCCACTCTGAACCAATACAATCATATTCCATGACTCCATTTCGGCCTTGTAATCTACTTGCCAAGTTTGCTTATGCTTCGAGCATTTTTAGCCTCTCAAAATGACCTTCGTTGTTAACGGCGAAGAATGCGTCGCCACGGCAACAGCTTTTCACGAAACAACAAGCTTTGAGTAACTTTTCATCACAAAGGTCTTTAGACTGTACCGACCAAATTTGAAGTTGATCTGATTAATTCCCTAGGAGGAGTTCGTTAAAGTGCAGTGCCTGGAAATGACAAAAACGACAAAAGAAATACAGATGAAATGCAAAGTAGCTGACTTCCGGTTGGGTTTAGAGCATAGCCCCAAGAGACTTTTATTGAAGTCCATATGTGATACATGTTCCTACCACATTTCATACATCTAGGTCAAACGTACTGCGAGGGCTGCTTCGTTGAAATTTTGTAGGGGGCGCTATTGAGCCGATTTGGCACTCTGAACCAATAAAATCAGATTCTGTAACTACATTTCGGCCTTGTAATCTACTTGCCAAGTTTGCTTATGTTTCGAGCATTTTTAGCCTCTCAAAATGACCTTCGTTGTTAACGGCGAAGACTGCATCGCCACGGCAACGGCGTTCGACGAAACATCAAAAGCTTCATGATCTGGCATTATGAACTTCTTGTATTTGTGTGGAACAAATTTGATATTGATTTGATTTACCTACTAAGAGAAACAATCCAAAGTATAAAGACTTTAACTTCCTGTTACCAGTAGGTGGCGCTATGACTATGATTCAAAATTGGCCTGCAGATGTCTTCAGGCCTGGAGTCTAATCAAGCATGTGAAATCTGGTAAAGATCTGATGATGTGGAGTCGAGATACATCAGTTTATTCGTTCATGGCGAAGGATCGAAATTCGCCGAGCCGCCACGTCGCCGCCCTTCAGTAACTTCTTACAATCTTCACAATGAAGCATTATCAAGGTCTTAAGGCTTGTTTGACAACATTTGAGAGGGATCTGATTAATCTGTGAGGAGCAGGATGTCAAAGTACGCAGCGTACAACTTCCGGTTGCCACTAGGTGGCGCTATCACTATGATTCTAAATTATCATACAGATGTGTTCCGGGTCAGGATGTTATGACATATGAGAGATTTGGAGCAGATTCGACAATGTACGGCCGAGTTACAACAACTTCCTGTTTCGTGGCGAATGGTGTTTCTTTGACGCCACGCCACGGCCACATAGTTCGATAACTTTTTGATCTTTGAGTAACTTTTCACTGCCAAGGTCTCAAGAGCAGACTAGCCGAATCTGAAGTCAATCGGGTCAAATCTCTGGGAGGAGTTCGTTAAAGTATGACGCCTTGAAACGGTCAAAAAACGTCATACAAGTAAAAATGGCCGACTTCCTGTTTGGTTTTGAGAAAACTTCCAAGAGGATTTTTTGTGCGTCTCATCACGTTCCACATACCGACCAAATTTCATACAGCTGGGTGAAACCTGATGTTGGGGCTACTCAATAGGGGGCGCTAGCGAGCCAATATTTCATACCGCAGCTGGACACCCCAATCAGACTGCAATTTTCGCAAATTCTGGCTTGCGTGCCAAATTTCACAACATTCCCAATATCCCAAGCACCTCCTTTTTGCGACGAAACACATAAAATAATAATAATAAGAATAATAAACATTAGAAATTCAATAGGTCCTCCGCTCCGACTACGTCGGTGCTCGGGCCCTAATTAAAGCTGCGAGCAGCGATGAGCGGGCCCTCGCAATATGCACGTCGGGGTGCATGCACGTCGGGGTGCCGGCGGGACTCCGGCCTGCGCGGCCGAGAACGTCAGCGACCGTCGGACGGCGCGAGGACTCTGGTTGATGCTGTCATTCAGTTCCGTGACCGTCAGACACTGCATGCAGGTTCAGAGCATGGCCCCAAGAGACTTTTATTTAAGTCCATATGTGATACATGTTCCTACCAAATTGCATACATCTAGGTGAAACGTACTGCGAGGGCTGCTTCGTTGAAATTTTGTAGGGGGCGCTATTGAGCCGATTTGCCACTCTGAACCAATAAAATCATATTCCATAACTACATTTCGGCCTTGTAATCTACTTGCCAAGTTTGCTTATGTTTCGAGCATTTTTAGCCTCTCAAAATGACCTTCGTTGTTAACGGCGAAGGATGCGTCGCCACGGCAACAGCTTTTCACGAAACAACAAGCTTTGAGTAACTTTTCATCACAAAGGTCTTTAGACTGTACCGACCAAATTTGAAGTTGATCTGATGAATTCCCTAGGAGGAGTTCGTTAAAGTGCAGCGCCTGGAAATGACAAAAACGACATGAGAAATTCATGAATAAATGCAAAATGGCTGACTTCCGGTTGGGTTTAGAGCATAGCCCCAAGAGACTTTTATTGAAGTCCATATGCGATACATGTTCCTACCACATTTCATACATCTAGGTCAAACGTACTGCGAGGGCTGCTTCGTCGAAATTTTGTAGGGGGCGCTATTGAGCCGATTTGCCACTCTGAACCAATAAAATCATATTCTGTAACTACATTTCGGCCTTGTAATCTACTTGCCAAGTTTGCTTATGTTTCGAGCATTTTTAGCCTCTCAAAATGACCTTCGTTGTTAACGGCGAAGACTGCATCGCCACGGCAACGGCGTTCGACGAAACATCAAAAGCTTCATGATCTGGCATTATGAACTTCTTGTATTTGTGTGGAACAAATTTGATATTGATTTGATTTACCTACTAAGAGAAACAAGCCAAAGTATAAAGACTTTAACTTCCTGTTACCAGTAGGTGGCGCTATGACTATGATTCAAAATTGGCCTGCAGATGTCTTCAGGCCTGGAGTCTAATCAAACACGTGAAATCTGGTAAAGATCTAATGATGTGGAGTCGAGTTACATCAGTTTATTCGTTCATGGCGAAGGATCGAAATTCGCCGAGCCGCCACGTCGCCGCCCTTCAGTAACTTCTTACAATCTTCACAATGAAGCATTATCAAGGTCTTAAGGCTTGTTTGACAAGATTTGAGAGGGATCTGATGAATCTGTGAGGAGCAGGATGTCAAAGTACGCAGCGTACAACTTCCGGTTGCCACTAGGTGGCGCTATCACTATGATTCTAAATTATCATAAAGATGTGTTCCGGGTCAGGATGTTATGACATATGAGAGATTTTGAGCAGATTCGACAATGTACGGCCGAGTTACAACAACTTCCTGTTTCGTGGCGAATAGTGTTTCTTTGACGCCACGCCACGGCCATATAGTTCGATAACTTTTTGATCTTTGAGTAACTTTTCACTGCCAAGGTCTCAAGAGCAGACTAGCCGAATCTGAAGTCAATCGGGTCAAATCTCTGGGAGGAGTTCGTTAAAGTATGACGCCTTGAAACGGCCAAAAGACGTCATAAAAGTAAAAATGGCCGACTTCCTGTTTGGTTTAGAGAAAACTTCCAAGAGGATTGTTGGTGCGTCTCATCACGTTCCACATACCTACTAACTTTCATACAGCTGGGTGAAACCTGATGTTGGGGCTACTCAATAGGGGGCGCTAGCGAGCCAATATTTCATACCGCAGCTGGGCACCCCAAGCAGACTGCAATTTTCGCAAATTCTGGCTTGCGTGCCAAATTTCACAAAATTCCCAATATCCCAAGCACCTCCTTTTTGCGAGGAAACACATAAAATAATAAGAATAAGAATAATTAAAGCTGCGAGCAGCGATGAGCGGGCCCTCGCAATATGCACGTCGGGGTGCATGCACGTCGGGGTGCCGGCGGGACTCCGGCCTGCGCGGCCGAGAATGTCCGCGACCGTCGGACTGCGCGAGGACTCTGGTTGATGCTGTCATTCAGTTCCGTGACCGTCAGACACTGCATGCAGGTTCAGAGCATGGCCCCAATATACTTTTATTTAAGTCCATATGTGATACATGTTCCTACCAAATTTCATACATCTAGGTGAAACGTACCGCGAGGGCTGCTTCGTTGAAATTTTGTAGGGGGCGCTATTGAGCCGATTTGCCACTCTGAACCAATAAAATCATATTATACAACTACATTTTGGGCTTTAAATGTGTATGCCAAGTTTGCTTATGTTTCGAGCATTTTTAGCCTCTCAAAATGACCTTCGTTGTTAACGGCGAAGACTGCATCGCCACGGCAACGGCGTTCGACGAAACATCAAAAGCTTCATGATCTGGCATTATGAACTATTTGTGTGGAACAAATTTGATATTGATTTGATTTACCTACTAAGAGAAACAAGCCAAAGTATCAAGACTTTAACTTCCTGTTACCAGTAGGTGGCGCTATGACTATGATTCAAAATTGGCCTGCATATGTCTTCAGGCCTGGAGTCTAATCAAACACGTGAAATCTGGTAAAGATCTGATGATGTGGAGTCGAGTTACATCAGTTTATTCGTTCATGGCGAAGGATCGAAATTCCGTCGCCACGGCAACAGCTTTTCACGAAACAACAAACTTTGAGTAACTTTTCATCACAAAGGTCTTTAGACTGTACCGACCAAATTTGAAGTTGATCTGATGAATTCCCTAGGAGGAGTTCGTTAAAGTGCAGCGCCTGGAAATGACAAAAACGACATGAGAAATTCATAAAAAATGCAAAATGGCTGACTTCCGGTTGGGTTTAGAGCATAGCCCCAAGAGACTTTTATTGAAGTCCATATGCGATACATGTTCCTACCACATTTCATACATCTAGGTCAAACGTACTGCGAGGGCTGCTTCGTCGAAATTTTGTAGGGGGCGCTATTGAGCCGATTTGGCACTCTGAACCAATAAAATCAGATTCTGTAACTACATTTCGGCCTTTTAATCTACTTGCCAAGTTTGCTTATGTTTCGAGCATTTTTAGCCTCTCAAAATGACCTTCGTTGTTAACGGCGAAGACTGCATCGCCACGGCAACGGCATTCGACGAAACATCAAAAGCTTCATGATCTGGCATTATGAACTTCTTGTATTTGTGTGGAACAAATTTGATATTGATTTGATTTACCTACTAAGAGAAACAAGCCAAAGTATAAAGACTATAACTTCCTGTTACCAGTAGGTGGCGCTATGACTATGATTCGAAATTGGCCTGCAGATGTCTTCAGGCCTGGAGTCTAATCAAGCATGTGAAATCTGGTAAAGATCTGATGATGTGGAGTCGAGATACATCAGTTTATTCGTTCATGGCGAAGGATCGAAATTCGCCGAGCCGCCACGTCGCCGCCCTTCAGTAACTTCTTACAATTTTCACAATGAAGCATTATCAAGGTCTTAAGGCTTGTATGACAACATTTGAGAGGGATCTGATTAATCTGTTAGGAGCAGGATGTCAAAGTACGCAGCGTACAACTTCCGGTTGCCACTAGGTGGCGCTATCACTATGATTCTAAATGATCATATAGATGTGTTCCGGGTCAGGATGTTATGACATATGAGAGATTTTGAGCAGATTCGACAATGTACGGCCGAGTTACAACAACTTCCTGTTTCGTGGCGAATGGTGTTTCTTTGACGCCACGCCACGGCCACATAGTTCGATAACTTTTTGATCTTTGAGTACATTTTCACTGCCAAGGTCTCAAGAGCAGACTAGCCGAATCTGAAGTCAATCGGGTCAAATCTCTGGGAGGAGTTCGTTAAAGTATGACGCCTTGAAACGGTCAAAAAACGTCATAAAAGTAAAAATGGCCGACTTCCTGTTTGGTTTAGAGAAAACGTCCAAGAGGATTTTTTGTGCGTCTCATCACGTTCCACATACCTACCAACTTTCATACAGCTGGGTGAAACCTGATGTCGGGGCTACTCAATAGGGGGCGCTAGCGAGCCAATATTTCATACCGCAGCTGGACACCCCAATCAGACTGCAATTTTCGCAAATTCTGGCTTGCGTGCCAAATTTCACAAACTTCCCAATATCCCAAGCACCTCCTTTTTGCGACGAAACACATAAAATAATAATAATTAAAGCTGCGAGCAGCGATGGGCGGGCCCTCGCAATATGCACGTCGGGGTGCCGGCGGGACTCCGGCCTGCGCGGCCGAGAACGTCCGCGACCGTCGGACGGCGCGAGGACTCTGGCTGATGCTGCCATTTAGTTCTGTGACCGTCAGACACTGCATGCAGGTTTAGAGCATGGCCCCAATATACTTTTATTTAAGTCCATATGTGATACATGTTCCTACCACATTTCATACATCTAGGTCAAACGTACTGCGAGGGCTGCTTCGTCGAAATTTTGTAGGGGGCGCTATTGAGCCGATTTGCCACTCTGAACCAATAAAATCATATTCCCTAACTACATTTCGGCCTTGTAATCTACTTGCCAAGTTCGCTTATGTTTCGAGCATTTTTAGCCTCTCAAAATGACCTTCGTTGTTAACGGCGAAGAATGCGTCGCCACGGCAACAGCTTTTCACGAAACAACAAGCTTTGAGTAACTTTTCATCACAAAGGTCTTTAGACTGTACCGACCAAATTTGAAGTTGATCTGATGAATTCCCTAGGAGGAGTTCGTTAAAGTGCAGCGCCTGGAAATGACAAAAACGACATGAGAAATTCATGAAAAAATGCAAAATGGCTGACTTCCGGTTGGGTTTAGAGCATAGCCCCAAGAGACTTTTATTGAAGTCCATATGCGATACATGTTCCTACCACATTTCATACATCTAGGTCAAACGTACTGCGAGGGCTGCTTCGTCGAAATTTTGTAGGGGGCGCTATTGAGCCGATTTGCCACTCTGAACCAATAAAATCATATTCTGTAACTACATTTCGGCCTTGTAATCTACTTGCCAAGTTTGCTTATGTTTCGAGCATGTTTAGCCTGTCAAAATGACCTTCGTTGTTAACGGCGAAGACTGCATCGCCACGGCAACGGCGTTCGACGAAACATCAAAAACTTCATGATCTGGCATTATGAACTTCTTGTATTTGTGTGGAACTAATTTGATATTGATTTGATTTACCTACTGAGAGAAACAAGCCAAAGTATCAAGACTTTAACTTCCTGTTACCAGTAGGTGGCGCTATGACTATGATTCAAAATTGGCCTGCAGATGTCTTCAGGCCTGGAGTCTAATCAAGCATGTGAAATCTGGTAAAGATCTGATGATGTGGAGTCGAGATACATCAGTTTATTCGTTCATGGCGAAGGATCGAAATTCGCCGAGCCGCCATGTCGCCGCCCTTCAGTAACTTCTTACAATCTTCACAACGAAGCATTATCAAGGTCTTAAGACTTCTCTCACAACATTTGAGAGGGATCTGATTAATCTGTGAGGAGCAGGATGTCAAAGTACGCAGCGTACAACTTCCGGTTGCCACTAGGTGGCGCTATCACTATGATTCTAAATTATCATATAGATGTGTTCCGGGTCAGGATGTTATGACATATGAGAGATTTTGAGCAGATTCGACAATGTACGGCCGAGTTACAACAACTTCCTGTTTCGTGGCGAATGGTGTTTCTTTGACGCCACTCCACGGCGACATAGTTTGATAACTTTTTGATCTTTGAGTAACTTTTCACTGTCAAGGTCTCAAGAGCAGACTAGCCGAATCTGAAGTCAATCGGGTCAAATCTCTGGGAGGAGTTCGTTAAAGTATGACGCCTTGAAACGGTCAAAAAACGTCATAAAAGCAAAAATGGCCGACTTCCTGTTTGGTTTAGAGAAAACGGCCAAGAGGATTTTTTGTGCGTCTCATCACGTTCCACATACCTACCAACTTTCATACAGCTGGGTGAAACCTGATGTTGGGGCTACTCAATAGGGGGCGCTAGCGAGCCAATATTTCATACCGCAGCTGGGCACCCCAATCAGACTGCAATTTTCGCAAATTCTGGCTTGCGTGCCAAATTTCACAAACTTCCCAATATCCCAAGCACCTCCTTTTTGCGACGAAACACATAAAATAATAAGAATAAGAATAATAATAAACATTCGAAATTCAATAGGTCCTCCGCTCCGACTACGTCGGTGCTCGGGCCCTAATAAACATAGCGGTTTCAATAGGTCCTCCGCTCCGACTACGTCGGTGCTCGGGCCCTAATAAACATTACGGTTTCAATAGGTCCTCCGCTCCGACTACGTCGGTGCTCGGGCCCTAATAATAAGAATTAAAGCTGCGAGCAGCGATGGGCGGGCCCTCGCAATATGCACGTCGGGGTGCCGGCGGGACTCCGGCCTGCGCGGCCGAGAACGTCCGCGACCGTCGGACGGCGCGAGGACTCTGGCTGATGCTGCCATTTAGTTCTGTGACCGTCAGACACTGCATGCAGGTTTAGAGCATGGCCCCAATATACTTTTATTTAAGTCCATATGTGATACATGTTCCCACCAAATTTCATACATCTAGGTGAAACGTACTGCGAGGGCTACTTCGTTGAAATTTTGTAGGGGGCGCTATTGAGCCGATTTGCCACTCTGAACCAATAAAATCATATTCCATAACTACATTTCGGCCTTGTAATCTACTTGCCAAGTTTGGCTATGTTTCGAGCATTTTTAGCCTCTCAAAATGACCTTCGTTGTTAACGGCGATGAATGCGTCGCCACGGCAACGGCTTTTCACGAAACATCAAGCTTTGAGTAACTTTTCATCACAAAGGTCTTTAGACTGTACCGACCAAATTTGAAGTTGATCTGATGAATTCCCTAGGAGGAGTTCGTTAAAGTGCAGCGCCTGGAAATGACAAAAACGACATGAGAAATTCATAAAAAATGCAAAATGGCTAACTTCCGGTTGGGTTTAGAGCATAGCCCCAAGAGACTTTTATTGAAGTCCATATGCGATACATGTTCCTACCACATTTCATACATCTAGGTCAAACGTACTGCGAGGGCTGCTTCGTCGAAATTTTGTAGGGGGCGCTATTGAGCCGATTTGCCACTCTGAACCAATAAAATCATATTCTATAACTACATTTCGGCCTTGGAATCTACTTGCCAAGTTTGCTTATGTTTCGAGCATTTTTAGCCTCTCAAAATGACCTTCGTTGTTCACGGCGAAGACTGCATCGCCACGGCAACGGCGTTCGACGAAACATCAAAAGCTTCATGATCTGGCATTATGAACTTATTGTATTTGTGTGGAACAAATTTGATATTGATTTGATTTACCTACTGAGAGAAACAAGCCAAAGTATCAAGACTTTAACTTCCTGTTACCAGTAGGTGGCGCTATGACTATGATTCAAAATTGGCCTGCAGATGTCTTCAGGCCTGGAGTCTAATCAAGCATGTGAAATCTGGTAAAGATCTGATGATGTGGAGTCGAGATACATCAGTTTATTCGTTCATGGCGAAGGATCGAAATTCGCCGAGCCGCCACGTCGCCGCCCTTCAGTAACTTCTTACAATCTTCACAACGAAGCATTATCAAGGTCTTAAGGCTTGTTTGACAACATTTGAGAGGGATCTGATTAATCTGTGAGGAGCAGGATGTCAAAGTACGCAGCGTACAACTTCCGGTTGCCACTAGGTGGCGCTATCAGTTTGATTCAAAATTATCATATAGATGTGTTCCGGGTCAGGATGTTATGACATATGAGAGATTTTGAGCAGATTCGACAATGTACGGCCGAGTTACAACAACTTCCTGTTTCGTGGCGAATAGTGTTTCTTTGACGCCACGCCACGGCCACATAGTTCGATAACTTTTTGATCTTTGAGTAACTTTTCACTGCCAAGGTCTCAAGAGCAGACTAGCCGAATCTGAAGTCAATCGGGTCAAATCTCTGGGAGGAGTTCGTTAAAGTATGGCGCCTTGAAACGGTCAAAAAACGTCATAAATGCAAAAATGGCCGACTTCCTGTTTGGTTTAGAGAAAACTTCCAAGAGGATTTTTGGTGCGTATCATCACGTTCCACATACCTACCAACTTTCATACAGCTGGGTGAAACCTGATGTTGGGGCTACTCAATAGGGGGCGCTAGCGAGCCAATATTTCATAACGCAGCTGGACACCCCAATCAGACTGCAATTTTCGCAAATTCTGGCTTGCGTGCCAAATTTCACAACATTCCCAATATCCCAAGCACCTCCTTTTTGCGACGAAAGACTAAGAATAAGAATAATTAAAGCTGCGAGCAGCGATGAGCGGGCCCTCGCAATATGCATGTCGGGGTGCATGCACGTCGGGGTGCCGGCGGGACTCCGGCCTGCGCGGCCGAGAACGTCCGCGACCGTCGGACGCCGCAAGGACTCTGGTTGATGCTGTCATTCAGTTCCGTGACCGTCAGACACTGCATGCAGGTTCAGAGCATGGCCCCAATATACTTTTATTTAAGTCCATATGTGATACATGTTCCTACCAAATTTCATACATCTAGGTGAAACGTACTGCGAGGGCTGCTTCGTTGAAATTTTGTAGGGGGCGCTATTGAGCCGATTTGCCACTCTGAACCAATAAAATCATATTATACAACTACATTTTGGGCTTTAAATGTGTATGCCAAGTTTGCTTATGTTTCAAGCATTTTTAGCCTCTCAAAATGACCTTCGTTGTTAACGGCGAAGACTGCATCGCCATGGCAACGGCGTTCGACGAAACATCAAAAGCTTCATGATCTGGCATTATGAACTATTTGTGTGGAACAAATTTGATATTGATTTGATTTACCTACTAAGAGAAACAAGCCAAAGTATCAAGACTTTAACTTCCTGTTACCAGTAGGTGGCGCTATGACTATGATTCAAAATTGGCCTGCATATGTCTTCAGGCCTGGAGTCTAATCAAACACGTGAAATCTGGTAAAGATCTGATGATGTGGAGTCGAGTTACATCAGTTTATTCGTTCATGGCGAAGGATCGAAATTCCGTCGCCACGGCAACAGCTTTTCACGAAACAACAAGCTTTGAGTAACTTTTCATCACAAAGGTCTTTAGACTGTACCGACCAAATTTGAAGTTGATCTGATGAATTCCCTAGGAGGAGTTCGTTAAAGTGCAGCGCCTGGAAATGACAAAAACGACATGAGAAATTCATAAAAAATGCAAAATGGCTGACTTCCGGTTGGGTTTAGAGCATAGCCCCAAGAGACTTTTATTGAAGTCCATATGCGATACATGTTCCTACCACATTTCATACATCTAGGTCAAACGTACTGCGAGGGCTGCTTCGTCGAAATTTTGTAGGGGGCGCTATTGAGCCGATTTGCCACTCTGAACCAATAAAATCAGATTCTGTAACTACATTTCGGCCTTGTAATCTACTTGCCAAGTTTGCTTATGTTTCGAGCATTTTTAGCCTCTCAAAATGACCTTCGTTGTTCACGGCGAAGACTGCATCGCCACGGCAACGGCGTTCGACGAAACATCAAAAGCTTCATGATCTGGCATTATGAACTTCTTGTATTTGTGTGGAACAAATTTGATATTGATTTGATTTACCTACTAAGAGAAACAAGCCAAAGTATCAAGACTTTAACTTCCTGTTACCAGTAGGTGGCGCTATGACTATGATTCAAAATTGGCCTGCATATGTCTTCAGGCCTGGAGTCTAATCAAACACGTGAAATCTGGTAAAGATCTGATGATGTGGAGTCGAGTTACATCAGTTTATTCGTTTATGGCGAAGGATCGAAATTCGCCGAGCCGCCACGTCGCCGCCCTTCAGTAACTTCTTACAATCTTCACAACGAAGCATTATCAAGGTCCTAAGGCTTGTTTGACAACATTTGAGAGGGATCTGATTAATCTGTGAGGAGCAGGATGTCAAAGTACGCAGCCTACAACTTCCGGTTGCCACTAGGTGGCGCTATCACTATGATTCTAAATTATCATATAGATGTGTTCCGGGTCAGGATGTTATGACATATGAGAGATTTGGAGCAGATTCGACAATGTACGGCCAAGTTACAACAACTTCCTGTTTCGTGGCGAATGGTGTTTCTTTGACGCCACGCCACGGCCACATAGTTCGATAACTTTTTGATCTTTGAGTAACTTTTCACTGCCAAGGTCTCAAGAGCAGACTCGCCGAATCTGAAGTCAATCGGGTCAAATCTCTGGGAGGAGTTCGTTAAAGTATGACGCCTTGAAACGGTCAAAAAACGTCATAAAAGCAAAAATGGCCGACTTCCTGTTTGGTTTAGAGAAAACGGCCAAGAGGATTTTTGGTGCGTCTCATCACGTTCCACATAACTACCAACTTTCATACAGCTGGGTGAATCCTGATGTTGGGGCTACTCAATAGGGGGCGCTAGCGAGCCAATATTTCATACTGCAGCTGGACACCCCAATCAGACTGCAATTTTCGCAAATTCTGGCTTGCGTGCCAAATTTCACAACATTCCCAATATCCCAAGCACCTCCTTTTTGCGAGGAAACACATAAAATAATAAGAATTAAAGCTGCGAGCAGCGATGGGCGGGCCCTCGCAATATGCACGTCGGGGTGCATGCACGTCGGGGTGCCGGCGGGACTCCGGCCTGCGCGGCCGAGAACGTCCGCGACCGTCGGACGTCGCGAGGACTCTGGTTGATGCTGTCATTCAGTTCCGTGACCGTCAGACACTGCATGCAGGTTCAGAGCATGGCCCCAACATACTTTTATTTCAGTCCATATGTGATACATGTTCCTACCACATTTCATACATCTAGGTCAAACATACTGCGAGGGCTGCTTCGTTGAAATTTTGTAGGGGGCGCTATTGAGCCGATTTGCCACTCTGAACCAATACAATCATATTCCCTAACTACATTTCGGCCTTGTAATCTACTTGCCAAGTTTGCTTATGTTTCGAGCATTTTTAGCCTCTCAAAATGACCTTCGTTGTTAACGGCGAAGAATGCGTCGCCACGGCAACAGCTTTTCACGAAACAACAAGCTTTGAGTAACTTTTCATCACAAAGGTCGTTAGACTGTACCGACCAAATTTGAAGTTGATCTGATGAATTCCCTAGGAGGAGTTCGTTAAAGTGCAGCGCCTGGAAATGACAAAAACGACATGAGAAATTCATAAAAAATGCAAAATGGCTGACTTCCGGTTGGGTTTAGAGCATAGCCCCAAGAGACTTTTATTGAAGTCCATATGCGATACATGTTCCTACCACATTTCATACATCTAGGTCAAACGTACTGCGAGGGCTGCTTCGTCGAAATTTTGTAGGGGGCGCTATTGAGCCGATTTGGCACTCTGAACCAATAAAATCATATTCCGTAACTACATTTCGGCCTTGTAATCTACTTGCCAAGTTTGCTTATGTTTCGAGCATTTTTAGCCTCTCAAAATGACCTTCGTTGTTAAAGGCGAAGACTGCATCGCCACGGCAACGGCGTTCGACGAAACATCAAAAGCTTCATGATCTGGCATTATGAACTTCTTGTATTTGTGTGGAAGAAATTTGATATTGATTTGATTTACCTACTAAGAGAAACAAGCCAAAGTATAAAGACTTTAACTTCCTGTTACCAGTAGGTGGCGCTATGACTATGATTCAAAATTGGCCTGCAGATGTCTTCAGGCCTGGAGTCTAATCAAACACGTGAAATCTGGGAAAGATCTGATGATGTGGAGTCGAGATACATCAGTTTATTCGTTCATGGCGAAGGATCGAAATTCGCCGAGCCGCCACGTCGCCGCCCTTCAGTAACTTCTTACAATCTTCACAACGAAGCATTATCAAGGTCTTAAGGCTTGTTTGACAACATTTGAGAGGGATCTGATTAATCTGTGAGGAGCAGGATGTCAAAGTACGCAGCCTACAACTTCCGGTTGCCACTAGGTGGCGCTATCACTATGATTCTAAATTATCATATAGATGTGTTCCGGGTCAGGATGTTATGACATATGAGAGATTTGGAGCAGATTCGACAATGTACGGCCAAGTTACAACAACTTCCTGTTTCGTGGCGAATGGTGTTTCTTTGACGCCACGCCACGGCCACATAGTTCGATAACTTTTTGATCTTTGAGTAACTTTTCACTGCCAAGGTCTCAAGAGCAGACTCGCCGAATCTGAAGTCAATCGGGTCAAATCTCTGGGAGGAGTTCGTTAAAGTATGACGCCTTGAAACGGTAAAAAAACGTCATAAAAGCAAAAATGGCCGACTTCCTGTTTGGTTTAGAGAAAACGGCCAAGAGGATTTTTTGTGCGTCTCATCACGTTCCACATACCTACCAACTTTCATACAGCTGGGTGAATCCTGATGTTGGGGCTACTCAATAGGGGGCGCTAGCGAGCCAATATTTCATACTGCAGCTGGACACCCCAATCAGACTGCAATTTTCGCAAATTCTGGCTTGCGTGCCAAATTTCACAACATTCCCAATATCCCAAGCACCTCCTTTTTGCCATGAAAGCGGAAGAAGAAGAAGAATAATAAACATTCGAAATTCAATAGGTCCTCCGCTCCGACTACGTCGGTGCTCGGGCCCTAATTAAAGCTGCGAGCAGCGATGGGCGGGCCCTCGCAATATGCACGTCGGGGTGCATGCACGTCGGGGTGGCGGCGGGACTCCGGCCTGCGCGGCCGAGAACGTCCGCGACCGTCGGACGGCGCGAGGACTCTGGTTGATGCTGCCATTCAGTTCCGTGACCGTCAGACACGGCATGCAGGTTCAGAGCATGGCCCAAATATACTTTTATTTAAGTCCATATGTGATACATGTTCCTACCAAATTTCATACATCTAGGTGAAACGTACTGCGAGGGCTGCTTCGTTGAAATTTTGTAGGGGGCGCTATTGAGCCGATTTGCCACTCTGAACCAATAAAATCATATTATACAACTACATTTTGGCCTTTAAATGTGTATGCCAAGTTTGCTTATGTTTCGAGCATTTTTAGCCTCCCAAAATGACCTTCGTTGTTAACGGCGAAGACTGCATCGCCACGGCAACGGCGTTCGACGAAACATCAAAGCTTCATGATCTGGCATTATGAACTATTTGTGTGGAACAAATTTGATATTGATTTGATTTACCTACTAAGAGAAACAAGCCAAAGTATCAAGACTTTAACTTCCTGTTACCAGTAGGTGGCGCTATGACTATGATTCAAAATTGGCCTGCATATGTCTTCAGGCCTGGAGTCTAATCAAACACGTGAAATCTGGTAAAGATCTGATGATGTGGAGTCGAGTTACATCAGTTTATTCGTTCATGGCGAAGGATCGAAATTCCGTCGCCACGGCAACAGCTTTTCACGAAACAACAAGCTTTGAGTAACTTTTCATCACAAAGGTCTTTAGACTGTACCGACCAAATTTGAAGTTGATCTGATGAATTCCCTAGGAGGAGTTCGTTAAAGTGCAGCGCCTGGAAATGACAAAAACGACATGAGAAATTCATAAAAAATGCAAAATGGCTGACTTCCGGTTGGGTTTAGAGCATAGCCCCAAGATACTTTTATTGAAGTCCATATGCGATACATGTTCCTACCACATTTCATACATCTAGGTCAAACGTACTGCGAGGGCTGCTTCGTTGAAATTTTGTAGGGGGCGCTATTGAGCCGATTTGCCACTCTGAACCAATAAAATCATATTCTATAACTACATTTCGGCCTTCTAATCTACTTGCCAAGTTTGCTTATGTTTCGAGCATTTTTAGCCTCTCAAAATGACCTTCGTTGTTCACGGCGAAGACTGCATCGCCACGGCAACAGCGTTCGACGAAACATCAAAAGCTTCATGATCTGGTATTATGAACTTCTTATATTTGTGTGGAACAAATTTGATATTGATTTGATTTACCTACTAAGAGAAACAAGCCAAAGTATAAAGACTTTAACTTCCTGTTACCAGTAGGTGGCGCTATGACTATGATTCGAAATTGGCCTGCAGATGTCTTCAGGCCTGGAGTCTAATCAAGCATGTGAAATCTGGTAAAGATCTGATGATGTGGAGTCGAGATACATCAGTTTATTCGTTCATGGCGAAGGATCGAAATTCGCCGAGCCGCCACGTCGCCGCCCTTCAGTAACTTCTTACAATCTTCACAACGAAGCATTATCAAGGTCTTAAGACTTCTCTCACAACATTTGAGAGGGATCTGATTAATCTGTGAGGAGCAGGATGTCAAAGTACGCAGCGTACAACTTCCGGTTGCCACTAGGTGGCGCTATCACTATGATTCTAAATTATCATATAGATGTGTTCCGGGTCAGGATGTTATGACATATGAGAGATTTTGAGCAGATTCGACAATGTACGGCCGAGTTACAACAACTTCCTGTTTCGTGGCGAATGGTGTTTCTTTGACGCCACGCCACGGCCACATAGTTCGATAACTTTTTGATCTTTGAGTAACTTTTTACTGTCAAGGTCTCAAGAGCAGACTAGCCGAATCTGAAGTCAATCGGGTGAAATCTCTGGGAGGAGTTCGTTAAAGTATGACGCCTTGAAACGGTCAAAAAACGTCATAAAAGTAAAAATGGCCGACTTCCTGTTTGGTTTAGAGAAAACGGCCAAGAGGATTTTTTGTGCGTCTCATCACGTTCCACATACCGACCAAATTTCATACAGCTGGGTGAAACCTGATGTTGGGGCTACTCAATAGGGGGCGCTAGCGAGCCAATATTTCATACCGCAGCTGGACACCCCAATCAGACTGCAATTTTCGCAAATTCTGGCTTGCGTGCCAAATTTCACAGACTTCCCAATATCCCAAGCACCTCCTTTTTGCCATGAAAGCGGAAGAAGAATAATAATAATAATAATAAACATTACGGTTTCAATAGGTCCTCCGCTCCGACTACGTCGGTGCTCGGGCCCTAATAAGAATAATAAACATTACGGTTTCAATAGGTCCTCCGCTCCGACTACGTCGGTGCTCGGGCCCTAATAATAAGAATTAAAGCTGCGAGCAGCGATGGGCGGGCCCTCGCAATATGCACGTCGGGGTGCCGGCGGGACTCCGGCCTGCGCGGCCGAGAACGTCCGCGACCGTCGGACGGCGCGAGGACTCTGGCTGATGCTGCCATTTAGTTCTGTGACCGTCAGACACTGCATGCAGGTTTAGAGCATGGCCCCAATATACTTTTATTTAAGTCCATATGTGATACATGTTCCCACCAAATTTCATACATCTAGGTGAAACGTACTGCGAGGGCTGCTTCGTTGAAATTTTGTAGGGGGCGCTATTGAGCCGATTTGCCACTCTGAACCAATAAAATCATATTCCATAACTACATTTCGGCCTTGTAATCTACTTGCCAAGTTTGGCTATGTTTCGAGCATTTTTAGCCTCTCAAAATGACCTTCGTTGTTAACGGCGATGAATGCGTCGCCACGGCAACGGCTTTTCACGAAACATCAAGCTTTGAGTAACTTTTCATCACAAAGGTCTTTAGACTGTACCGACCAAATTTGAAGTTGATCTGATGAATTCCCTAGGAGGAGTTCGTTAAAGTGCAGCGCCTGGAAATGACAAAAACGACATGAGAAATTCATAAAAAATGCAAAATGGCTAACTTCCGGTTGGGTTTAGAGCATAGCCCCAAGAGACTTTTATTGAAGTCCATATGCGATACATGTTCCTACCACATTTCATACATCTAGGTCAAACGTACTGCGAGGGCTGCTTCGTCGAAATTTTGTAGGGGGCGCTATTGAGCCGATTTGCCACTCTGAACCAATAAAATCATATTCTATAACTACATTTCGGCCTTGGAATCTACTTGCCAAGTTTGCTTATGTTTCGAGCATTTTTAGCCTCTCAAAATGACCTTCGTTGTTCACGGCGAAGACTGCATCGCCACGGCAACGGCGTTCGACGAAACATCAAAAGCTTCATGATCTGGCATTATGAACTTATTGTATTTGTGTGGAACAAATTTGATATTGATTTGATTTACCTACTGAGAGAAACAAGCCAAAGTATCAAGACTTTAACTTCCTGTTACCAGTAGGTGGCGCTATGACTATGATTCAAAATTGGCCTGCAGATGTCTTCAGGCCTGGAGTCTAATCAAGCATGTGAAATCTGGTAAAGATCTGATGATGTGGAGTCGAGATACATCAGTTTATTCGTTCATGGCGAAGGATCGAAATTCGCCGAGCCGCCACGTCGCCGCCCTTCAGTAACTTCTTACAATCTTCACAACGAAGCATTATCAAGGTCTTAAGGCTTGTTTGACAACATTTGAGAGGGATCTGATTAATCTGTGAGGAGCAGGATGTCAAAGTACGCAGCGTACAACTTCCGGTTGCCACTAGGTGGCGCTATCAGTTTGATTCAAAATTATCATATAGATGTGTTCCGGGTCAGGATGTTATGACATATGAGAGATTTTGAGCAGATTCGACAATGTACGGCCGAGTTACAACAACTTCCTGTTTCGTGGCGAATAGTGTTTCTTTGACGCCACGCCACGGCCACATAGTTCGATAACTTTTTGATCTTTGAGTAACTTTTCACTGCCAAGGTCTCAAGAGCAGACTAGCCGAATCTGAAGTCAATCGGGTCAAATCTCTGGGAGGAGTTCGTTAAAGTATGGCGCCTTGAAACGGTCAAAAAACGTCATAAATGCAAAAATGGCCGACTTCCTGTTTGGTTTAGAGAAAACTTCCAAGAGGATTTTTGGTGCGTATCATCACGTTCCACATACCTACCAACTTTCATACAGCTGGGTGAAACCTGATGTTGGGGCTACTCAATAGGGGGCGCTAGCGAGCCAATATTTCATAACGCAGCTGGACACCCCAATCAGACTGCAATTTTCGCAAATTCTGGCTTGCGTGCCAAATTTCACAACATTCCCAATATCCCAAGCACCTCCTTTTTGCGACGAAAGACTAAGAATAAGAATAATTAAAGCTGCGAGCAGCGATGAGCGGGCCCTCGCAATATGCATGTCGGGGTGCATGCACGTCGGGGTGCCGGCGGGACTCCGGCCTGCGCGGCCGAGAACGTCCGCGACCGTCGGACGCCGCAAGGACTCTGGTTGATGCTGTCATTCAGTTCCGTGACCGTCAGACACTGCATGCAGGTTCAGAGCATGGCCCCAATATACTTTTATTTAAGTCCATATGTGATACATGTTCCTACCAAATTTCATACATCTAGGTGAAACGTACTGCGAGGGCTGCTTCGTTGAAATTTTGTAGGGGGCGCTATTGAGCCGATTTGCCACTCTGAACCAATAAAATCATATTATACAACTACATTTTGGGCTTTAAATGTGTATGCCAAGTTTGCTTATGTTTCGAGCATTTTTAGCCTCTCAAAATGACCTTCGTTGTTAACGGCGAAGACTGCATCGCCATGGCAACGGCGTTCGACGAAACATCAAAAGCTTCATGATCTGGCATTATGAACTATTTGTGTGGAACAAATTTGATATTGATTTGATTTACCTACTAAGAGAAACAAGCCAAAGTATCAAGACTTTAACTTCCTGTTACCAGTAGGTGGCGCTATGACTATGATTCAAAATTGGCCTGCATATGTCTTCAGGCCTGGAGTCTAATCAAACACGTGAAATCTGGTAAAGATC
This sequence comes from Melanostigma gelatinosum, assembly GCF_949748355.1. Taxonomy (NCBI): domain Eukaryota; kingdom Metazoa; phylum Chordata; class Actinopteri; order Perciformes; family Zoarcidae; genus Melanostigma; species Melanostigma gelatinosum. The sequence goes on along the minus strand of NC_136650.1, from coordinate 335,811 downwards.
TGATGATGTGGAGTCGAGTTACATCAGTTTATTCGTTCATGGCGAAGGATCGAAATTCCGTCGCCACGGCAACAGCTTTTCACGAAACAACAAGCTTTGAGTAAATTTTCATCACAAAGGTCTTTAGACTGTACCGACCAAATTTGAAGTTGATCTGATGAATTCCCTAGGAGGAGTTCGTTAAAGTGCAGCGCCTGGAAATGACAAAAACGACATGAGAAATTCATAAAAAATGCAAAATGGCTGACTTCCGGTTGGGTTTAGAGCATAGCCCCAAGAGACTTTTATTGAAGTCCATATGCGATACATGTTCCTACCACATTTCATACATCTAGGTCAAACGTACTGCGAGGGCTGCTTCGTCGAAATTTTGTAGGGGGCGCTATTGAGCCGATTTGCCACTCTGAACCAATAAAATCAGATTCTGTAACTACATTTCGGCCTTGTAATCTACTTGCCAAGTTTGCTTATGTTTCGAGCATTTTTAGCCTCTCAAAATGACCTTCGTTGTTCACGGCGAAGACTGCATCGCCACGGCAACGGCGTTCGACGAAACATCAAAAGCTTCATGATCTGGCATTATGAACTTCTTGTATTTGTGTGGAACAAATTTGATATTGATTTGATTTACCTACTAAGAGAAACAAGCCAAAGTATCAAGACTTTAACTTCCTGTTACCAGTAGGTGGCGCTATGACTATGATTCAAAATTGGCCTGCATATGTCTTCAGGCCTGGAGTCTAATCAAACACGTGAAATCTGGTAAAGATCTGATGATGTGGAGTCGAGTTACATCAGTTTATTCGTTTATGGCGAAGGATCGAAATTCGCCGAGCCGCCACGTCGCCGCCCTTCAGTAACTTCTTACAATCTTCACAACGAAGCATTATCAAGGTCCTAAGGCTTGTTTGACAACATTTGAGAGGGATCTGATTAATCTGTGAGGAGCAGGATGTCAAAGTACGCAGCCTACAACTTCCGGTTGCCACTAGGTGGCGCTATCACTATGATTCTAAATTATCATATAGATGTGTTCCGGGTCAGGATGTTATGACATATGAGAGATTTGGAGCAGATTCGACAATGTACGGCCAAGTTACAACAACTTCCTGTTTCGTGGCGAATGGTGTTTCTTTGACGCCACGCCACGGCCACATAGTTCGATAACTTTTTGATCTTTGAGTAACTTTTCACTGCCAAGGTCTCAAGAGCAGACTCGCCGAATCTGAAGTCAATCGGGTCAAATCTCTGGGAGGAGTTCGTTAAAGTATGACGCCTTGAAACGGTCAAAAAACGTCATAAAAGCAAAAATGGCCGACTTCCTGTTTGGTTTAGAGAAAACGGCCAAGAGGATTTTTGGTGCGTCTCATCACGTTCCACATAACTACCAACTTTCATACAGCTGGGTGAATCCTGATGTTGGGGCTACTCAATAGGGGGCGCTAGCGAGCCAATATTTCATACTGCAGCTGGACACCCCAATCAGACTGCAATTTTCACAAATTCTGGCTTGCGTGCCAAATTTCACAACATTCCCAATATCCCAAGCACCTCCTTTTTGCGACGAAACACTAAAAATAAGAATAATTAAAGCTGCGAGCAGCGATGGGCGGGCCCTCGCAATATGCACGTCGGGGTGCATGCACGTCGGGGTGGCGGCGGGACTCCGGCCTGCGCGGCCGAGAACGTCCGCGACCGTCGGACGGCGCGAGGACTCTGGTTGATGCTGTCATTCAGTTCCGTGACCATCAGACACTGCATGCACGTTCAGAGCATGGCCCCAATATACTTTTATTTAAGTCCATATGTGATACATGTTCCTACCAAATTTCATACATCTAGGTGAAACGTACTGCGAGGGCTGCTTCGTTGAAATTTTGTAGGGGGCGCTATTGAGCCGATTTGCCACTCTGAACCAATAAAATCATATTATACAACTACATTTTGGGATTTAAATGTGTATGCCAAGTTTGCTTATGTTTCGAGCATTTTTAGCCTCTCAAAATGACCTTCGTTGTTAACGGCGAAGACTGCATCGCCACGGCAACGGCGTTCGACGAAACATCAAAAGCTTCATGATCTGGCATTATGAACTATTTGTGTGGAACAAATTTGATATTGATTTGATTTACCTACTAAGAGAAACAAGCCAAAGTATCAAGACTTTAACTTCCTGTTACCAGTAGGTGGCGCTATGACTATGATTCAAAATTGGCCTGCATATGTCTTCAGGCCTGGAGTCTAATCAAACACGTGAAATCTGGTAAAGATCTGATGATGTGGAGTCCAGTTACATCAGTTTATTCGTTTATGGCGAAGGATCGAAATTCCGTCGCCACGGCAACAGCTTTTCACGAAACAACAAGCTTTGAGTAACTTTTCATCACAAAGGTCTTTAGACTGTACCGACCAAATTTGAAGTTGATCTGATGAATTCCCTAGGAGGAGTTCGTTAAAGTGCAGCGCCTGGAAATGACAAAAACGACATGAGAAATTCATAAAAAATGCAAAATGGCTGACTTCCGGTTGGGTTTAGAGCATAGCCCCAACAGACTTTTATTGAAGTCCATATGCGATACATGTTCCTACCACATTTCATACATCTAGGTCAAACGTACTGCGAGGGCTGCTTCGTTGAAATTTTGTAGGGGGCGCTATTGAGCCGATTTGCCACTCTGAACCAATAAAATCATATTCTATAACTACATTTCGGCCTTGTAATCTACTTGCCAAGTTTGCTTATGTTTCGAGCATTTTTAGCCTCTCAAAATGACCTTCGTTGTTCACGGCGAAGACTGCATCGCCACGGCAACGGCGTTCGACGAAACATCAAAAGCTTCATGATCTGGTATTATGAACTTCTTGTATTTGTGTGGAACAAATTTGATATTGATTTGATTTACCTACTAAGAGAAACAAGCCAAAGTATAAAGACTTTAACTTCCTGTTACCAGTAGGTGGCGCTATGACTATGATTCGAAATTGGCCTGCAGATGTCTTCAGGCCTGGAGTCTAATCAAGCATGTGAAATCTGGTAAAGATCTGATGATGTGGAGTCGAGATACATCAGTTTATTCGTTCATGGCGAAGGATCGAAATTCGGCGAGCCGCCACGTCGCCGCCCTTCAGTAACTTCTTACAATCTTCACAACGAAGCATTATCAAGGTCTTAAGACTTCTCTCACAACATTTGAGAGGGATCTGATTAATCTGTGAGGAGCAGGATGTCAAAGTACGCAGCATACAACTTCCGGTTGCCACTAGGTGGCGCTATCAGTTTGATTCAAAATTATCATATAGATGTGTTCGGGGTCAGGATTTTATGACATATGAGAGATTTTGAGCAGATTCGACAATGTACGGCCGAGTTACAACAACTTCCTGTTTCGTGGCGAATGGTGTTTCTTTGACGCCACGACACGGCCACATAGTTCGATAACTTTTTGATCTTTGAGTAACTTTTCACTGCCAAGGTCTCAAGAGCAGACTAGCCGAATCTGAAGTCAATCGGGTCAAATCTCTGGGAGGAGTTCGTTAAAGTATGACGCCTTGAAACGGTCAAAAAACGTCATAAAAGTAAAAATGGCCGACTTCCTGTTTGGTTTAGAGAAAACGTCCAAGAGGATTTTTTGTGCGTCTCATCACGTTCCACATACCTACCAACTTTCATACAGCTGGGTGAATCCTGATGTTGGGGCTAGTCAATAGGGGGCGCTAGCGAGCCAATATATCATACCGCAGCTGGACACCCCAATCAGACTGCAATTTTCGCAAATTCTGGCTTGCGTGCCAAATTTCACAACATTCCCAATATCCCAAGCACCTCCTTTTTGCGACGAAAGACTAAAAATAATAATAATTAAAGCTGCGAGCAGCGATGGGCGGGCCCTCGCAATATGCACGTCGGGGTGCCGGCGGGACTCCGGCCTGCGCGGACGAGAACGTCCGCGAGCGTCGGACGGCGCGAGGACTCTGGCTGATGCTGCCATTCAGTTCTGTGACCGTCAGACACTGCATGCAGGTTTAGAGCATGGCCCCAAGATACTTTTATTGAAGTCCATATGTGATACATGTTCCTACCAAATTTTATACATCTAGGTGAAACGTACTGCGAGGGCTGCTTCGTTGAAATTTTGTAGGGGGCGCTATTGAGCCGATTTGCCACTCTGAACCAATAAAATCATATTCCATAACTACATTTCGGCCTTGTAATCTACTTGCCAAGTTTGGTTATGTTTCGAGCATTTTTAGCCTCTCAAAATTACCTTCGTTGTTAACGGCGAAGAATGCGTCGCCACGGCAACAGCTTTTCACGAAACAACAAGCTTTGAGTAACTTTTCATCACAAAGGTCTTTAGACTGTACCGACCAAATTTGAAGTTGATCTGATGAATTCCCTAGGAGGAGTTCGTTAAAGTGCAGCGCCTGGAAATGACAAAAACAACATGAGAAATTCATAAAAAATGCAAAATGGCTGACTTCCGGTTGGGTTTAGAGCATAGCCCCAAGAGACTTTTATTGAAGTCCATATGCGATACATGTTCCTACCACATTTCATACATCTAGGTCAAACGTACTGCGAGGGCTGCTTCGTCGAAATTTTGTAGGGGGCGCTATTGAGCCGATTTGCCACTCTGAACCAATAAAATCATATTATACAACTACATTTTGGGCTTTAAATGTGTATGCCAAGTTGGCTTATGTTTCGAGCATTTTTAGCCTCTCAAAATGACCTTCGTTGTTAACGGCGAAGACTGCATCGCCACGGCAACGGCGTTCGACGAAACATCAAAAGCTTCATGATCTGGCATTATGAACTTCTTCTATTTGTGTGGAACAAATTTGATATTGATTTGATTTACCTACTAAGAGAAACAAGCCAAAGTATAAAGACTTTAACTTCCTGTTACCAGTAGGTGGCGCTATGACTATGATTCCAAATTGGCCTGCATATGTCTTCAGGCCTGGAGTCTAATCAAACACGTGAAATCTGGCAAAGATCTGATGATGTGGAGTCGAGTTACATCAGTTTATTCGTTCATGGCGAAGGATCGAAATTCGCCGAGCCGCCACGTCGCCGCCCTTCAGTAACTTCTTACAATCTTCACAACGAAGCATTATCAAGGTCTTAAGGCTTGTTTGACAACATTTGAGAGGGATCTGATTAATCTGTGAGGAGCAGGATGTCAAAGTACGCAGCGTACAACTTCCGGTTGCCACTAGGTGGCGCTATCACTATGATTCTAAATTATCATATAGATGTGTTCCGGGTCAGGATGTTATGACATATGAGAGATTTTGAGCAGATTCGACAATGTACGGCCGAGTTACAACAACTTCCTGTTTCGTGGCGAATGGTGTTTCTTTGACACCACGCCACGGCCACATAGTTTGATAACTTTTTGATCTTTGAGTAACTTTTCACTGCCAAGGTCTCAAGAGCAGACTCGCCGAATCTGAAGTCAATCGGGTCAAATCTCTGGGAGGAGTTCGTTAAAGTATGACGCCTTGAAACGGTCAAAAAACGTCATAAAAGCAAAAATGGCCGACTTCCTGTTTGGTTTAGAGAAAACGGCCAAGAGGATTTTTGGTGCGTCTCATCACGTTCCACATAACTACCAACTTTCATACAGCTGGGTGAATCCTGATGTTGGGGCTACTCAATAGGGGGCGCTAGCGAGCCAATATTTCATACTGCAGCTGGACACCCCAATCAGACTGCAATTTTCGCAAATTCTGGCTTGCGTGCCAAATTTCACAACATTCCCAATATCCCAAGCACCTCCTTTTTGCGACGAAACACTAAAAATAAGAATAATAAGAATAATTAAAGCTGCGAGCAGCGATGGGCGGGCCCTCGCAATATGCACGTCGGGGTGCCGGCGGGACTCCGGCCTGCGCGGCCGAGAACGTCTGCGACCGTCGGACGGCGCGAGGACTCTGGCTGATGCTGCCATTTAGTTCTGTGACCGTCAGACACTGCATGCACGTTTAGAGCATGGCCCCAATATACTTTTATTTAAGTCCATATGTGATACATGTTCCCACCAAATTTCATACATCTAGGTCAAACGTACTGCGAGGGCTGCTTCGTCGAAATTTTGTAGGGGGCGCTATTGAGCCGATTTGGCACTCTGAACCAATAAAATCATATTCCGTAACTACATTTCGGCCTTGGAATCTACTTGCCAAGTTTGCTTATGTTTCGAGCATTTTTAGCCTCTCAAAATGACCTTCGTTGTTAAAGGCGAAGACTGCATCGCCACGGCAACGGCGTTCGACGAAACATCAAAAGCTTCATGATCTGGCATTATGAACTTCTTCTATTTGTGTGGAACAAATTTGATATTGATTTGATTTACCTACTAAGAGAAACAAGCCAAAGTATAAAGACTTTAACTTCCTGTTACCAGTAGGTGGCGCTATGACTATGATTCGAAATTGGCCTGCAGATGTCGTCAGGCCTGGAGTCTAATCAAGCATGTGAAATCTGGTAAAGATCTGATGATGTGGAGTCGAGATACATCAGTTTATTCGTTCATGGCGAAGGATCGAAATTCGCCGAGCCGCCACGTCGCCGCCCTTCAGTAACTTCTTACAATCTTCACAACGAAGCATTATCAAGGTCTTACGACTTCTCTCACAACATTTGAGAGGGATCTGATTAATCTGTGAGGAGCAGGATGTCAAAGTACGCAGCCTACAACTTCCGGTTGCCACTAGGTGGCGCTATCACTATGATTCTAAATTATCATATAGATGTGTTCCGGGTCAGGATGTTATGACATATGAGAGATTTGGAGCAGATTCGACAATGTACGGCCAAGTTACAACAACTTCCTGTTTCGTGGCGAATGGTGTTTCTTTGACGCCACGCCACGGCCACATAGTTCGATAACTTTTTGATCTTTGAGTAACTTTTCACTGCCAAGGTCTCAAGAGCAGACTAGCCGAATCTGAAGTCAATCGGGTCAAATCTCTGGGAGGAGTTCGTTAAAGTATGACGCCTTGAAACGGTCAAAAAACGTCATAAAAGCAGAAATGGCCGACTTCCTGTTTGGTTTAGAGAAAACGGCCAAGAGGATTTTTTGTGCGTCTCATCACGTTCCACATACCTACCAAATTTCATACAGCTGGGTGAATCCTGATGTTGGGGCTACTCAATAGGGGGCGCTAGCGAGCCAATATTTCATACCGCAGCTGGACACCCCAATCAGACTGCAATTTTCGCAAATTCTGGCTTGCGTGCCAAATTTCACAGACTTCCCAATATCCCAAGCACCTCCTTTTTGCCATCAAACTGGTAAAATAATAATAAGAATAATAATAAACATTCGAAATTCAATAGGTCCTCCGCTCCGACTACGTCGGTGCTCGGGCCCTAATAAACATTCGAAATTCAATAGGTCCTCCGCTCCGACTACGTCGGTGCTCGGGCCCTAATTAAAGCTGCGAGCAGCGATGAGCGGGCCCTCGCAATATGCACGTCGGGGTGCATGCACGTCGGGGTGCCGGCGGGACTCCGGCCTGCGCGGCCGAGAACGTCCGCGACCGTCGGACGGCGTGAGGACTCTGGTTGATGCTGGCATTCAGTTCCGTGACCGTCAGACACTGCATGCAGGTTCAGAGCATGGCCCCAATATACTTTTATTTAAGTCCATATGTGATACATGTTCCTACCAAATTCCATACATCTAGGTGAAACGTACTGCGAGGGCTGCTTCGTTGAAATTTTGTAGGGGGCGCTATTGAGCCGATTTGCCACTCTGAACCAATAAAATCATATTATACAACTACATTTTGGGCTTTAAATGTGTATGCCAAGTTTGCTTATGTTTCGAGCATTTTTAGCCTCTCAAAATGACCTTCGTTGTTAACGGCGAAGACTGCATCGCCACGGCAACGGCGTTCGACGAAACATCAAAAGCTTCATGATCTGGCATTATGAACTATTTGTGTGGAACAAATTTGATATTGATTTGATTTACCTACTAAGAGAAACAAGCCAAAGTATCAAGACTTTAACTTCCTGTTACCAGTAGGTGGCGCTATGACTATGATTCAAAATTGGCCTGCAGATGTCTTCAGGCCTGGAGTCTAATCAAACACGTGAAATCTGGTAAAGATCTGATGATGTGGAGTCGAGTTACATCAGTTTATTCGTTCATGGCGAAGGATCGAAATTCCGTCGCCACGGCAACAGCTTTTCACGAAACAACAAGCTTTGAGTAACTTTTCATCACAAAGGTCTTTAGACTGTACCGACCAAATTTGAAGTTGATCTGATGAATTCCCTAGGAGGAGTTCGTTAAAGTGCAGCGGCTGGAAATGACAAAAACGACATGAGAAATTCATAAAAAATGCAAAATGGCTGACTTCCGGTTGGGTTTAGAGCATAGCCCCAAGAGACTTTTATTGAAGTCCATATGCGATACATGTTCCTACCACATTTCATACATCTAGGTCAAACGTACTGCGAGGGCTGCTTCGTCGGAATTTTGTAGGGGGCGCTATTGAGCCGATTTGGCACTCTGAACCAATAAAATCATATTCCGTAACTACATTTCGGCCTTGTAATCTACTTGCCAAGTTTGCTTATGTTTCGAGCATTTGTAGCCTCTCAAAATTACCTTCGTTGTTAACGGCGAAGACTGCATCGCCACGGCAACGGCGTTCGATGAAACATCAAAAGCTTCATGATCTGGCATTATGAACTTCTTCTATTTGTGTGGAACAAATTTGATATTGATTTGATTTACCTACTAAGAGAAACAAGCCAAAGTATAAAGACTTTAACTTCCTGTTACCAGTAGGTGGCGCTATGACTATGATTCAAAATTGGCCTGCAGATGTCTTCATGCCTGGAGTCTAATCAAACACGTGACATCTGGTAAAGATCTGATGATGTGGAGTCGAGTTACATCAGTTTATTCGTTCATGGCGAAGGATCGAAATTCGCCGAGCCGCCACGTCGCCGCCCTTCAGTAACTTCTTACAATCTTCACAACGAAGCATTATCAAGGTCTTAAGGCTTGTTTGACAACAATTGAGAGGGATCTGATTAATCTGTGAGGAGCAGGATGTCAAAGTACGCAGCGTACAACTTCCGGTTGCCACTAGGTGGCGCTATCACTATGATTCTAAATTATCATATAGATGTGTTCCGGGTCAGGATGTTATGACATATGAGAGATTTGGAGCAGATTCGACAATGTACGGCCGAGTTACAACAACTTCCTGTTTCGTGGCGAATGGTGTTTCTTTGACGCCACGCCACGGCCACATAGTTCGATAACTTTTTGATCTTTGAGTAACTTTTCACTGTCAAGGTCTCAAGAGCAGACTCGCCGAATCTGAAGTCAATCGGGTCAAATCTCTGGGAGGAGTTCGTTAAAGTATGACGCCTTGAAACGGTCAAAAAACGTCATAAAAGCAAAAATGGCCGACTTCCTGTTTGGTTTAGAGAAAACGGCCAAGAGGATTTTTGGTGCGTCTCATCACGTTCCACATAACTACCAACTTTCATACAGCTGGGTGAATCCTGATGTCGGGGCTACTCAATAGGGGGCGCTAGCGAGCCAATATTTCATACTGCAGCTGGACACCCCAATCAGACTGCAATTTTCGCAAATTCTGGCTTGCGTGCCAAATTTCACAACATTCCCAATATCCCAAGCACCTCCTTTTTGCGACGAAACACATAAAATAATAATAATAAGAATAAGAATAATAATTAAAGCTGCGAGCAGCGATGGGCGGGCCCTCGCAATATGCACGTCGGGGTGCATGCACGTCGGGGTGCCGGCGGGACTCCGGCCTGCGCGGCCGAGAACGTCCGCGACCGTCGGACGCCGCGAGGACTCTGGCCGATGCTGCCATTCAGTTCTGTGACCGTCAGACACTGCATGCAGGTTTAGAGCATGGCCCCAAAATACTTTTATTTAAGTCCATATGTGATACATGTTCCTACCAAATTTCATACATCTAGGTGAAACGTACTGCGAGGGCTGCTTCGTTGAAATTTTGTAGGGGGCGCTATTGAGCCGATTTGCCACTCTGAACCAATAAAATCATATTATACAACTACATTTTGGGCTTTAAATGTGTATGCCAAGTTTGCTTATGTTTCGAGCATTTTTAGCCTCTCAAAATGACCTTCGTTGTTAACGGCGAAGAATGCGTCGCCACGGCAACAGCTTTTCACGAAACAACAAGCTTTGAGTAACTTTTCATCACAAAGGTCTTTAGACTGTACCGACCAAATTTGAAGTTGATCTGATGAATTCCCTAGGAGGAGTTCGTTAAAGTGCAGCGCCTGGAAATGACAAAAACGACATGAGAAATTCATAAAAAATGCAAAATGGCTGACTTCCGGTTGGGTTTAGAGCATAGCCCCAAGAGACTTTTATTGAAGTCCATATGCGATACATGTTCCTACCACATTTCATACATCTAGGTCAAACGTACTGCGAGGGCTGCTTCGTCGAAATTTTGTAGGGGGCGCTATTGAGCCGATTTGCCACTCTGAACCAATAAAATCAGATTCTGTAACTACATTTCGGCCTTGTAATCTACTTGCCAAGTTTGCTTATGTTTCGAGCATTTTTAGCCTCTCAAAATGACCTTCGTTGTTCACGGCGAAGACTGCATCGCCACGGCAACGGCGTTCGACGAAACATCAAAAGCTTCATGATCTGGCATTATGAACTTCTTGTATTTGTGTGGAACAAATTTGATATTGATTTGATTTACCTACTAAGAGAAACAAGCCAAAGTATAAAGACTTTAACTTCCTGTTACCAGTAGGTGGCGCTATGACTATGATTCGAAATTGGCCTGCAGATGTCTTCAGGCCTGGAGTCTAATCAAGCATGTGAAATCTGGTAAAGATCTGATGATGTGGAGTCGAGATACATCAGTTTATTCGTTCATGGCGAAGGATCGAAATTCGCCGAGCCGCCACGTCGCCGCCCTTCAGTAACTTCTTACAATTTTCACAATGAAGCATTATCAAGGTCTTAAGGCTTGTATGACAACATTTGAGAGGGATCTGATTAATCTGTTAGGAGCAGGATGTCAAAGTACGCAGCGTACAACTTCCGGTTGCCACTAGGTGGCGCTATCAGTTTGATTCAAAATTATCATACAGATGTGTTCCGGGTCAGGATGTTATGACATATGAGAGACTTTGAGCAGATTCGACAATGTACGGCCGAGTTACAACAACTTCCTGTTTCGTGGCGAATGGTGTTTCTTTGACGCCACGCCACGGCCACATAGTTCGATAACTTTTTGATCTTTGAGTAACTTTTCACTGTCAAGGTCTCAAGAGCAGACTCGCCGAATCTGAAGTCAATCGGGTCAAATCTCTGGGAGGAGTTCGTTAAAGTATGACGCCTTGAAACGGTCAAAAAACGTCATAAAAGCAAAAATGGCCGACTTCCTGTTTGGTTTAGAGAAAACGGCCAAGAGGATTTTTGGTGCGTCTCATCACGTTCCACATAACTACCAACTTTCATACAGCTGGGTGAATCCTGATGTCGGGGCTACTCAATAGGGGGCGCTAGCGAGCCAATATTTCATACTGCAGCTGGACACCCCAATCAGACTGCAATTTTCGCAAATTCTGGCTTGCGTGCCAAATTTCACAACATTCCCAATATCCCAAGCACCTCCTTTTTGCGACGAAACACATAAAATAATAAGAATAATAATAATAAACATTCGAAATTCAATAGGTCCTCCGCTCCGACTACGTCGGTGCTCGGGCCCTAATTAAAGCTGCGAGCAGCGATGAGCGGGCCCTCGCAATATGCACGTCGGGGTGCATGCACGTCGGGGTGCCGGCGGGACTCCGGCCTGCGCGGCCGAGAACGTCCGCGACCGTCGGACGGCGCGAGGACTCTGGTTGATGCTGTCATTCAGTTCCGTGACCGTCAGACACTGCATGCAGGTTCAGAGCATGGCCCCAATATACTTTTATTTAAGTCCATATGTGATACATGTTCCTACCAAATTTCATACATCTAGGTGAAACGTACTGCGAGGGCTGCTTCGTTGAAATTTTGTAGGGGGCGCTATTGAGCCGATTTGCCACTCTGAACCAATAAAATCATATTCTATAACTACATTTTGGGCTTGTAATCTGCTTGCCAAGTTTGCTTATGTTTCGAGCATTTTTAGCCTCTCAAAATGACCTTCGTTGTTAACGGCGAAGAATGCGTCGCCACGGCAACAGCTTTTCACGAAACAACAAGCTTTGAGTAACTTTTCATCACAAAGGTCTTTAGACTGTACCGACCAAATTTGAAGTTGATCTGATGAATTCCCTAGGAGGAGTTCGTTAAAGTGCAGCGCCTGGAAATGACAAAAACGACATGAGAAATTGATAAGAAATGCAAAATGGCTGACTTCCGGTTGGGTTTAGAGCATAGCCCCAAGAGACTTTTATTGAAGTCCATATGCGATACATGTTCCTACCACATTTCATACATCTAGGTCAAACGTACTGCGAGGGCTGCTTCGTCAAAATTTTGTAGGGGGCGCTATTGAGCCGATTTGCCACTGTGAACCAATAAAATCATATTATACAACTACATTTTGGGCTTTAAATGTGTATGCCAAGTTTGCTTATGTTTCGAGCATTTGTAGCCTCTCAAAATGACCTTCGTTGTTAACGGCGAAGACTGTATCGCCACGGCAACGGCGTTCGATGAAACATCAAAAGCTTCATGATCTGGCATTCTGAACTTCTTGTATTTGTGTGGAACAAATTTGAAATTGATTTGATTTACCTACTAAGAGAAACAAGCCAAAGTATAAAGACTTTAACTTCCTGTTACCAGTAGGTGGCGCTATGACTATGATTCAAAATTGGCCTGCAGTTGTCTTCAGGCCGGGAGTCTAATCAAGCATGTGAAATCTGGTAAAGATCTGATGATGTGGAGTCGAGATACATCAGTTTATTCGGTCATGGCGAAGGATCGAAATTCGCCGAGCCGCCACATCGCCGCCCTTCTGTAACTTCTTACAATCTTCACAATGAAGCATTATCAAGGTCTTAAGGCTTGTTTGACAACATTTGAGAGGGATCTGATTAATCTGTGAGGAGCAGGATGTCAAAGTATGCAGCGTACAACTTCCGGTTGCCACTAGGTGGCGCTATCACTATGATTCTAAATTATCATATAGATGTGTTCCGGGTCAGGATGTTATGACATATGAGAGATTTGGAGCAGATTCGACAATGTACGGCCGAGTTACAACAACTTCCTGTTTCGTGGCGAATGGTGTTTCTTTGACGCCACGCCACGGCCACATAGTTCGATAACTTTTTGATCTTTGAGTAACTTTTCACTGTCAAGGTCTCAAGAGCAGACTCGCCGAATCTGAAGTCAATCGGGTCAAATCTCTGGGAGGAGTTCGTTAAAGTATGACGCCTTGAAACGGTCAAAAAACGTCATAAAAGTAAAAATGGCCGACTTCCTGTTTGGTTTAGAGAAAACTTCCAAGAGGATTTTTTGTGCGTCTCATCACGTTCCACATACCGACCAAATTTCATACAGCTGGGTGAAACCTGATGTTGGGGCTACTCAATAGGGGGCGCTAGCGAGCCAATATTTCATACCGCAGCTGGACACCCAAATCAGACTGCAATTTTCGCAAATTCTGGCTTGCGTGCCAAATTTCACAACATTCCCAATATCCCAAGCACCTCCTTTTTGCGACGAAACACTAAAAATAAGAATAAGAATAAACATTGCGGTTTCAATAGGTCCTCCGCTCCGACTACGTCGGTGCTCGGGCCCTAATTAAAGCTGCGAGCAGCGATGGGCGGGCCCTCGCAATATGCACGTCGGGGTGCATGCACGTCGGGGTGGCGGCGGGACTCCGGCCTGCGCGGCCGAGAACGTCCGCGACCGTCGGACGGCGCGAGGACTCTGGTTGATGCTGCCATTCAGTTCCGTGACCGTCAGACACTGCATGCAGGTTCAGAGCATGGCCCCAATATACTTTAATTTAAGTCCATATGTGATACATGTTCCTACCAAATTTCATACATCTAGGTGAAACGTACTGCGAGGGCTGCTTCGTTGAAATTTTGTAGGGGGCGCTATTGAGCCGATTTGCCACTCTGAACCAATAAAATCATATTATACAACTACATTTTGGCCTTTAAATGTGTATGCCAAGTTTGCTTATGTTTCGAGCATTTTTAGCCTCCCAAAATGACCTTCGTTGTTAACGGCGAAGACTGCATCGCCACGGCAACGGCGTTCGACGAAACATCAAAGCTTCATGCTCTGGCATTATGAACTATTTGTGTGGAACAAATTTGATATTGATTTGATTTACCTACTAAGAGAAACAAGCCAAAGTATCAAGACTTTAACTTCCTGTTACCAGTAGGTGGCGCTATGACTATGATTCAAAATTGGCCTGCATATGTCTTCAGGCCTGGAGTCTAATCAAACACGTGAAATCTGGTAAAGATCTGATGATGTGGAGTCGAGTTACATCAGTTTATTCGTTCATGGCGAAGGATCGAAATTCCGTCGCCACGGCAACAGCTTTTCACGAAACAACAAGCTTTGAGTAACTTTTCATCACAAAGGTCTTTAGACTGTACCGACCAAATTTGAAGTTGATCTGATTAATTCCCTAGGAGGAGTTCATTAAAGTGCAGCGCCTGGAAATGACAAAAACGACACTAGAAATTCATAAGAAATGCAAAGTAGCTGACTTCCGGTTGGGGTTAGAGCATAGCCCCAAGAGACTTTTATTGAAGTCCATATGTGATACATGTTCCTACCACATTTCATACATCTAGGTGAAACGTACTGCGAGGGCTGCTTCGTCGAAATTTTGTAGGGGGCGCTATTGAGCCGATTTGCCACTCTGAACCAATAAAATCATATTCCCTAACTACATTTCGGCCTTGTAATCTACTTGCCAAGTTTGCTTATGTTTCGAGCATTTTTAGCCTGTCAAAATGACCTTCATTGTTAACGGCGAAGACTGCATCGCCACGGCAACGGCGTTCGACGAAACATCAAAAGCTTCATGATCTGGCATTATGAACTTCTTGTATTTGTGTGGAACAAATTTGATATTGATTTGATTTACCTACTAAGAGAAACAAGCCAAAGTATAAAGACTTTAACTTCCTGTTACCAGTAGGTGGCGCTATGACTATGATTCAAAATTGGCCTGCAGATGTCTTCAGGCCTGGAGTCTAATCAAGCACGTGAAATCTGGTAAAGATTTGATGATGTGGAGTCGAGATACATCAGTTTATTCGTTCATGGCGAAGGATCGAAATTCGCCGAGCCGCCACGTCGCCGCCCTTCAGTAACTTCTTACAATCATCACAATGAAGCATTATCAAGGTCTTAAGGCTTGTATGACAACATTTGAGAGGGATCTGATTAATCTGTGAGGAGCAGGATGTCAAAGTACGCAGCGTACAACTTCCGGTTGCCACTAGGTGGCGCTATCACTTTGATTCAAAATTATCATATAGATGTGTTCCGGGTCAGGATGGTATGACATCTGAGAGATTTTGAGCAGATTCGACAATGTACGGCCGAGTTACAACAACTTCCTGTTTCGTGGCGAATGGTGTTTCTTTGACGCCACGCCACGGCCACATAGTTCGATAACTTTTTGATCTTTGAGTAACTTTTCACTGCCAAGGTCTCAAGAGCAGACTAGCCGAATCTGAAGTCAATCGGGTCAAATCTCTGGGAGGAGTTCGTTAAAGTATGACGCCTTGAAACGGTCAAAAAACGTCATAAATGCAAAAATGGCCGACTTCCTGTTTGGTTTAGAGAAAACTTCCAAGAGGAGTTTTTGTGCGTCTCATCACGTTCCACATACCGACCAAATTTCATACAGCTGGGTGAATCCTGATGTCGGGGCTACTCAATAGGGGGCGCTAGCGAGCCAATATTTCATACCGCAGCTGAGCACCCCAATCAGACTGCAATTTTCGCAAATTCTGGCTTGCGTGCCAAATTTCACAACATTCCCAATATCCCAAGCACCTCCTTTTTGCGACGAAACACTTAGAATAAGAAGAATAATAATAAACATTCGAAATTCAATAGGTCCTCCGCTCCGACTACGTCGGTGCTCGGGCCCTAATAAGAATAAACATTACGGTTTCAATAGGTCCTCCGCTCCGACTACGTCGGTGCTCGGGCCCTAATAAGAAGAATAAACATTACGGTTTCAATAGGTCCTCCGCTCCGACTACGTCGGTGCTCGGGCCCTAATAAACATTACGGTTTCAATAGGTCCTCCGCTCCGACTACGTCGGTGCTCGGGCCCTAATAATAAACATTACGGTTTCAATAGGTCCTCCGCTCCGACTACGTCGGTGCTCGGGCCCTAATTAAAGCTGCGAGCAGCGATGAGCGGGCCCTCGCTATATGCACGTCGGGGTGCATGCACGTCGGAGTGCCGGCGGGACTCCGGCCTGCGCGGCCGAGAACGTCCGTGACCGTCAGACACTGCATGCAGGTTCAGATCATGGCCCCAATATACTTTTATTTAAGTCCATATGTGATACATGTTCCTACCAAATTTCATACATCTAGGTGAAACGTACTGCGAGGGCTGCTTCGTTGAAATTTTGTAGGGGGCGCTATTGAGCCGATTTGCCACTCTGAACCAATAAAATCATATTATACAACTACATTTTGGGCTTTAAATGTGTATGCCAAGTTTGCTTATGTTTCGAGCATTTTTAGCCTCTCAAAATTACCTTCGTTGTTAACGGCGAAGACTACATCGCCACGGCAACGGCGTTCGACGAAACATCAAAAGCTTCATGATCTGGCATTATGAACTATTTGTGTGGAACAAATTTGATATTGATTTGATTTACCTACTAAGAGAAACAAGCCAAAGTATCAAGACTTTAACTTCCTGTTACCAGTAGGTGGCGCTATGACTATGATTCAAAATTGGCCTGCATATGTCTTCAGGCCTGGAGTCTAATCAAACACGTGAAATCTGGTAAAGATCTGATGATGTGGAGTCGAGTTACATCAGTTTATTCGTTCATGGCGAAGGATCGAAATTCCGTCGCCACGGCAACAGCTTTTCACGAAACAACAAGATTTGAGTAACTTTTCATCACAAAGGTCTTTAGACTGTACCGACCAAATTTGAAGTTGATCTGATGAATTCCCTAGGAGGAGTTCGTTAAAGTGCAGCGCCTGGAAATGACAAAAACGACATGAGAAATTCATAAAAAATGCAAAATGGCTGACTTCCGGTTGGGTTTAGAGCATAGCCCCAAGAGACTTTTATTGAAGTCCATATGCGATACATGTTCCTACCACATTTCATACATCTAGGTCAAACGTACTGCGAGGGCTGCTTCGTCAAAATTTTGTAGGGGGCGCTATTGAGCCGATTTGCCACTCTGAACCAATAAAATCAGATTCTGTAACTACATTTCGGCCTTGTAATCTACTTGCCAAGTTTGCTTATGTTTCGAGCATTTTTAGCCTCTCAAAATGACCTTCGTTGTTCACGGCGAAGACTGCATCGCCACGGCAACGGCGTTCGACGAAACATCAAAAGCTTCATGATCTGGCATTATGAACTTCTTGTATTTGTGTGGAACAAATTTGATATTGATTTGATTTACCTACTAAGAGAAACAAGCCAAAGTATAAAGACTTTAACTTCCTGTTACCAGTAGGTGGCGCTATGACTATGATTCGAAATTGGCCTGCAGATGTCTTCAGGCCTGGAGTCTAATCAAGCATGTGAAATCTGGTAAAGATCTGATGATGTGGAGTCGAGATACATCAGTTTATTCGTTCATGGCGAAGGATCGAAATTCGCCGAGCCGCCACGTCGCCGCCCTTCAGTAACTTCTTACAATTTTCACAATGAAGCATTATCAAGGTCTTAAGGCTTGTATGACAACATTTGAGAGGGATCTGATTAATCTGTTAGGAGCAGGATGTCAAAGTACGCAGCGTACAACTTCCGGTTGCCACTAGGTGGCGCTATCAGTTTGATTCAAAATTATCATATAGATGTGTTCCGGGTCAGGATGTTATGACATATGAGAGACTTTGAGCAGATTCGACAATGTACGGCCGAGTTACAACAACTTCCTGTTTCGTGGCGAATGGTGTTTCTTTGACGCCACGCCACGGCCACATAGTTCGATAACTTTTTGATCTTTGAGTAACTTTTCACTGCCAAGGTCTCAAGAGCAGACTAGCCGAATCTGAAGTCAATCGGGTCAAATCTCTGGGAGGAGTTCTTTAAAGTATGACGCCTTGAAACGGTCAAAAAACGTCATAAAAGTAAAAATGGCCGACTTCCTGTTTGGTTTAGAGAAAACGTCCAAGAGGATTTTTTGTGCGTCTCATCACGTTCCACATACCTACCAACTTTCATACAGCTGGGTGAAACCTGATGTCGGGGCTACTCAATAGGGGGCGCTAGCGAGCCAATATTTCATACCGCAGCTGGACACCCCAATCAGACTGCAATTTTCGCAAATTCTGGCTTGCGTGCCAAATTTCACAGACTTCCCAATATCCCAAGCACCTCCTTTTTGCGACGAAAGACTAAGAATAATAATAAGAATAAACATTCGAAATTCAATAGGTCCTCCGCTCCGACTACGTCGGTGCTCGGGCCCTAATAATAATAATTAAAGCTGCGAGCAGCGATGGGCGGGCCCTCGCAATATGCACGTCGGGGTGCCGGCGGGACTCCGGCCTGCGCGGCCGAGAACGTCCGCGACCGTCGGACGGCGCGAGGACTCTGGCTGATGCTGCCATTTAGTTCTGTGACCGTCAGACACTGCATGCAGGTTTAGAGCATGGCCCCAATATACTTTTATTTAAGTCCATATGTGATACATGTTCCCACCAAATTTCATACAGCTAGGTCAAACGTACTGCGAGGGCTCCTTCGTCGAAATTTTGTAGGGGGCGCTATTGAGCCGATTTGCCACTCTGAACCAATAAAATCATATTCCCTAACTACATTTCGGCCTTGTAATCTACTTGCCAAGTTTGCTTATGTTTCGAGCATTTTTAGCCTGTCAAAATGACCTTCGTTGTTAACGGCGAAGACTGCATCGCCACGGCAACGGCGTTCGACGAAACATCAAAAACTTCATGATCTGGCATTATGAACTTCTTGTATTTGTGTGGAACAAATTTGATATTGATTTGATTTACCTACTGAGAGAAACAAGCCAAAGTATCAAGACTTTAACTTCCTGTTACCAGTAGGTGGCGCTATGACTATGATTCAAAATTGGCCTGCAGATGTCTTCAGGCCTGGAGTCTAATCAAACACGTGAAATCTGGTAAAGATCTGATGATGTGGAGTCGAGATACATCAGTTTATTCGTTCATGGCGAAGGATCGAAATTCGCCGAGCCGCCACGTCGCCGCCCTTCAGTAACTTCTTACAATCTTCACAATGAAGCATTATCAAGGTCTTAAGGCTTGTTTGACAAGATTTGAGAGGGATCTGATGAATCTGTGAGGAGCAGGATGTCAAAGTACGAAGCGTGCAACTTCCGGTTGCCACTAGGTGGCGCTATCAGTTTGAT
Source organism: Melanostigma gelatinosum (assembly GCF_949748355.1). Lineage (NCBI taxonomy): Eukaryota > Metazoa > Chordata > Actinopteri > Perciformes > Zoarcidae > Melanostigma > Melanostigma gelatinosum. Next base: position 316,208 of record NC_136650.1, on the reverse strand, counting down.
TCAAAATTATCATACAGATGTGTTCCGGGTCAGGATGTTATGACATATGAGAGATTTTGAGCAGATTCGACAATGTACGGCCGAGTTACAACAACTTCCTGTTTCGTGGCGAATGGTGTTTCTTTGACGCCACGCCACGGCCACATAGTTCGATAACTTTTTGATCTTTGAGTAACTTTTCACTGCCAAGGTCTCAAGAGCAGACTAGCCGAATCTGAATTCAATCGGGTCAAATCTCTGGGAGGAGTTCGTTAAAGTATGACGCCTTGAAACGGTCAAAAAACGTCATAAAAGCAAAAATGGCCGACTTCCTGTTTGGTTTAGAGAAAACGGCCAAGAGGATTTTTTGTGCGTCTCATCACGTTCCACATACCTACCAAATTTCATACAGCTGGGTGAATCCTGATGTTGGGGCTACTCAATAGGGGGCGCTAGCGAGCCAATATTTCATACCGCAGCTGGACACCCCAATCAGACTGCAATTTTCGCAAATTCTGGCTTGCGTGCCAAATTTCACAAACGTCCCAATATCCCAAGCACCTCCTTTTTGCGACGAAAGACTAAGAATAATAATAATTAAAGCTGCGAGCAGCGATGAGCGGGCCCTCGCAATATGCACGTCGGGGTGCATGCACGTTGGGGTGCCGGCGGGACTCCGGCCTGCGCGGCCGAGAACGTCCGCGACCGTCGGACGCCGCGAGGACTCTGGTTGATGCTGTCATTCAGTTCCGTGACCGTCAGACACTGCATGCAGGTTCAGAGCATGGCCCCAATATACTTTTATTTAAGTCCATATGTGATACATGTTCCTACCACATTTCATACATCTAGGTCAAACGTACTGCGAGGGCTGCTTCGTTGAAATTTTGTAGGGGGCGCTATTGAGCCGATTTGCCACTCTGAACCAATAAAATCATATTATACAACTACATTTTGGGCTTTAAATGTGTATGCCAAGTTTGCTTATGTTTCGAGCATTTTTAGCCTGTCAAAATGACCTTCGTTGTTAACGGCGAAGACTGCATCGCCACGGCAACGGCGTTCGACGAAACATCAAAAGCTTCATGATCTGGCATTATGAACTTCTTGTATTTGTGTGGAAGAAATTTGATATTGATTTGATTTACCTACTAAGAGAAACAAGCCAAAGTATAAAGACTTTAACTTCCTGTTACCAGTAGGTGGCGCTATGACTATGATTCAAAATTGGCCTGGATATGTCTTCAGGCCTGGAGTCTAATCAAACACGTGAAATCTGGCAAAGATCTGATGATGTGGAGTCGAGTTACATCAGTTTATTCGTTCATGGCGAAGGATCGAAATTCGCCGAGCCGCCACGTCGCCGCCCTTCAGTAACTTCTTACAATCTTCACAACGAAGCATTATCAAGGTCTTAAGGCTTGTTTGATAACATTTGAGAGGGATCTAATTAATCTGTGAGGAGCAGGATGTCAAAGTACGCAGCGTACAACTTACGGTTGCCACTAGGTGGCGCTATCACTATGATTCTAAATTATCATATAGATGTGTTCCGGGTCAGGATGTTATGACATATGAGAGATTTTGAGCAGATTCGACAATGTACAGCCGAGTTACAACAACTTCCTGTTTCGTGGCAAATGGTGTTTCTTTGACGCCACGCCACGGCCACATAGTTCGATAACTTTTTGATCTTTGAGTAACTTTTCACTGCCAAGGTCTCAAGAGCAGACTAGCCGAATCTGAAGTCAATCGGGTCAAATCTCTGGGAGGAGTTCGTTAAAGTATGACGCCTTGAAACGGTCAAAAAACGTCATAAAAGCAAAAATGGCCGACTTCCTGTTTGGTTTAGACAAAACGGCCAAGAGGATTTTTTGTGCGTCTCATCAAGTTCCACATACCGACCAAATTTCATACAGCTGGGTGAATCCAGATGTTGGGGCTACTCAATAGGGGGCGCTAGCGAGCCAATATTTAATACCGCAGCTGGACACCCCAATCAGACTGCAATTTTCGCAAATTCTGGCTTGCGTGCCAAATTTCACAACATTCCCAATATGCCAAGCACCTCCTTTTTGCCATGAAAGCGGAAGAAGAAGAATAATAATAATAATTAAAGCTGCGAGCAGCGATGGGCGGGCCCTCGCAATATGCACGTCGGGGTGCATGCACGTCGGGGTGGCGGCGGGACTCCGGCCTGCGCGGCCGAGAACGTCCGCGACCGTCGGACGGCGCGAGGACTCTGGTTGATGCTGCCATTCAGTTCCGTGACCGTCAGACACTGCATGCAGGTTCAGAGCATGGCCCCAATATACTTTTATTTAAGTCCATATGTGATACATGTTCCTACCAAATTTCATACATCTAGGTGAAACGTACTGCGAGGGCTGCTTCGTTGAAATTTTGTAGGGGGCGCTATTGAGCCGATTTGCCACTCTGAACCAATAAAATCATATTATACAACTACATTTTGGCCTTTAAATGTGTATGCCAAGTTTGCTTATGTTTCGAGCATTTTTAGCCTCCCAAAATGACCTTCGTTGTTAACGGCGAAGACTGCATCGCCACGGCAACGGCGTTCGACGAAACATCAAAGCTTCATGATCTGGCATTATGAACTATTTGTGTGGAACAAATTTGATATTGATTTGATTTACCTACTAAGAGAAACAAGCCAAAGTATCAAGACTTTAACTTCCTGTTACCAGTAGGTGGCGCTATGACTATGATTCAAAATTGGCCTGCATATGTCTTCAGGCCTGGAGTCTAATCAAACACGTGAAATCTGGTAAAGATCTGATGATGTGGAGTCGAGTTACATCAGTTTATTCGTTCATGGCGAAGGATCGAAATTCCGTCGCCACGGCAACCGCTTTTCACGAAACAACAAGCTTTGAGTAACTTTTCATCACAAAGGTCTTTAGACTGTACCGACCAAATTTGAAGTTGATCTGATGAATTCCCTAGGAGGAGTTCGTTAAAGTGCAGGGCCTGGAAATGACAAAAACGACATGAGAAATTCATAAAAAATACAAAATGGCTGACTTCCGGTTGGGTTTAGAGCATAGCCCCAAGAGACTTTTATTGAAGTCCATATGCGATACATGTTCCTACCACATTTCATACATCTAGGTCAAACGTACTGCGAGGGCTGCTTCGTCGAAATTTTGTAGGGGGCGCTATTGAGCCGATTTGCCACTCTGAACCAATAAAATCATATTCTGTAACTACATTTCGGCCTTGTAATCTACTTGCCAAGTTCGCTTATGTTTCGAGCATTTTTAGCCTCTCAAAATGACCTTCGTTGTTAACGGCGAAGACTGCATCGCCACGGCAACGGCGTTCGACGAAACATCAAAAGCTTCATGATCTGGCATTATGAACTTCTTGTATTTGTGTGGAACAAATTTGATATTGATTTGATTTACCTACTAAGAGAAACAAGCCAAAGTATCAAGACTTTAACTTCCTGTTACCAGTAGGTGGCGCTATGACTATGATTCAACATTGGCCTGCAGTTGTCTTCAGGCCTGGAGTCTAATCAAGCATGTGAAATCTGGTAAAGATCTGATGATGTGGAGTCGAGATACATCAGTTTATTCGTTCATGGTGAAGGATCGAAATTCGCCGAGCCGCCACGTCGCCGCCCTTCAGTAACTTCTTACAATCTTCACAATGAAGCATTATCAAGGTCTTAAGGCTTGTATGACAACATTTGAGAGGGATCTGATTCATCTGTGAGGAGCAGGATGTCAAAGTACGCAGCGTACAACTTCCGGTTGCCACTAGGTGGCGCTATCACTATGATTCTAAATTATCATATAGATGTGTTCCGGGTCAGGATGTTATGACATATGAGAGATTTCGAGCAGATTCGACAATGTACGGCCGAGTTACAACAACTTCCTGTTTTGTGGCGAATGGTGTTTCTTTGACGCCACGCCACGGCCACATAGTTCGATAACTTTTTGATCTTTGAGTAACTTTTCACTGCCAAGGTCTCCAGAGCAGACTCGCCGAATCTGAAGTCAATCGGGTCAAATCTCTGGGAGGAGTTCGTTAAAGTATGACGCCTTGAAACGGTCAAAAAACGTCATAAAAGCAAAAATGGCCGACTTCCTGTTTGGGTTAGAGAAAACGGCCAAGAGGATTTTTTGTGCGTCTCATCACGTTCCACATACCTACCAACTTTCATACAGCTGGGTGAATCCTGATGTTGGGGCTACTCAATAGGGGGCGCTAGCGAGCCAATATTTCATACTGCAGCTGGACACCCCAATCAGACTGCAATTTTCGCAAATTCTGGCTTGCGTGCCAAATTTCACAACATTCCCAATATCCCAAGCACCTCCTTTTTGCCATGAAAGCGGAAGAAGAAGAAGAATAATAAACATTCGAAATTCAATAGGTCCTCCGCTCCGACTACGTCGGTGCTCGGGCCCTAATTAAAGCTGCGAGCAGCGATGGGCGGGCCCTCGCAATATGCACGTCGGGGTGCCGGCGGGACTCCGGCCTGCGCGGCCGAGAACGTCCGCGACCGTCGGACGGCGCGAGGACTCTGGCTGATGCTGCCATTTAGTTCTGTGACCGTCAGACACTGCATGCAGGTTTAGAGCATGGCCCCAATATACTTTTATTTAAGTCCATATGTGATACATGTTCCCACCAAATTTCATACATCTAGGTCAAACGTACTGCGAGGGCTGCTTCGTCGAAATTTTGTAGGGGGCGCTATTGAGCCGATTTGCCACTCTGAACCAATAAAATCATATTCCCTAACTACATTTCGGCCTTGTAATCTACTTGCCAAGTTTGCTTATGTTTCGAGCATTTTTAGCCTCTCAAAATGACCTTCGTTGTTAACGGCGAAGACTGCATCGCCACGGCAACGGCGTTCGACGAAACATCAAAAGCTTCATGATCTGGCATTATGAACTATTTGTGTGGAACAAATTTGATATTGATTTGATTGACCTACTAAGAGAAACAAGCCAAAGTATCAAGACTTTAACTTCCTGTTACCAGTAGGTGGCGCTATGACTATGATTCAAAATTGGCCTACAGATGTCTTCAGGCCTGGAGTCTAATCAAACACGTGAAATCTGGTAAAGATCTGATGATGTGGAGTCGAGTTACATCAGTTTATTCGTTCATGGCGAAGGATCGAAATTCCGTCGCCACGGCAACAGCTTTTCACGAAACAACAAGCTTTGAGTAACTTTTCATCACAAAGGTCTTTAGACTGTACCGACCAAATTTGAAGTTGATCTGATGAATTCCCTAGGAGGAGTTCGTTAAAGTGCAGCGCCTGGAAATGACAAAAACGACATGAGAAATTCATAAAAAATGCAAAATGGCTGACTTCCGGTTGGGTTTAGAGCATGACCCCAAGAGACTTTTATTTCAGTCCATATGTGATACATGTTTCTACCACATTTCATACATCTAGGTCAAACGTACTGCGAGGGCTGCTTCGTTGAAATTTTGTAGGGGGCGCTATTGAGCCGATTTGCCACTCTGAACCAATAAAATCATATTATACAACTACATTTTGGGCTTTAAATGTGTATGCCAAGTTTGCTTATGTTTCGAGCATTTTTAGCCTCTCAAAATGACCTTCGTTGTTAACGGCGAACACTGCATCGCCACGGCAACGGCGTTCGACGGAACATCAAAAGCTTCATGATCTGGCATTATGAACTTCTTGTATTTGTGTGGAAGAAATTTGATATTGATTTGATTTACCTACTGAGAGAAACAAGCCAAAGTATCAAGACTTTAACTTCCTGTTACCAGTAGGTGGCGCTATGACTATGATTCAAAATTGGCCTGCAGATGTCTTCAGGCCTGGAGTCTAATCAAGCATGTGAAATCTGGTAAAGATCTGATGATGTGGAGTCGAGTTACATCAGTTTATTCGTTCATGGCGAAGGATCGAAATTCGCCGAGCCGCCACGTCGCCGTCCTTCAGTAACTTCTTACAATCTTCACAATGAAGCATTATCAAGGTCTTAAGGCTTGTTTGACAACATTTGAGAGGGATCTGATTAATCTGTGAGGAGCAGGATGTCAAAGTACGCAGCGTACAACTTCCGGTTGCCACTAGGTGGCGCTATCACTATGATTCTAAATTATCATATAGATGTGTTCCGGGTCAGGATGTTATGACATATGAGAGATTTTGAGCAGATTCGACAATGTACAGCCGAGTTACAACAACTTCCTGTTTCGTGGCGAATGGTGTTTCTTTGACGCCACGCCACGGCCACATAGTTCGATAACTTTTTGATCTTTGAGTAACTTTTCACTGTCAAGGTCTCAAGAGCAGACTAGCCGAATCTGAAGTCAATCGGGTCAAATCTCTGGGAGGAGTTCGTTAAAGTATGACGCCTTGAAACGGTCAAAAAACGTCATAAAAGTAAAAATGGCCGACTTCCTGTTTGGTTTAGAGAAAACGGCCAAGAGGATTTTTTGTGCGTCTCATCACGTTCCACATACCGACAAAATTTCATACAGCTGGGTGAAACCTGATGTTGGGGCTACTCAATAGGGGGCGCTAGCGAGCCAATATTTCATACCGCAGCTGGACACCCCAATCAGACTGCAATTTTCGCAAATTCTGGCTTGCGTGCCAAATTTCACAACATTCCCAATATGCCAAGCACCTCCTTTTTGCCATGAAAGCGGAAGAAGAAGAATAATAATAATAAGAATAAACATTACGGTTTCAATAGGTCCTCCGCTCCGACTACGTCGGTGCTCGGGCCCTAATTAAAGCTGCGAGCAGCGATGAGCGGGCCCTCGCTATATGCACGTCGGGGTGCATGCACGTCGGAGTGCCGGCGGGACTCCGGCCTGCGCGGCCGAGAACGTCCGCGACCGTCGGACGGCGCGAGGACTCTGGTTGATGCTGCCATTCAGTTCTGTGACCGTCAGACACTGCATGCAGGTTCAGATCATGGCCCCAATATACTTTTATTTCAGTCCATATGTGATACATGTTCCTACCAAATTTCATACATCTAGGTGAAACGTACTGCGAGGGCTGCTTCGTTGAAATATTGTAGGGGGCGCTATTGAGCCGATTTGCCACTCTGAACCAATAAAATCATATTCTATAACTACATTTCGGGCTTGTAATCTACTTGCCAAGTTTGCTTATGTTTCGAGCATTTTTAGCCTCTCAAAATGACCTTCGTTGTTAACGGCGAAGACTGCATCGCCACGGCAACGGCGTTCGACGACACATCAAAAGCTTCATCATCTGGCATTATGAACTATTTGTGTGGAACAAATTTGATATTGATTTGATTTACCTACTAAGAGAAACAAGCCAAAGTATCAAGACTTTAACTTCCTGTTACCAGTAGGTGGCGCTATGACTATGATTCAAAATTGGCCTGCATATGTCTTCAGGCCTGGAGTCTAATCAAACACGTGAAATCTGGTAAAGATCTGATGATGTGGAGTCGAGTTACATCAGTTTATTCGTTCATGGCGAAGGATCGAAATTCCGTCGCCACGGCAACAGCTTTTCACGAAACAACAAGCTTTGACTAACTTTTCATCACAAAGGTCTTTAGACTGTACCGACCAAATTTGAAGTTGATCTGATGAATTCCCTAGGAGGAGTTCGTTAAAGTGCAGCGCCTGGAAATGACAAAAACGACATGAGAAATTCATAAAAAATGCAAAATGGCTGACTTCCGGTTGGGTTTAGAGCATAGCCCCAAGAGACTTTTATTGAAGTCCATATGCGATACATGTTCCTACCACATTTCATACATCTAGGTCAAACGTACTGCGAGGGCTGCTTCGGTGAAATTTTGTAGGGGGCGCTATTGAGCCGATTTGCCACTCTGAACCAATAAAATCATATTCCATAACTACATTTCGGCCTTGTAATCTACTTGCCAAGTTTGCTTATGTTTCGAGCATTTTTAGCCTCTCAAAATGACCTTCGTTGTTCACGGCGAAGACTGCATCGCCACGGCAACGGCGTTCGACGAAACATCAAAATCTTCATGATCTGGCATTATGAACTTCTTGTATTTGTGTGGAAGAAATTTGATATTGATTTGATTTACCTACTAAGAGAAACAAGCCAAAGTATAAAGACTTTAACTTCCTGTTACCAGTAGGTGGCACTATGACTATGATTCAAAATTGGCCTGCAGATGTCTTCAGGCCTGGAGTCTAATCAAGCATGTGCAATCTGGTAAAGATCTGATGATGTGGAGTCGAGATACATCAGTTTATTCGTTCATGGCGAAGGATCGAAATTCGCCGAGCCGCCACGTCGCCGCCCTTCAGTAACTTCTTGCAATCTTCACAACGAAGCATTATCAAGGTCTTAAGGCTTGTTTGACAACATTTGAGAGGGATCTGATTAATCTGTGAGGAGCAGGATGTCAAAGTACGCAGCGTACAACTTCCGGTTGCCACTAGGTGGCGCTATCACTATGATTCTAAATTATCATATAGATGTGTTCCGGGTCAGGATGTTATGACATATGAGAGATTTTGAGCAGATTCGACAATGTACAGCCGAGTTACAACAACTTCCTGTTTCGTGGCAAATGGTGTTTCTTTGACGCCACGCCACGGCCACATAGTTCGATAACTTTTTGATCTTTGAGTAACTTTTCACTGCCAAGGTCTCAAGAGCAGACTAGCCGAATCTGAAGTCAATCGGGTCAAATCTCTGGGAGGAGTTCGTTAAAGTATGACGCCTTGAAACGGTCAAAAAACGTCATAAAAGCAAAAATGGCCGACTTCCTGTTTGGTTTAGACAAAACGGCCAAGAGGATTTTTTGTGCGTCTCATCAAGTTCCACATACCGACCAAATTTCATACAGCTGGGTGAATCCTGATGTTGGGGCTACTCAATAGGGGGCGCTAGCGAGCCAATATTTCATACCGCAGCTGGACACCCCAATCAGACTGCAATTTTCGCAAATTCTGGCTTGCGTGCCAAATTTCACAACATTCCCAATATGCCAAGCACCTCCTTTTTGCCATGAAAGCGGAAGAAGAAGAATAATAATAATAAGAATAAACATTACGGTTTCAATAGGTCCTCCGCTCCGACTACGTCGGTGCTCGGGCCCTAATAATAAGAATAAACATTACGGTTTCAATAGGTCCTCCGCTCCGACTACGTCGGTGCTCGGGCCCTAATAAACATTACGGTTTCAATAGGTCCTCCGCTCCGACTACGTCGGTGCTCGGGCCCTAATAAACATTACGGTTTCAATAGGTCCTCCGCTCCGACTACGTCGGTGCTCGGGCCCTAATAATAATAAACATTACGGTTTCAATAGGTCCTCCGCTCCGACTACGTCGGTGCTCGGGCCCTAATAATAAACATTACGGTTTCAATAGGTCCTCCGCTCCGACTACGTCGGTGCTCGGGCCCTAATAATAAACATTCGAAATTCAATAGGTCCTCCGCTCCGACTACGTCGGTGCTCGGGCCCTAATTAAAGCTGCGAGCAGCGATGAGCGGGCCCTCGCAATATGCAAGTCGGGGTGCATGCACGTCGGGGTGCCGGCGGGACTCCGGCCTGCGCGGCCGAGAACGTCAGCGACCGTCGGACGGCGCGAGGACTCTGGTTGATGCTGTCATTCAGTTCCGTGACCATCAGACACTGCATGCAGGTTCAGAGCATGGCACCAAGAGACTTTTATTTAAGTCCATATGTGATACATGTTCCTACCAAATTTCATACATCTAGGTGAAACGTACTGCGAGGGCTGCTTCGTTGAAATTTTGTAGGGGGCGCTATTGAGCCGATTTGCCACTCTGAACCAATAAAATCATATTCCATAACTACATTTCGGCCTTGTAATCTACTTGCCAAGTTTGGTTATGTTTCGAGCATTTTTAGCCTCTCAAAATGACCTTCGTTGTTAACGGCGAAGGATGCGTCGCCACGGCAACAGATTTTCACGAAACAACAAGCTTTGAGTAACTTTTCATCACAAAGGTCTTTAGACTGTACCGACCAAATTGGAAGTTGATCTGATTAATTCCCTAGGAGGAGTTCGTTAAAGTGCAGCGCCTGGAAATGAGAAAAACGACATGAGAAATTCATAAAAAATGCAAAATGGCTGACTTCCGGTTGGGTTTAGAGCATAGCCCCAAGAGACTTTTATTGAAGTCCATATGCGATACATGTTCCTACCACATTTCATACATCTAGGTCAAACGTACTGCGAGGGCTGCTTCGTCGAAATTTTGTAGGGGGCGCTATTGAGCCGATTTGCCACTCTGAACCAATAAAATCATATTCTATAACTACATTTCGGCCTTGGAATCTACTTACCAAGTTTGCTTATGTTTCGAGCATTTTTAGCCTCTCAAAATGACCTTCGTTGTTCACGGTGAAGACTGCATCGCCACGGCAACGGCGTTCGACGAAACATCAAAAGCTTCATGATCTGGCATTATGAACTTCTTGTATTTGTGTGGAACAAATTTGATATTGATTTGATTTACCTACTAAGAGAAACAAGCCAAAGTATAAAGACTTTAACTTCCTGTTACCAGTAGGTGGCGCTATGACTATGATTCGAAATTGGCCTGCAGATGTCTTCAGGCCTGGAGTCTAATCAAGCATGTGAAATCTGGTAAAGATCTGATGATGTGGAGTCGAGATACATCAGTTTATTCGTTCATGGCGAAGGATGGAAATTCGCCGAGCCGCCACGTCGCCGCCCTTCAGTAACTTCTTACAATTTTCACAATGAAGCATTATCAAGGTCTTAAGGCTTGTATGACAACATTTGAGAGGGATCTAATTAATCTGTTAGGAGCAGGATGTCAAAGTACGCAGCGTACAACTTCCGGTTGCCACTAGGTGGCGCTATCAGTTTGATTCAAAATTATCATATAGATGTGTTCCGGGTCAGGATGTTATGACATATGAGAGACTTTGAGCAGATTCGACAATGTACGGCCGAGTTACAACAACTTCCTGTTTCGTGGCGAATGGTGTTTCTTTGACGCCACGCCACGGCCACATAGTTCGATAACTTTTTGATCTTTGAGTAACTTTTCACTGCCAAGGTCTCAAGAGCAGACTAGCCGAATCTGAAGTCAATCGGGGCAAATCTCTGGGAGGAGTTCGTTAAAGTATGACGCCTTGAAACGGTCAAAAAACGTCATAAAAGTAAAAATGGCCGACTTCCTGTTTGGTTTAGAGAAAACGTCCAAGAGGATTTGTTGTGCGTCTCATCACGTTCCACATACCTACCAACTTTCATACAGCTGGGTGAATCCTGATGTTGGGGCTACTCAATAGGGGGCGCTAGCGAGCCAATATTTCATACCGCAGCTGGACACCCCAATCAGACTGCAATTTTCGCAAATTCTGGCTTGCGTGCCAAATTTCACAACATTCCCAATATCCCAAGCACCTCCTTTTTGCGACGAAACACATAAAATAAGAAGAATAATAAACATTCGAAATTCAATAGGTCCTCCGCTCCGACTACGTCGGTGCTCGGGCCCTAATAATAATAAACATAGCGGTTTCAATAGGTCCTCCGCTCCGACTACGTCGGTGCTCGGGCCCTAATAATAAACATTACGGTTTCAATAGGTCCTCCGCTCCGACTACGTCGGTGCTCGGGCCCTAATAATAAACATTACGGTTTCAATAGGTCCTCCGCTCCGACTACGTCGGTGCTCGGGCCCTAATTAAAGCTGCGAGCAGCGATGAGCGGGCCCTCGCAATATGCACGTCGGGGTGCATGCACGTCGGGGTGCCGGCGGGACTCCGGCCTGCGCGGCCGAGAACGTCCGCGACCGTCGGACGGCGCGAGGACTCTGGTTGATGCTGTCATTCAGTTCCGTGACCGTCAGACACTGCATGCAGGTTCAGAGCATGGCCCCAATATACTTTTATTTAAGTCCATATGTGATACATGTTCCTACCAAATTTCATACATCTAGGTGAAACGTACTGCGAGGGCTGCTTCGTTGAAATTTTGTAGGGGGCGCTATTGAGCCGATTTGCCACTCTGAACCAATAACATCATATTATACAACTACATTTTGGGCTTTAAATGTGTATGCCAAGTTTGCTTATGTTTCGAGCATTTTTAGCCTCTCAAAATGACCTTCGTTGTTAACGGCGAAGACTGCATCGCCACGGCAACGGCGTTCGACGAAACATCAAAAGCTTCATGATCTGGCATTATGAACTATTTGTGTGGAACAAATTTGATATTGATTTGATTTACCTACTAAGAGAAACAAGCCAAAGTATCAAGACTTTAACTTCCTGTTACCAGTAGGTGGCGCTATGACTATGATTCAAAATTGGCCTGCATATGTCTTCAGGCCTGGAGTCTAATCAAACACGTGAAATCTGGTAAAGATCTGATGATGTGGAGTCGAGTTACATCAGTTTATTCATTTATGGCGAAGGATCGAAATTCCGTCGCCACGGCAACAGCTTTTCACGAAACAACAAGTTTTGAGTAACTTTTCATCACAAAGGTCTTTAGACTGTACCGACCAAATTTGAAGTTGATCTGATGAATTCCCTAGGAGGAGTTCGTTAAAGTGCAGCGCCTGGAAATGACAAAAACGACATGAGAAATTCATAAAAAATGCAAAATGGCTGACTTCCGGTTGGGTTTAGAGCATAGCCCCAAGAGACTTTTATTGAAGTCCATATGCGATACATGTTCCTACCACATTTCATACATCTAGGTCAAACGTACTGCGAGGGCTGCTTCGTTGAAATTTTGTAGGGGGCGCTATTGAGCCGATTTGCCACTCTGAACCAATAAAATCATATTCTATAACTACATTTCGGCCTTGTAATCTACTTGCCAAGTTTGCTTATGTTTCGAGCATTTTTAGCCTCTCAAAATGACCTTCGTTGTTCACGGCGAAGACTGCATCGCCACGGCAACGGCGTTCGACGAAACATCAAAAGCTTCATGATCTGGTATTATGAACTTCTTATATTTGTGTGGAACAAATTTGATATTGATTTGATTTACCTACTAAGAGAAACAAGCCAAAGTATAAAGACTTTAACTTCCTGTTACCAGTAGGTGGCGCTATGACTATGATTCGAAATTGGCCTGCAGATGTCTTCAGGCCTGGAGTCTAATCAAGCATGTGAAATCTGGTAAAGATCTGATGATGTGGAGTCGAGATACATCAGTTTATTCGTTCATGGCGAAGGATCGAAATTCGCCGAGCCGCCACGTCGCCGCCCTTCAGTAACTTCTTACAATCTTCACAACGAAGCATTATCAAGGTCTTAAGACTTCTCTCACAACATTTGAGAGGGATCTGATTAATCTGTGAGGAGCAGGATGTCAAAGTACGCAGCTTACAACTTCCGGTTGCCACTAGGTGGCGGTATCACTATGATTCTAAATTATCATATAGATGTGTTCCGGGTCAGGATGTTATGACATATGAGAGATTTTGAGCAGATTCGACAATGTACGGCCGAGTTACAACAACTTCCTGTTTCGTGGCGAATGGTGTTTCTTTGACGCCACGCCACGGCCACATAGTTTCATAACTTTTTGATCTTTGAGTAACTTTTCACTGCCAAGGTCTCAAGAGCAGACTAGCCGAATCTGAAGTCAATCGGGTCAAATCTCTGGGAGGAGTTCGTTAAAGTATGACGCCTTGAAACGGTCAAAAAACGTCATCAAAGTAAAAATGGCCGACTTCCTGTTTGGTTTAGAGAAAACGTCCAAGAGGATTTTTTGTGCGTCTCATCACGTTCCACATACCTACTAACTTTCATACAGCTGGGTGAATCCTGATGTTGGGGCTACTCAATAGGGGGCGCTAGCGAGCCAATATTTCATACCGCAGCTGGACACCCCAATCAGACTGCAATTTTCGCAAATTCTGGCTTGCGTGCCAAATTTCACAAAATTCCCAATATCCCAAGCACCTCCTTTTTGCCATGAAAGTGGAAGAATAAGAATAAGAAGAATAATTAAAGCTGCGAGCAGCGATGGGCGGGCCCTCGCAATATGCACGTCGGGGTGCATGCACGTCGGGGTGCCGGCGGGACTCTGGCCTGCGCGGCCGAGAACGTCCGCGACCGTCGGACGGCGCGAGGACTCTGGTTGATGCTGTCATTCAGTTCCGTGACCGTCAGACACTGCATGCAGGTTCAGAGCATGGCCCCAATATACTTTTATTTAAGTCCATATGTGATACATGTTCCTACCAAATTTCATACATCTAGGTGAAACGTACTGCGAGGGCTGCTTCGTTGAAATTTTGTAGGGGGCGCTATTGAGCCGATTTGCCACTCTGAACCAATAAAATCATATTATACAACTACATTTTGGGCTTTAAATGTGTATGCCAAGTTTGCTTATGTTTCGAGCATTTTTAGCCTCTCAAAATGACCTTCGTTGTTAACGGCGAAGACTGCATCGCCACGGCAACGGCGTTCGACGAAACATCAAAAGCTTCATGATCTGGCATTATGAACTATTTGTGTGGAACAAATTTGATATTGATTTGATTTACAGACGAAGAGAAACAAGCCAAAGTATCAAGACTTTAACTTCCTGTTACCAGTAGGTGGCGCTATGACTATGATTCAAAATTGGCCTGCATATGTCTTCAGGCCTGGAGTCTAATCAAACACGTGAAATCTGGTAAAGATCTGATGATGTGGAGTCGAGTTACATCAGTTTATTCGTTCATGGCGAAGGATCGAAATTCCGTCGCCACGGCAACAGCTTTTCACGAAACAACAAGCTTTGAGTAACTTTTCATCACAAAGGTCTTTAGACTGTACCGACCAAATTTGAAGTTGATCTGATGAATTCCCTAGGAGGAGTTCGTTAAAGTGCAGCGCCTGGAAATGACAAAAACGTCATGAGAAATTCATAGAAAATGCAAAATGGCTGACTTCCGGTTGGGTTTAGAGCATTGCCCCAAGAGACTTTTATTGAAGTCCATATGCGATACATGTTCCTACCACATTTCATACATCTAGGTCAAACGTACTGCGAGGGCTGCTTCGTCGAAATTTTGTAGGGGGCGCTATTGAGCCGATTTGGCACTCTGAACCAATAAAATCATATTCCGTAACTACATTTCGGCCTTGGAATCTACTTGCCAAGTTTGCTTATGTTTCGAGCATTTTTAGCCTCTCAAAATGACCTTCGTTGTTAAAGGCGAAGACTGCATCGCCACGGCAACGGCGTTCGACGAAACATCAAAAGCTTCATGATCTGGCATTATGAACTTCTTCTATTTGTGTGGAACAAATTTGATATTGATTTGATTTACCTACTAAGAGAAACAAGCCAAAGTATAAAGACTTTAACTTCCTGTTACCAGTAGGTGGCGCTATGACTATGATTCAAAATTGGCCTGCAGATGTCTTCAGGCCTGGAGTCTAATCAAACACGTGAAATCTGGGAAAGATCTGATGATGTGGAGTCGAGATACATCAGTTTATTCGTTCATGGCGAAGGATCGAAATTCGCCGAGCCGCCACGTCGCCGCCCTTCAGTAACTTCTTACAATCTTCACAACGAAGCATTATCAAGGTCTTAAGGCTTGTTTGACAACATTTGAGAGGGATCTGATTAATCTGTGAGGAGCAGGATGTCAAAGTACGCAGCCTACAACTTCCGGTTGCCACTAGGTGGCGCTATCACTATGATTCTAAATTATCATATAGATGTGTTCCGGGTCAGGATGTTATGACATATGAGAGATTTGGAGCAGATTCGACAATGTACGGCCAAGTTACAACAACTTCCTGTTTCGTGGCGAATGGTGTTTCTTTGACGCCACGCCACGGCCACATAGTTCGATAACTTTTTGATCTTTGAGTAACTTTTCACTGCCAAGGTCTCAAGAGCAGACTCGCCGAATCTGAAGTCAATCGGGTCAAATCTCTGGGAGAAGTTCGTTAAAGTATGACGCCTTGAAACGGTCAAAAAACGTCATAAAAGCAAAAATGGCCGACTTCCTGTTTGGTTTAGAGAAAACGGCCAAGAGGATTTTTTGTGCGTCTCATCACGTTCCACATACCTACCAAATTTCATACAGCTGGGTGAATCCTGATGTTGGGGCTACTCAATAGGGGGCGCTAGCGAGCCAATATTTCATACCGCAGCTGGACACCCCAATCAGACTGCAATTTTCGCAAATTCTGGCTTGCGTGCCAAATTTCACAGACTTCCCAATATCCCAAGCACCTCCTTTTTGCCATCAAACTGGTAAAATAATAATAAGAATAAGAATAAGAATAATAAACATTCGAAATTCAATAGGTCCTCCGCTCCGACTACGTCGGTGCTCGGGCCCTAATTAAAGCTGCGAGCAGCGATGAGCGGGCCCTCGCAATATGCACGTCGGGGTGCATGCACGTCGGGGTGCCGGCGGGACTCTGGCCTGCGCGGCCGAGAACGTCCGCGACCGTCGGACGGCGCGAGGACTCTGGTTGATGCTGTCATTCAGTTCCGTGACCGTCAGACACTGCATGCAGGTTCAGAGCATGGCCCCAATATACTTTTATTTAAGTCCATATGTGATACATGTTCCTACCAAATTTCATACATCTAGGTGAAACGTACTGCGAGGGCTGCTTCGTTGAAATTTTGTAGGGGGCGCTATTGAGCCGATTTGCCACTCTGAACCAATAAAATCATATTATACAACTACATTTTGGGCTTTAAATGTGTATGCCAAGTTTGCTTATGTTTCGAGCATTTTTAACCTCTCAAAATGACCTTCGTTGTTAACGGCGAAGACTGCATCGCCACGGCAACGGCGATCGACGAAACATCAAAAGCTTCATGATCTGGCATTATGAACTATTTGTGTGGAACAAATTTGATATTGATTTGATTTACCTACTAAGAGAAACAAGCCAAAGTATCAAGACTTTAACTTCCTGTTACCAGTAGGTGGCGCTATGACTATAATTCAAAATTGGCCTGCATATGTCTTCAGGCCTGGAGTCTAATCAAACACGTGAAATCTGGTAAAGATCTGATGATGTGGAGTCGAGTTACATCAGTTTATTCGTTCATGGCGAAGGATCGAAATTCCGTCGCCACGGCAACAGCTTTTCACGAAACAACAAGCTTTGAGTAACTTTTCATCACAAAGGTCTTTAGACTGTACCGACCAAATTTGAAGTTGATCTGATTAATTCCCTAGGAGGAGTTCGTTAAAGTGCAGCGCCTGGAAATGACAAAAACGACATGAGAAATTCATAACAAATGCAAAATGGCTGACTTCCGGTTGGGTTTAGAGCATGGCCCCAAGAGACTTTTATTGAAGTCCATATGTGATACATGTTCCTACCACATTTCATACATCTAGGTCAAACGTACTGCGAGGGCTGCTTCGTCGAAATTTTGTAAGGGGCGCTATTGAGCCGATTTGCCACTCTGAACCAATTAAATCATATTCCGTAACTACATTTCGGCCTTGTAATCTACTTGTCAAGTTTGCTTATGTTTCGAGCATTTTTAGCCTCTCAAAATGACCTTCGTTGTTAACGGCGAAGACTGCATCGCCACGGCAACGGCGTTCGACGAAACATCAAAAACTTCATGATCTGGCATTATGAACTTCTTGTATTTGTGTGGGACAAATTTGATATTGATTTGATTTACCTACTAAGAGAAACAAGCCAAAGTATAAAGACTTTAACTTCCTGTTACCAGTAGGTGGCGCTATGACTATGATTCAAAATTGGCCTGCAGATGTCTTCAGGCCTGGAGTCTAATCAAACACGTGAAATCTGGTAAAGATCTGATGATGTGGAGTCGAGTTACATCAGTTTATTCGTTCATGGCGAAGGATCGAAATTCGCCGAGCCGCCACGTCGCCGCCCTTCAGTAACTTCTTACAATCTTCACAATGAAGCATTATCAAGGTCTTAAGGCTTGTTTGACAAGATTTGAGAGGGATCTGATGAATCTGTGAGGAGCAGGATGTCAAAGTACGAAGCGTGCAACTTCCGGTTGCCACTAGGTGGCGCTATCAGTTTGATTCAAAATTATCATACAGATGTGTTCCGGGTCAGGATGTTATGACATATGAGAGATTTTGAGCAGATTCGACAATGTACGGCCGAGTTACAACAACTTCCTGTTTCGTGGCGAATGGTGTTTCTTTGACGCCACGCCACGGCCACATAGTTCGATAACTTTTTGATCTTTGAGTAACTTTTCACTGCCAAGGTCTCAAGAGCAGACTAGCCGAATCTGAAGTCAATCGGGTCAAATCTCTGGGAGGAGTTCGTTAAAGTATGACGCCTTGAAACGGTCAAAAAACGTCATAAAAGCAAAAATGGCCGACTTCCTGTTTGGTTTAGAGAAAACGGCCAAGAGGATTTTTTGTGCGTCTCATCACGTTCCACATGCCTACCAAATGTCATACAGCTGGGTGAATCCTGATGTTGGGGCTACTCAATAGGGGGCGCTAGCGAGCCAATATTTCATACCGCAGCTGGACACCCCAATCAGACTGCAATTTTCGCAAATTCTGGCTTGCGTGCCAAATTTCACAAAATTCCCAATATCCCAAGCACCTCCTTTTTGCGACGAAACACTAAAAATAAGAATAAGAATAATAAACATTAGAAATTCAATAGGTCCTCCGCTCCGACTACGACTACACGTGAAATCTGGAAAAGATCTGATGATGTGGAGTCGAGTTACATCAGTTTATTCGTTCATGGCGAAGGATCGAAATTCGCCGAGCCGCCACGTCGCCGCCCTTCAGTAACTTCTTACAATCTTCACAATGAAGCATTATCAAGGTCTTAAGGCTTGTTTGACAAGATTTGAGAGGGATCTGATGAATCTGTGAGGAGCAGGATGTCAAAGTACGAAGCGTGCAACTTCCGGTTGCCACTAGGTGGCGCTATCAGTTTGATTCAAAATTATCATACAGATGTGTTCCGGGTCAGGATGTTATGACATATGAGAGATTTTGAGCAGATTCGACAATGTACGGCCGAGTTACAACAACTTCCTGTTTCGTGGCGAATGGTGTTTCTTTGACGCCACGCCACGGCCACATAGTTCGATAACTTTTTGATCTTTGAGTAACTTTTCACTGCCAAGGTCTCAAGAGCAGACTAGCCGAATCTGAAGTCAATCGGGTCAAATCTCTGGGAGGAGTTCGTTAAAGTATGACGCCTTGAAACGGTCAAAAAACGTCATAAAAGCAAAAATGGCCGACTTCCTGTTTGGTTTAGAGAAAACGGCCAAGAGGATTTTTTGTGCGTCTCATCACGTTCCACATGCCTACCAAATGTCATACAGCTGGGTGAATCCTGATGTTGGGGCTACTCAATAGGGGGCGCTAGCGAGCCAATATTTCATACCGCAGCTGGACACCCCAATCAGACTGCAATTTTCGCAAATTCTGGCTTGCGTGCCAAATTTCACAAAATTCCCAATATCCCAAGCACCTCCTTTTTGCGACGAAACACTAAAAATAAGAATAAGAATAATAAACATTAGAAATTCAATAGGTCCTCCGCTCCGACTACGTCGGTGCTCGGGCCCTAATAATAAACATTCGAAATTCAATAGGTCCTCCGCTCCGACTACGTCGGTGCTCGGGCCCTAATAAACATTACGGTTTCAATAGGTCCTCCGCTCCGACTACGTCGGTGCTCGGGCCCTAATTAAAGCTGCGAGCAGCGATGAGCGGGCCCTCGCAATATGCACGTCGGGGTGCCGGCGGGACTCCGGCCTGCGCGGCCGAGAACGTCCGAGAACGTCCGCGACCGTCGGACGGCGCGAGGACTCTGGCTGATGCTGCCATTCAGTTCTGTGACCGTCACACACTGCATGCAGGTTCAGAGCATGGCCCCAATATACTTTTATTTCAGTCCATATGTGATACATGTTCCTACCAAATTTCATACATCTAGGTGAAACGTACTGCGAGGGCTGCTTCGTTGAAATTTTGTAGGGGGCGCTATTGAGCCGATTTGCCACTCTGAACCAATAAAATCATATTCCATAACTACATTTCGGCCTTGTAATCTACTTGCAAAGTTTGCTTATGTTTCGAGCATTTTTAGCCTCTCAAAATGACCTTCGTTGTTAACGGCGAAGAATGCGTCGCCACGGCAACAGCTTTTCACGAAACAACAAGCTTTGAGTAACTTTTCATCACAAAGGTCTTTAGACTGTACCGACCAAATTTTAAGTTGATCTGATTAATTCCCTAGGAGGAGTTCGTTAAAGTGCAGCGACTGGAAATGACAAAAACGACACTAGAAATTCATAAGAAATGCAAAGTAGCTGACTTCCGGTTGGGTTTAGAGCATAGCCCCAAGAGACTTTTATTGAAGTCCATATGTGATACATGTTCCTACCACATTTCATACATCTAGGTCAAACGTACTGCGAGGGCTGCTTCGTTGAAATTTTGTAGGGGGCGCTATTGAGCCGATTTGCCACTCTGAACCAATAAAATCATATTCCGTAACTACATTTCGGCCTTGAAATCTACTTGCCAAGTTTGCTTATGTTTCGAGCATTTTTAGCCTCTCAAAATGACCTTCGTTGTTCACGGCGAAGACTGCATCGCCACGGCAACGGCGTTCGACGAAACATCAAAAGCTTCATGATCTGGCATTATGAACTTCTTGTATTTGTGTGGAACAAATTTGATATTGATTTGATTTACCTACTAAGAGAAACAAGCCAAAGTATAAAGACTTTAACTTCCTGTTACCAGTAGGTGGCGCTATGACTATGATTCAAAATTGGCCTGCAGATGTCTTCAGGCCTGGAGTCTAATCAAGCACGTGAAATCTGGTAAAGATCTGATGATGTGGAGTCGAGATACATCAGTTTATTCGTTCATGGCGAAGGATCGAAATTCGCCGAGCCGCCACGTCGCCGCCCTTCAGTAACTTCTTACAATCTTCACAATGAAGCATTAACAAGGTCTTAAGGCTTGTATGACAACATTTGAGAGGGATCTGATTAATCTGTGAGGAGCAGGATGTCAAAGTACGCAGCGTACAACTTCCGGTTGCCACTAGGTGGCGCTATCAGTTTGATTAAAAATTATCATATACGTGTGTTCCGGGTCAGGATGTTATGACATATGCGAGATTTTGAGCAGATTCGACAATGTACGGCCGAGTTACAACAACTTCCTGTTTCGTGGCGAATGGTGTTTCTTTGACGCCACGCCACGGCCACATAGTTCGATAACTTTTTGATCTTTGAGTAACTTTTCACTGCCAAGGTCTCAAGAGCAGACTAGCTGAATCTGAAGTCAATCGGGTCAAATCTCTGGGAGGAGTTCGTTAAAGTATGACGCCTTGAAACGGTCAAAAAACGTCATAAAAGTAAAAATGGCCGACTTCCTGTTTGGTTTAGAGAAAACTTCCAAGAGGATTATTTGTGCGGCTCATCACATTCCACATACCGACCAAATTTCATACAGCTGGGTGAAACCTGATGTTGGGGCTACTCAATAGGGGGCGCTAGCGAGCCAATATTTCATACCGCAGCTGGACACCCCAATCAGACTGCAATTTTCGCAAATTCTGGCTTGCGTGCCAAATTTCACAACATTCCCAATATCCCAAGCACCTCCTTTTTGCCATGAAAGCGGAAGAATAAGAATAAGAATAAACATTCGAAATTCAATAGGTCCTCCGCTCCGACTACGTCGGTGCTCGGGCCCTAATAATAAACATTCGAAATTCAATAGGTCCTCCGCTCCAACTACGTCGGTGCTCGGGCCCTAATAATAAACATTCGAAATTCAATAGGTCCTCCGCTCCGACTACGTCGGTGCTCGGGCCCTAATAAACATTACGGTTTCAATAGGTCCTCCGCTCCGACTACGTCGGTGCTCGGGCCCTAATAAACATTAGAAATTCAATAGGTCCTCCGCTCCGACTACGTCGGTGCTCGGGCCCTAATAATAATAAACATTCGAAATTCAATAGGTCCTCCGCTCCGACTACGTCGGTGCTCGGGCCCTAATAAACATTCGAAATTCAATAGGTCCTCCGCTCCGACTACGTCGGTGCTCGGGCCCTAATAATAATAATAATAATAATAATAAACATTCGAAATTCAATAGGTCCTCCGCTCCGACTAAGTCGGTGCTCCGGCCCTAATAATAATAATAAACATTCGAAATTCAATAGGTCCTCCGCTCCGACTACGTCGGTGCTCGGGCCCTAATAATAATAATAATAATAATAATAATAATAATAAACATTCGAAATTCAATAGGTCCTCCGCTCCGACTACGTCGGTGCTCGGGCCCTAAATAATAAACATTAGAAATTCAATAGGTCCTCCGCTCCGACTACGTCGGTGCCGGGCCCTAATTACGGTTTCAATAGGTCCTCCGCTCCGACTACGTCGGTGCTCGGGCCCTAATAATAAACATTCGAAATTCAATAGGTCCTCCGCTCCGACTACGTCGGTGCTCGGGCCCTAATAAGAAGAATAATAAACATTCGAAATTCAATAGGTCCTCCGCTCCGACTACGTCGGTGCTCGGGCCCTAATAAACATTACAGTTTCAATAGGTCCTCCGCTCCGACTACGTCGGTGCTCGGGCCCTAATAAACATTACAGTTTCAATAGGTCCTCCGCTCCGACTACGTCGGTGCTCGGGCCCTAATAATAAACATTACGGTTTCAATAGGTCCTCCGCTCCGACTACGTCGGTGCTCGGGCCCTAATAAACATTCGAAATTCAATAGGTCCTCCGCTCCGACTACGTCGGTGCTCGGGCCCTAATAATAAACATTCGAAATTCAATAGGTCCTCCGCTCCGACTACGTCGGTGCTCGGGCCCTAATTACAGTTTCAATAGGTCCTCCGCTCCGACTACGTCGGTGCTCGGGCCCTAATAATAAGAATAAACATTACAGTTTCAATAGGTCCTCCGCTCCGACTACGTCGGTGCTCGGGCCCTAATAAACATTACAGTTTCAATAGGTCCTCCGCTCCGACTACGTCGGTGCTCGGGCCCTAATAATAATAATAAACATTAGGGTTTCAATAGGTCCTCCGCTCCGACTACGTCGGTGCTCGGGCCCTAATTAGAAATTCAATAGGTCCTCCGCTCCGACTACGTCGGTGCTCGGGCCCTAATAATAATAAACATTAGAAATTCAATAGGTCCTCCGCTCCGACTACGTCGGTGCTTGGGCCCTAATAATAATAAACATTAGAAATTCAATAGGTCCTCCGCTCTGACTACGTCGGTGCTCGGGCCCTAATAAGAATAAACATTAGAAATTCAATAGGTCCTCCGCTCCGACTACGTCGGTGCTCGGGCCCTAATAATAAACATTAGAAATTCAATAGGTCAGAATAATAATAAGAATAATAAACATTAGAAATTCAATAGGTCCTCCGCTCCGACTACGTCGGTGCTCGGGCCCTAATTAGAAATTCAATAGGTCCTCCGCTCCGACTACGTCGGTGCTCGGGCCCTAATAATAATATACATTAGAAATTCAATAGGTCCTCCGCTCCGACTACGTCGGTGCTCGGGCCCTAATTAGAAATTCAATAGGTCCTCCGCTCCGACTACGTCGGTGCTCGGGCCCTAATAAAGAACGGACGAGCCCCCACTTATGTTACGCCCGGTCTAGAGGAACCTGGACGCAGCATAATATAAAGTCTCCCCCCTCTCTCCCACTCCCAAGAACGACCATTTACACTGGAATACAGTCCATCATATTTATTATGATTACCATTTGTAGCAATATACGTCAGGGTGAGCCTGGTCCAAAACAATAAACAAAACAATCTTTATTAAACAACTACCTAACCTACTCACAAGCTGAACAAAACAAAAGACAGGCAGCTTACCGAACTTCCAAAACAGAAGGAAACAAAAGAGCGGCTCACCCCTACCACTACATGGACTGTTAGTTTAAAAGTATCTGATCAGTGATCCGAGGTGCTGTGCAGCACGGTCAGGTTGGGAGCTGGGGAGAAGAGAGAGAGCCCGGCCGTCCTCCATAGGCGCCTTCTTATGTCGCACCTCATCAGTCCCCAGTCCAATCACCTGTCATTTACAGGACACAAAGCAAACTTTCACACACAGCACCACCCTCAGGCAGGGAGGCACACTGCACGTATTATCATATATTATGGCTCAAAGTCATAACACAAATGGGGCACCGTTTGAAAGGTAAATGAACAGGCTTTCCAACGGTATAACATTTATTGCCAAGAAGCATTGTTACAACAGAAATAATCTACCAAACACTAATTTCCGAACTTTTTGTTCGATGTTTATATGAATGCATGAATAATCTACATCTAAATAAGTTATTCATCATTTACTAACACTTTATAAATGATCTTATTAATCATCTACAACTCCTTAATATTTGTTTTGTAATATATATAATACTTAATTTATAAAGTATGAAAACACAATCATGAAACACATGATACACACTTATTAATCAAGAATAAAACATTTATAACTGTTATGAATTGCATACTAATGAATTATTAATGTAGGAACAATGCTTTATAAATGATGAATAGTGTGTAGTTATTATAAAGTGTAACTCATATACATATTGGGCAGCAAGACATGCTTTGTCTCCTTCTCTTGGGAGTATAATTTATTTTGAGTGGTCGGTAAACTCTTTGAAAACTATCAAATTGACTGTCTCCGTGCGTTGGTATTGATCACTAATCAACGCCAACAGCTCAGTGATTATTTGGACACTCGCTGACAATAGTGGCATTTATTTGTCGCTGTTTCGACTGTATTTTCTCATTAATTTGCAGCCACACCTATAACAGCTTCGTTGTGGTTTTCAGTGTGTCACCAGCTTACATCAAAGACTCTTGTGTTACACATTATCTGATCAAAAGTGTGTGTGTGTGTGTGGTGTGTGTGGAGGTGGAGAGGCTGCTGTCAAAAGCTCCCTCAAATAAACGTGTGGAAACACAGTATACATTAGAAGACACAGCACAGACACACAACTGTGTTCCGTGTCCTTACGCTCTACAGAACCCACTTGTGTATATGCAGCTAGCACACACACAGCCACCAGCCGAAGCAATAAAGCAGCAGAGTTTGTCATTAAAGTCGAGCTGGAAAAGGTCATCCAAACAACTTCATCACATGGAGGAGATGTTATCTCAGGAATTATCCCCAGCAATTAAAAATGCATCAACAGAATAAGAATGCACTCAAATCTTCTGGTAAATGTCACCGTGAAATCAAATCTTACTTTGCTGCTGATGTGACTCATAGGCGACGTGTAAATAATTATTATCCTAGAGGACTCAAAGTATTCCACAACAAAACGTGAAAAGAAGTACAACTGCTGGTCACAATATACCATCATGCATTGCGCTGAAGGAAAAATGGCGGACGGACAAGAGGAGAGAGGGCCGCTTCATTGAGACAAATCAATTTGTGGCATGAAAATAATATTTACTGCGAGCAGAGCAGCTCATCACAACACAAACCTCCACAAAGTACTTTGTGTTTATAATTCATTTGGAAAAATACTCTTATTGTTTCTAGGGGTGTAATAATACACGTATTCGTATTAAACCGTTCGGTACGAGGCTTACAAACCGAACAAAACGTTTGAATAATACTCGTGCATTTGGAAAATGCAGAAGCTTAAATTGTAGGAAATACAACGTTTTCGGGGGACTTTGCTCAAACTGGCAACATGCTGTCTGACACGCCCACCCCGGTAACAAAACATTGTACCCTGGTGAGGTGCGTGTGTTCTGGGAGGCTACGCTCCAGCGGGAAATCCAACAGCAGCAAACAAGCTACAAACTCTCCCCGCAGCATTTCGCTGTTCCCTTCTGATTCAAACAGGGCTAAAGAAATTGCCACACAATCCCCATTTCTCCAGACCATAATTCTTGCTTTGTAAAAGAAAACAAAAGCCCAAACAGAGAATCAAATGTCTGACCCTAACCCCGCATATCACGGGATGCTGTGTCATTAACAGACAGTGCATATAGTCAGAATCAATATAATCAACACAATGACAAGAGCAAACTCACAAGAACCAGTCACATATATTTATATGATGCGGCTCACGAGCCCCTCTGTTGCGGCTCCCTGAGTCTACATCAGGGGTCCCCAACTGGCGGACTGGATCCGGACCCAGGACCTAAATCCGATTGATAATTCGGAATTATACATATTAAGCACTGAGTTTAAATTTTAACTGGCGCCTCTTATTCAGCCGTTACGGCATGTGTCCGGCAGTGCAGGAAACACACCGACCAATGCATTGCAAATCACATCACATGATGCAGCTCAGCCAATCAAATACGGGTATTCTGACAAGTTTCCTGATTTGAGCGAGGTTTACACACCGTGACACACAGGGCTGAGATGAGGAAATAGAAAGAAGAGCAGGAGAATTGTGCTGATCGAAGAAGATATCTCACACGATGTTCTCCAAAAAGAGAAACGTGTTCAGAGAGAATATAATTAATAAGCAAGAATGAACAGAATCTTATATGTTAATTATTCCCACAGGCAGTTAAATCCTCTACCTCTGTCAAGCGCTTTTCCCTGCAGGTGGCTAATCATGATTTTCAGACCCACGCCCTATCAATAACTTGATCATAATTCATATGTAAGTGATGCTGTTCAACGTATTGGAAACAAATACTTAAACGGCTATAAATTGTTAATTATGTATAATTATTTTGTATTTAACATTAACCTATATCATCTCAATTAATTTGCCTCATGCTTTATTGTTTAAGAGGCAGAAACCTTTCCACATGGTTGAGTTGTAAAACTTCATCAAATATAATAAACAGTCGAGCGTGACAGTTCTTGACATCGTAAATAGTAAACTAGATAAGGAGTCCATATGCTAGCTGCTCCTAAGCACAGCTGTGTTTTGAGCTAAATGCCAACATGTTCATCTTCTTATAGTTTAGCAAGAGCATTAATCAAGTGAAATGAGGGAAAAAGTAGACTGGTCTCCTAAAAATTAAGTCCCAAGACAACAATATGGCATTGTCAATTATTACTGTTTTCAGTCCTCTACAAAACCAATGTACAGCAAACAAACAGACACAGTTAGAGACCATAGACTGAGAAGTGGATGTCGTCATCATGACGTCACCCGTTTGTTTGTGGACTGCTCTTTTGAAGGCTCAAGTTCGTCACCATCTTGACTTTTTTCAACCAATGAACGGGAGTGACCGACCATATTTAGACTGCGAAGGAGTAGCGTAGAGACGCCGTATTCGGCTCTGGTAGAGACAGAGACCTGTCAATCACAGTAAGCCCACCCTAAAGCATCCCCTGCTTTATGGTCTGTGTGACTCTAACTGGACCATAATGTACCAAATGAACATCATGCTGTATTGAAGAAGACTTGGAACCATAAACTCATGTTTACAATGTTTACTGAGGTAATAAATCAAGAGAGAAGTAGAGTCATTTTCTCATAGACTTCTATACAATCTGACTTATTTTTGCAACCAGAGGAGTAACCCCCTGCTGGACATGGGAGAGAATGCAGGTTTAAGACACTTCTGCATTGGCTTCACTCTTCCGAACAGTCTGCCGCTGACATATTTACGTCAGGAGTTGGTTGAGACCAAAAACGGAGCGAAAAGAGAGATTATTGGACTTACATTCATCAGTTATTGCACGTTTAAGGCTTGCAGTGGGATAGTGGAGAGGAGTAGTATTAACACTTTTGAAAAATCACATTGTAATAATTAATTAATTGCATAGAGCAGTGTGACTGCATTTCGTGCATTCCAATGAAACGCAACAATGCATTCATGTATTAATCATAAATCTATGAACATGTTATTTAATTAAGAACCTTCAAATCAATTGGTTGAAAAAAAGAAAACCACATCTCCTAAACATGATTGCTTCAATAATATCTAAGGTAGACGGCCTGATGCTTATTGTTGTTTCTGTGTTGTCCCACTGGGCTGACATTGAGGAAAAACAGCCATTTAAGCAGAGCACAGTGCTGAGGACAGATACCGATGCCCTGCTTGCTCCCTGTGTATAATGTTGTGAGAGGTCGTTGCTCTTCGCCGAGCATTTTTAGCACAGTTCTATCTCTCACCTCCAGCTCTGCCGGGGCGGTGATAGCACCGAGGCGCTCTGTAATTTTCCTGCGTTTTTCTCATCTTTATCTTTCTGACTGGTTTGGCTCTGTATGAGCGGAGCGTGTCCTACACACACCCCGGAGTGTAATCTCACATTGTGTAGCAGCATCATTTAAATGAGGCCTTCCTCAGGGTTGTCACCCAAATGCACCCCTCCAAGGAGGGACTCTGACAAGGCTGCAACCTACACCGGCCCTCTCACAGAAACACAGCGCACACAGCCAGTGGATGGAAAGCATCTTCTGTTTCATATTCCATATGTGAGCTTTTGGAGTATGTTACATTCAGGGACATAGGAAAAAGCTGATCAACCCGAGGTCATGGTACATCCTGCAAACAATGTAACGTGCATAAAGTGGAACTATTTTCTGACAGATGGATTGGGATATTAAATAAACACCTGTTACTTTGTCTCTGAATAGGTCTCTCAAAACAAATAACAGGAAGAAATGTGCTTTTTTAATTTGAGTATGGGACGGTGTGTGTTGGATGGACTCAGAATAAACTACAGTGGGAGTGTTCATGGTGATGAAGGAACATGTCACCCAGGGCAACTGTATGGCTACTTGATGTTGTATTTGGACAACAATGGAGCTCTCAGGCACAAAGGAAGAACAGATATCAGGCTTTGATACACACACTTGTGTATATTGTTCTGCACATGGAATTTGTTGATGATAAGCAAAATATAGACATTCACCAGACTTACACTCTAACATTGTAGTGTTTTGTCTGTGTTCATACACTACAGTAGTTTTTCATGCACTGGTCAATTTAGAGATTTTGGTCTATTTCGCTTCCAAAACATGGCTTCTTTCAGACTGGTGGAAAGAAAATCTAAAAATTATAAAGTTAGGTGTTTATTTGACTACTCTGTCTGTTTGCGTCTGTAGATTTCTACATAAATCATGTAATTTGTGTCTGTAATTTCACAAAACATTTCTCGAAATGAGTTTGTTCTCAGACTCTGATCCAGAAATCTCCACCTCAGTAGCTCTTACATACACCAAACTTTCCAGATTCATTCCTCTCTATATTCTGAAGGTTTTTACAGATGGGATTGTTCATATATCATTCATAGCCTGATTTATACAACATATTAATAAAAACATGGTGAAGCTTGTCTTATGGCTGTTGACAGTGTTTTCTAAATTATGAAGTCCCACAAAGACATCCAAAACTCCCTCAGTAACAACCTTTGAGTCTAATATTTCAACAAAATGTAACACGAATTTTTAACCTGGTTTATCAAACCTTCTGATTTCTGTGCTGGGAATGTATGTAAATTAGCACATATTTAATAAGATGATGTGTAATTTGCACTTTTAAACACATCAACTGAGGAAGTTTCATCGCAATATCTAGTTGTTGGAATGCTTTTAAGCATTCCAAGTATTGTCCTTCGAATCTTTATTGTTGGAATGCTGTTAAGCATTCCAACTATTGTTAATCTGTTTTCTTTATTCCACTATTTCTTCCGTATGCTTTTTGGCACTCTTCTTCTTCCACGTTTTTTAAGCTACAGAAACCGTTAACTTTTATGATTTTTCAGAACTTTTCTGACTTTATAATGGGTGTGTATTGCGCAGCTTAGAGTGCGTGATGTCACCGCTAGAGTGAAGAGCAGCTTGAGATTCTTGTGAAAAAAACATTTGTCTTTTGCCACTGAGTCCACAATCTTCACTCTTCATGCATAATTTCTGGATTTAAAATCTTGTCCTTGTCGTAGACAAATGACTGGAATCCCACAGATTTCCACATTTGACGACGGAGAAGCCGTTAATTGAGAGGAAAACCAACTTTCTGCTCCATAGAGACCAATGTTAAATTTAGCTTCAAAAACATCTTCCACAGAACACGGTACTCCATTTCTAGATCGCCAGTTAAGCCACATTTTTTACACTGCAGACACAATTTTAGCAGGATCTGTTTTTCAACTCATCGTTCCTCATTTATTAATATCGGAGCAATAGGAGCTACAGTGAAAATCTAACTGGAATGCTTGTGATGAAGCCTGTCATTTAATAACCTCTATTTGTGTGTTTCATACTTTCTGATTCTGTCTCCTCCTCTCTCCCCCACCCAGCCCCATTCTTTCAAAATAAAAGCCTCATGGATTAACTGTATTTAAACGGTAAACTCAAAATTTGGCTTTTTTGTTGAAATAATGAATGCTCACACTAATACTGCGACAAATACTACTACTGCTGCTAATATTTCTAGTGTTACTACTACTTCTACTGCAACTTTTGCTGTTGCTACTATTACTACTACTGCTATTACTGCTACCGTCAATATTATTACTACTGTAGCGTGAGCGGCTCCTACCCCGTTTCTCGGCAGGGAAGTCTTTCGCACCTAACACGGTGGTTACTCCGTCGGCTGCTCCACCTGTGAGGATATGCGTTCCTGCTGCAGGTCTCAGAACAATACCTTCGGCCTTTTATCTCACCCCGTAGCTAATCGTTAGGATTTTGGAATTAATTGTCTTCTTGAAAGTCTTTTAGGGCTAATGCCCTCGGCGCTCTCAATGGGATGTAACCCTAACACCCTGTATTTAATAGTTATGTACATCGTCTATACTTTACTGTTGCCTATTGTGAACATTCTCACCATCTATGACTAACACTGCCAAGTCTTCACCCAGAGAACTCACCTTAAGCTCCTCTGCATGTTTCAGTCGTCACATCTTATCACGTTAACGGACAGGGGAAGAGGGGTACATTGTTCTAAAGGACCAGAACACTGTTTTGGTTTCAGTCACTTAAGGCTGTGTTTTTATTTCTGGTTTTTCACACAAGATTCACATACAACAATTTCAATTCAATGAAACAGTATCAGTGGCTACAAGAACTCATTCTAGCATTCCTCTCTGTCAGCCTTCGCTGATTTTGTAATGAGGTCTTCTTCTGTCAGCTCTCTGACATTCCCATTCTCTATTTGGGGAGAAGCCCCAAACTCTCAGTTTTTCTGCTGCTTTTTATGCTGCTCTAAGACCGGCACCTCCTTCATTCCATGTGTCACTCACACATGAGTCCTCCTCTTTCTGAGCTGACACAGGATGTAAACTGGTGGTAACCGGTTTGATCCGGCTAGAACCAGAAGCACTGTAAGGCTCAAGTGACTATTTCAAACAAAGTGTCTAACTCTAAACAGTTTATATGTTAAATCACAGCTATCATAAAATAAAACAATTCACATTATGATGGTTATAAAAAGTCTAAACAAGCTATATGTTGTGCTGGTTATACTTTGAAATCAAAAGGGTTACAGGTTATAATAGCTATACTTTTATGCTTTCATACTTTTCTACGATCTTTCTATACTACCACTACTGCTATTACTACCACTACTACTATTACTTATACTACAACTGCTACTACTACCAGTCCTAATCCTACTACAGCTATTAGTATGACTGCTACTAGTACTACTACTACTGCTATTACTGCTACTTCAAATACCAGTACTAATACTACTACAGCTATTAGTATGACTGCTACTAGTACTACTACTACTGCTATTACTGCTACTTCAAATACCAGTACTAATACTACTACAGCTATTAGTATGACTGCTACTAGTACTACTACTACTGCTATTACTGCTACTTCAAATACTGCCATTACTATTACAACTACTACTACTTCTTCTTCTACTACTACTACTGTTATATTAAATACTATTACAGCTATTACTGCGACTACTGATACCACTACTTCTTCTAATTACTAATACTTCTACTACTACTACTACGACTAATACTTATAATACTACTACTACAAATATCACTACTGCTGAAATTTTTTAAGCCACAGCAACCATTCGAATATCAAAATGTTCAGCTCTTTCAGGAGAGGGGTGATATGACTTTTCATATTTGTAATCTTTAAAGTTTTTGAATTATTAAACTTTTTGCAATTCTTTTTGAATGGGATCTCTATGGAGAAAATCTTCAAATCCTGTTAAACTTCTTCAACTTTCAAAGCCTTCTTCTTCCTCATATTTTCAGCTACAGACACCATAGTTAGACATTTCAACTAGAAAGGTTTTCAGCAGTGCAGTTTAAATGCTTTCGGGCTTCAACATTCTTCAGACAGGTAGTCTCCCATTTCTGTATTTTCAGCAATGTCTTTGCAATCAATTTCAGCTTTCAGCATTCCAACGCATTTTCAGCAGGAAATGCATTTTCTAGTTACATGTTTTACCCTATTCCCCTGGGGTGTTAATATATTAAAGAGTCATATTATCTCCAAAAAATAGGACATTGGACAAAAACAAGAAAGTGAAGCACTACTTTTTGAGGCAAAAACCTGAATACATTATCAGATAGAAGTAAAATTCTTTTTTTTTTAAACAATACGGAGCTTTAGGTGTTTGCACAGCATTTCTAATTGTTTTTTAGAGCACATTATTATTACTATAGAAAGCATTAACAGGTATTTTTATAATATAGGATGTTGGGGCCAGCACTGTACCATGGTAGAGAACTGAATGAACTTACCTGATGTAACTGATGACTGTGATGTTACTCTCCACGTGCATTATGAGTCAGCGGGGCAGTAGGTTGGACTTGTAGGGTTTGTAGAACAGCAGCAGCATTAGAATGTGCTGGAGCAGGGTCAGCTGGCTGCAGGCCTCGGCCCGCTGTGGGGAGCCTCAGCTGGTCGGCTCCACGCCGCCGGAAGGCAAATCTCATCACACCCAGTGTCTGAACCGCACACGATAAGGCTTCATTACCATATGTTTATTTTATCCTGTTCAAACGGCTGCTAAAACAAAAGGGCAGTTGATTATTTTTCCTTGATCAGTGTAGCATTCAAGGCGTCTGATTTAAAAAGGGGCGTTGAGGGGGGTGAAGGTTGACATGCATACAAGGCAGGGAGGACGGGTGGATTCTTGAGGTGGGATCGGCCTGTCCAGCCTCCACAATAGACCCACGAGACAAGACTGAAGCACAAAAGAGCCAAATCTGACAGTCCGTCCACTCGGCCAGCTCGCCGTCTCCAGAGACAGCGAGCTGGCCGCGGGCTCCTCCGCCGTCACAAAAGCCTCCTTCAGCTTTGTGCTGAATATTTGACAGATTTGACACATTAGACTCAGTTCACGGAGCTGCAGCCATACGGGAATGAACTCATTTAAATAGGAGGGGGGGGGGTGAAACTTTCTTGGGTGTTCATGTTCTGTTTGGCTGGGGTCCCGTATCGTGTCGTGCTGGAGCCAGGCCTGAGCCCTTGCTTTGTGGGCAAGGTGGCCAATTCTAGCCGGACCAACATTGAAGCTGAACCACACTTGATGCAGCTTTACCGTCGAAGACGAATCTGCAGATGTTCCGAAATGGACCACAACTGTAATTTCCTAGTGGCAGCCTTTATCCAGGATACACGGATTGGACAATGAAATACTGAAGAGTCCAGCAGAAAGCGGATCCGATATACGTGAGATAAAGAAATACAATCTGTAAAGTCCAGTTTGAGGAGCAAACCTGTGAGTTTGGAGGCTTAGACACTAGAACGCTGTGGTTTACCTTTTCATAGCTATTAAGGGAAGAATTCTTCTATATTTTGTTGTAATGACTACGAGGTAAACAATAGCAATACGCTGTTTACATATTAAATCAAGTAGGAATTAGGCTTGCATGTGTTTGATTGGTGAATGCAGCAGATAATGTTGGGTTGCGGCAAAAATCTAGCCAGGTACAACTTTTTCTTGCCGGGGTGGCCCTCGAGTCTTTTCAGCCTCTGCATTGAACCGGCCTCATTGATATGAGAGAGAAGGCTGCATTTTTCCAAAACCTTTAGAGTATCCCGAAGAAAGAAACATTACACTTATGTACAGTATTCAAGAGCGTAGGTTTGGTCTCAGCATTGGTAGGGACATTGCCAGCTGTTTTCAAATGTCCGGAGATTTGTAAGAATTCAATTTTAACCCCACGCAGGTACAGACCTGGTGGACTTCTCCCCAACTACCGCCCCGATTGTCTAAAACTGAGAATATTTATACTCTAGCAACATCGGGGGAACGTTTCAACCCCCCCTCTTGGTGCCTTTGTGGGGCATGACATGGGAATGGTAACCCCCCTTAAATGTAGTCATACATTGATGAACATATCGTAATCTAACACAACGACCTCTACTGGTATTCAGGACTTATGACATACCGTGCTCACTGGTTGATAATAATACTCAGACACATTTATATCATCGTATGTTCCAACAGGGATACAGGACAATACAAAAAATACACGATATAAAACATAATACACCTTTTTGCCCAGCGTAAGATTAATACCAGGGTATTCTCATATATATGTACCCTGTGGCGGAAAAAATATATATCCCATACCCGCTTTGCATGAGTCTTTTGATGATGAAATAAAGAATACCAAAGACCAGAGGTTCCCTTCTGTATATGTTTTTTCCGCGCAGAAAAGGTTCAATCATCACATCAGAATGCGTAGTCTCAGTGAGGAAGAAAGAACCTCGAAAAAAAGTGAACAAGCTTTCTTTATACCGAATGAGCAAAGGTGGGGGCCGATGGCCAATGTTACAGCCATTTCAGTCTCATACTGATAGGAACAACAAGTGAAAACAAACGGCCAGCAACCAAAACAAGCGGCCCGAAGGCTTTGGCACTGGAACATTCTCATACAACATTCTCAAAACACAGTTGGTTATCTATGTGAACAGGCAAGAGTGAATCCTTCTTTTGCACCACAGAGACATGGTGGTGCAGTTCAACAAAGGTCAGAGCAAAAGTATTTATGCATGAATACAATATACTGAATATTAATATATACGAAGTAAGTGAGTAGAAATATATATACTAAGTAAGTAAAAATACATATATTACATAAAAAATACCATTACAACCCTTCTGCATAAATTGCGCCCATTTCCTTAAGGGACCCTTGTCCGTTAAGGGGCAAGAATGCGGACGCGGTCCGATGCCTTACGTAAGGCTGTATGAGACCTTAACCGAAGCTTAAAGTAAACATAACAAGTTAACAAGTAAAAATGTTTGTGCACATGCGGCCATCGTGCTAGGTCAAGGGCTAATGGTTGACAAGCTCCAGGGTTAATGCAGAATGCAGACATCAGCAGGTGTTGAAGCCTCTTTTGATGTCTTATTTAAAGACACCAAAAAGATACGTCTATCATTCACAGAGATGAACTGTTGGCCTACATCTTTAAGCTCAATCTTGTCCAGAGTAGCTTGATGCACATGGCAGACAGAGACATTGTTCAGCCGCTGCTGGGACATGGTTGACCTCAGCCAGGTTTTTAACCTTTTTAACGCACTGAAACTCCGCTCAGCTTCAGCTGAGGAAACCGGCACAACCATCAATATTCTGATCAGCTTCTCCACTTCGTCAAAGAGGCCCCTTACCTCTCTTGGCATTGCCCTCAGAACTTCTACAGCTTCCCTAGTGGTGCTGACTGGACACTTTGATCGGAACATTGGGAGCTGAGTTTTCAGAATCTCCCTGTCAATTTCAAAGTATGGTTCAATGGCATCATCCAAAATGCC
Source organism: Melanostigma gelatinosum (assembly GCF_949748355.1). NCBI lineage: Eukaryota > Metazoa > Chordata > Actinopteri > Perciformes > Zoarcidae > Melanostigma > Melanostigma gelatinosum. The sequence goes on along the minus strand of NC_136650.1, from coordinate 280,553 downwards.
CGAGAGAAGAATATTCTCAATTTTTCAATCTGGTTGGTTAAACCTTTCGCTAAACTGCAAATCCAAGCAGTCTAACAACTTGAAAAATTCAACCCTGTAATATTCCTCAGGTGTTTTTGCCTGGTGGTGACGAGCCTTACCCGTGAATCGTTTGGGGGGAGCTCTCTGGTGTGGAATTTTCTACCGCCACCTCTGCCTTCTTAAACAACTCTTGGAACTTTTCATCACTTCTTTTTTCCTGTAGAATTGAGGTGCCATAGGCAACAGCAGCCTGCATACCTCCAACCGTTTCTGACTGCTTTTGCAATGACCTGTTTAGACACTCTCCCAACACCCTCTCCCAACACCTCAGAGGCCACTAGCAGTCCAAGAACGGTCTTGCCCTTCAGGAAGCATTCCAGGAGACCATTGGCTCTGGGACCAGAGTCAGAAACAGCCAAAGCCATTTCCTCCAAGCTAGTCAATATAGCCTCATACTGATTAAGAACTGTGTCAACAGTTTGGCCACGCACTGTCCACCTAGTTGGAAAAGAGGTTTCACACTTTCCGTATGCCTCTCACATATTCCATGTACAGCCAGTGCCCCTTTGAATTTGCCTGATTGGTTACTGAGAGTGTCAAGATCATGGACCCACTGTAATGCGTCGCGTAGTAAGGGAGAGGCACTGCATGCACACTGTGTTATAAGATTCACACAATGTGCACCACAGTGCACATACAATGCTCGTGGTTGTTCTTTTTTCAAAACTGCCTGTGCCCCATTGAACTTTCCTGCCATATTGGCTGCTCCATCATAAGTTTGACCTCGCAACCTTGATATTGGTAAATTTAATCTCAGGAGCACATCAACCACTAGCTTTGCCATCTGTTCCCCAGTTGTCCCTGGCACCTCGTAGAGTCCCACAAATACCTCATGTGGCACAAGTTCTTTGTCCACATACCTTAGGCATATGGAGACTTGTTCTTTACCCTGAACATCTTGAGTGCCATCCATTATGACAGAAAATTGAACCTCTGGCAGGGACCTGATGTCTGAGGCTATTTCCCTCACAACTGTGTTGCCAAACAAGGTAAGATACTCATTTTGGCATTGCGGGCTTACATAGTTGTTGTTACGTATCAGCCAAGAGGTCAGAAGACTGTTCTGTTGCCATGAATTTTACAAGGTGGTACAAATTACCCTCATCTACCTCATGTCCTCTAAAGGCAAGCCCCTGTCCAGCAAGATACCTCATGCATCCCATAATTTTAATTAGACAGTGCCTTGCCTCCTGCTGTGTTTTAACCATTGCACTTAGTAGTTGGGTGTGAACTGGCATTTTCTCCAATGCATTTGTTGTTACAGCATGATGGTGTTTTATTCGCGTGATGGCGATTAAAGCTCTCAATGCAATTTTTCCAATTACTAAAGCCATTTAAGGCAAGGCAAGGCAAGGCAAGTTTATTTGTATAGCACATTTCAACAACAAGGTAATTCAAAGTGCTTCACATAAAACCATTAAAAGCATCAAAACATAAGGCAAAAGAAAAGGAGATTTAAAAACAATTAAAGAAACAGGGTAAGAAATAAAATTCAGTCGTAAAAAGTAAAGGAGATTTAAAACATACATTGAAACAATAATTGATGTCTCCCTGAGACATTACGCTGCACGCAATCAACCATACACTGCCGCAATTCTGCAATTACTCGCACACAAACCACGTCTGGAAAAGATCTCTGCCGATCTGCGTTTTATAGTGTACGCCTTGCACGAACTCGGCCCCGGAGGAAATGGCGACATATTGTACACTTTCTAAATTTGAATCGATGTCTCCCTGAGACATTGCGCTGCACGCAATCAACCATACACTGCCGCAATTCTGCAATTACTCGCACACAAACCACGTCTGGAAAAGATCTCTGCCGATCTGCGTTTTATAGTGTACGCCTTGCACGAAATCGGTCCCGGAGGAAATGGCGACATATTGTACACTTTCTAAATTTGAATCGATGTCTCCCTGAGATATTGCGCTGCACGCAATCAACCATACACTGCCGCAATTCTGCAATTTAAGCAGAAGGCTGGGTCATTCTTCTTTTCCAGAGTGATCTTTTCGATGGTGTATGCTTTGACACACTCAAAACAAAGTACCTTTTTCAATGTAGGGCTATATAATGCATCCACGGATACTGACTATACCACTTTGCCTGAAACCGTAACTTCTTGTGCTGAAGTTGCTGTACTTCGATGAATTTCGGATCAGGCTGGTATGGTTCACTCCCCATGTCCAGGACACTGCTACACTGACTTCCTTGAGGGTCACTGTCGCTCAAACTGACTGTTCCCTAAAGAGCAAAGAAAACTTAGTCTGCACATGCATGTTTTAAGATAATAATAATTCACTTAAAACAGGTAGACAATGTTTACACTGTCAGCCATGATAATACACCTCAACACAGAATCAATTTAAGACTTCACCTGAAGCCCTGATGGTCCAGCTGCTGCTTCCTCAACCAGCAGTACATCTGCACTGGATTTCTGAGTTTCCTGAATGCATTTCAAAATAATGCGTTAATTAACAAAATTACCGAATGAGAAGTACATGCAATGCATTTGTTTGTTCTGAAATGAATTTTTAATAATTTGAGAAGAGGAGCTCAGTGTATACTCGGAAGTCCCCCGGCAGTCTAAACCTATAGCAGCATATCTAGGGCTGGCTCAAGGCAAACCTGAGCCAGCCCTAGCATCAATGTTAATCTGCATATTATTGTTGGAGCAACAGTTGTTTGAAACATACTGAACTATACGGGTCAACAGCAGGTATTGAACTCAAACTCTTCGATCGTGTTTGTGAATGAACCTCAAATGTCAGGACTGAGCTGAAGTGTCAGGGCCGTAGCTGCCATATTAGGTCATGTGCACCAATTACGAACCTTAAGTTACACTTAGAAACATTTATAGGTCAATTCCAGTATTTTATTTTCTAAATATGACTTGCGGATCTTTATTTTGGGAAATAAAGTGATTTGTTTATTTAGAAGCAGTTCTCCTCCGTTTAAATGAAACCATAAAAAAGATGGCGGGTGGGCGGGGATAACTGGGAGGCATGAGTTTGAATCATTGCCTCTCACTCATCGTGTTTCAGAGCTTTGAAAAGGAAACTCTTTTGTGTGACTAATGGAGGAAAGCTAATTTTTTAATTGGTTCAGTATTGAGGGAGAGCGCTGCAGCCGGCAACCAAGTCTCGCTCGAGGAGAAGTCTCATTTTAAAATCTCACGAGAGGTGACTTGTTGCCGAAAGACAGCCACGGATTTTAAAAAAAGAACTGGATACAGCGTTTGAGGTGGGGCCCCATTTATTCCAACAATGGTACCCAGTGGAGCATGAAGCAAAAAAAGTTTGAATTCAAAGTCTATAATTCAGATAAAGTTACCCAGATTGAGCACTATCGAGGAGCACGAACGTTTCCTTTCACCCCGCCTCCCAGCCCTCGGACCAGCAATGCTCTCGGGCTCATTCACATGATCGCGGAGGAAGGAAAATAATTTGGATTCAGCTATTGGTGCATTTTACAACGTTTGGGACACAATGATGAAGTGTTTCTACTGGAAAGATTATTTACATTGAAAGAAATCCAAGAAGTTGCAGATGTCTCCTTCCTAATGTAAATCAATGGAAAACAGTCTTTTTGGGCCCCACAGCATCCAAGACAGACCGGATAATTCCACCGTTTGCCCACTTTGTAAAATTTGCTTCAAAGCCTGGCGGTCTTCCTGGAGGCTTGAAGACAACGGTGAAAACGAGAACGTTTTAGCTGATTTTGACAATGTGGATGAGGCCCGAACCTTCTCATGAGATTTTAGGACGAGACTTAGACACAATAACAAAGAGACCGGATCAAGCGAAAGGTAAAGAAAACGGTTGTATTTCCCCTTTAATGTGCACAACAGTACATCTAATCCTCATAGCTGACATTTGTTCATTGTTATTAGATGTTGAATTAAAGGTTGTCTGTGTCAGTCTATCATTCGTCTGCCAGGTTTCTGCGACACATCAGCACGTGAATGCAACAGGATTTCAAAATGAACTGGGATGTTTAACTTCTTGACCAGCATGTGAACATAAAAATAATCCTAAATATATTAATGGTTGACTTCCTGACTGCTTAGATCTGCATGCACCAGTCACCAGTCCATCAAGCTCCTGAAGTTCGCGGATAACACCACCCTCATTGGACTCATCTCTGGTGGGGATGAGTCCGCCTACAGGTGGAAGACGGACCATCTGGTGACCTGGTGCGGTCTGAACAACCTAGATCTCAACGCTCTGAAGACAATGGAGATGGTTGTGGATTACAGGAAGAACGTAGCCCCACCCTATCACCCTATCACCTGTAGTAACCCCCTATCACCCTGTGTGGCTCCCCCGTCGTCGTGGTGGAGTCCTTCCGCTTCCTGGGCTCCATCATATCCCAGGACCTCAAGTGGGAGCTCAACATCAGCTCCATCACGAAGAAGGCTCAGCAGAGGATGTACTTCCTCTGCTGAAGAAATTCAACCTGCCAAAGACAATGATGGTGCATTTCCACACAGCCATCATCGAGTCCATCCTCTGCTCCTCCATCACCGTCTGGTACGCTGCAGCCACAGCCAAGGACAAGGGCATCATTCGCTCTGCTGAGAAGGTGATTGGCTGCAATCTGCCGTTCCTCCAGGACTTGTTCACTTTAAGAACCCTGAGGCGAGCAAGAAGGATTGTGGGCGACCCCTCTCACCCTGGACATAAACTGTTTGTGCCCCTTCCATCTGGTAGGAGGCTGAGGTCCATCAGGACCAAGACCTCACGACACATGAACAGTTTCTTCCCGTCGGCAGTCGGGCTCATTAACAGAGCCCGGGACCCCCACTGACTCTGTCATCCCCAGGACAAATTCCCACCGGTCACTCCCCCCCACATCCCTTCTATCACACTCGACACTTTCACACTACACTTCATCTCACTGGTTTATAGTCCTGTTATCTGTTCGTTTGTGTACTCTACTTTACTTTATCTTATATTCCACTTTATTTTATATTTTACTTTATCTTATATTTTCTCTAAATTTAATTAGTTTCTACTTTGCATTGTTGATTGTTGTTGATTGTTGTTAAATGTTACGCACCTCCCATCATGTCAAATTCCTTGTATGTTCAACATACAATGGCAATAAACGGTTCTGATTCTGATTCTGATGCTGTGAGTGTGACAGCCATGACATTGTCTTTTAGACAGTATGTTCTAAGGCCTGGTTGCTAAAATACTTTGAATTATGAATCAATAAAAGTAGGCTATGATAACAAAAAAAGACATATTTGTGTGGAAGAAGAAAATCAACAGATAAAAGAATATTAGAAATTGATGAGGCGTTGATTTTTTCAAAGGGGATTCTTCAAGCTGTGATTTCCAAAGGTCATGCCTTCGATCAAACAAGTGTTGAGGTGTTAAGTGTATTTTAAAGTAAGAGAAAACTTGCTGGCAATCTTGCAGATATCAGATACCTGCAAGTAAAGGAGGAATTGTCGAAAGGTCCGGCTTCTGACACCTTACCTCTGACGGTGGGATGTCGTCTGATCTCATGTCTCCCCAGGCAGCCAGCCTCTACATCAGGGGTGTCAAACTCATTTTCACTCTGGGGCCACATCAGCATCACGGTCGCCCTCAAAGGGCCGGTTGTAAATGTAAGACGGTGTAAATGTAACTATGGTACTCCTAACATAGTTAGTTTAGTTTCCCGGGATATCTGTGACTTCCACAACACGTACTTCCAGTTGTGTGATTTCTCCTCCGCCATTGTTTCCTGTTGCTGGTGCAAAATGCATTCTGGGATATTTGGCTGTCCCAAGTACAGACAAGTCACCTCCGATGCATCCCAGGTAAAATGGGCAGAGCGAGCCACATCCGGGCATTAGGGCCGTGCTTGGCTCGATGTGAACTTTGAATTGGAACAGTACTTGGGCTGAGACTGATGACGTTTCAGTACAGAGAAGTACGCATGTTGAGAAACTTGTTGGAAATCCTCTTTATGGGCTGTTGCATCTCCTGTCCACCTGTTGTGATAGTTTTAATGTCGGCACACAGACAACATGCCATCTCATCACTTCGACTTTCTATCTCATAATTTCGACCATGGGGATATTTTTATTTTCACATCTAACTTTAAATTTTTGTAAAAAAAAAAAAAAAAAAATTTTTTTTTTTTTTTCTGGCGGATTCGCGGGCCACATAAAATGACGTGGCGGGCCGGATCCGGCCCGCGGGCCGTATGTTTGACACCCCTGCTCTACATGTTTATGATACCCGTCTGTTCTGCAAAGATCTGCTCCTGTGAAACTACTTCTGCCTCCAAGCATGTCTGCACATCTCAGCTTTGAATCTGACTTTCATTAGCATGTGAATAAAACCAGCAGGTCACAACAACAACATGCTATGCGGATCCAGTCCGAGGAGCGCTGGCGGGGAAGTGTGCGTTTAACCTCCAAGCTCTGCCTCCATGTCAGCAGGTCTGATTGGCTGAATGAGGGGGGCTCTGATTGGGGACCACTCTCACTAACTAGCCGCTAATTTAAAAGGCATGATTGTTTCGCGGTGTAAATTCAGAGTGAAGGGCACACAGTGTGCTGAACTCTGGAATGTCGTCATGCACCCGCAGGTCACACGTGTGTTCCAGTAGCCGGATGCTGATTCGATGTCTTCCATTACCTTTTTGTTGTTTGTCTTTGATAAATAGGGATTCGATTTAGCATGAAGCTGCGTCTGAATGGAGAAAACAGCAGCATTGCGAAGAAGGCTAGAAAACAGAGGATTACAAGAGTCTTGTTGCGCCCTAATTTGATTTTGAAAGAGTCTTACCTTTGTTCTGTGTGCCCAGTTTGGATGTGCTGGGAGGTTGAGATTAGCGCAGGGGATCGAGTTTGTGACAAAGCCGATTAGCAGATGAAACGGGGCCAACAATGGTTTTCTTCTCAATCTGTGTTTTAGAGTAACGTTTCTCCCGTCAAGCAAGGAAATCTTTCTACTTCCTGTTCCGATTTTTGTGCCAAGATGTGTAAATTATTTAGGAGTTGTATTAACTATAACGGCCGCAGTTGTAACATGTATTTAACACATTTCAAAATAAAATGTGAGGCTGTTTAACAATCTTAAGGAATCTACTTGAGGTCCAGTTGTACTGTGGTTGTCTACTGCCATCTGGTGGATGATTGCAGTCCTACATGTCAGATAAAATGCATTATTCTAAAAATGTTTTTAAAATAACTTTTAACCTTTAACCTTTTTATTATTTTCATTCAGCTGCCTGAAATAAAAGGCTTTTCTCAAAACCAAAATGTTGAAGACTACCACTAGGGTTTGTTCTGTAATAGAAAACGTGCTGCCTAATAAATTACATTTTGTTTTGTTTTTATTGTTGACAAAATATGTCTCCGCAGAGGTCCAATTAGTAGCTCTCTGGGGCTTTCGATCATTTCACACAATCTTACATACGAAATGTGTTTTTTTCATCTGAGCTTTAAAATTGAGATTGAAAAAACTATTCTGACCTTTATTGCCAAGTAAACGATAAAAGATTCCATTATTGAACTGCCTCAGTGAAACTATGATTGATGTAGTAGTCATTTCATGGTCATATCATTTTTTAGTATCTCATGCCAAAAAACAAAATCATTATTTAGTTTGTCATGAAAAAAGTCATAATAATGTCATGATATGGTGTACTTTGAAAAATGAACTGTAGTAGTTGTATGTCATAAACCAATTATTCTATAGTTTGCCATAAAATATAATGATATTTTAAGTCATAAAAAATTATCATTCTGTTGCTAGAGCAACAGCATTGGTCCAAGTGTACTTCCTGTCAGCTGATGCATTACTGTAACAAACATTGCAAGAGGAAATACAATGTATATGTGCTCAAGTTTGAAAAGGTCTAGTTCTATATCCCATGAATACAATTTAGGAATAGAAATTAGTATAGCATAGTATGTCATAAAAAAATCTCATAATATTTGGTGTCTTAAAAATGCAACCTTTCACACTCACATTCAGCCGTACAGGCAATTTAGAGTCATTAATCAACCTGACCTGCTTGTCTTTGAATGCGGGAGGAAGACGGCGAACCAGGACAGATCCCACACTGACACGGGGGCCACTCTCGCTGTGAGCTCTATATGGTACGCCATGAAGATTTCATAAAAAAGGTCATAGTGTGGTATTTAATAAGAAGTTGTTGTAGTAGAAGTTAAGGTTGCCCTAGAAGCTGTAGTAGCTTTTGTAGTATTTTGTCATCACAGATGTATGGGAATGTGATGTCAAAAAAATCATTCAAAGTTGTGGTTTTCTGTTCTATAACCCCCATCCATCTGTCTCTCTGAAGCAATGGGAGGAGACACGTGTCTCATACTCCCGTCGTGCTCTGGATTGGATTTGAACCCGCCTTCCAAACCGGGAGCGTAGAAACCAAGGTGCACAACTATTCTCTCCGTATGTTTGACTTTTACATTTTGAGTGTTGGACCTTAAGATTCACTGCACCAGGTTTGAGCCAACAATCTCAGGTATTCTAAGCGGCCCACTAACTACCTGGAAAAAATGGCTTTTTGGCCCTGTAATTATTAACTTGATTACCTGTTTAAATTCTACAACTTTTACTTTAAAATGCCACCTTTTACTTAATGTGTTAATTTTTTTTTACTTTGTAATTATGTGTTCTCAATTTGATACGTACATTCATAAAAACTATTGTATTGACTAGTAGAAAAAATAAAAACTTCCCGGACTATAGAGCACACCGGTATATAGGCCGCACCCACCAATTTCTAAAAGGCAAAGAAATTTTTCTATAGATAAGCCGCACTGGTCTATAAGCCGCAGGTGTCCCCGTTGAACGACAAGATGCTTTTAACAGCACTAAAGTTGTCTTCTCTGAACATCATAACATGTCCGACTCGCTAGCTTCTAAGCTAATTTTAACATTACCGGCAATAGGGAAACACTGACCGTGATTAGCATTAGCGAATATAATATATCTTCGTACATCTTTTTATGCAGACATACTTACATTACAGACTGAGGTCTCTCAAGGCTACCAAACGGAAGAAGTAAAACGAAGCAGCGTGTCTTCTCATTGGAATCTAATTTTTTGCTGTTTTTTAAAGAACACAAACTAAACAAACATGTTGTGTCAGTAGTCAGTAGGGGTGTAACGGATCACAAAACTCACAGTTCGGATCACGGTTCTTGAGTCACGGTTCGGATCATTTTTCGGATTCAACAAAGAAAAGGGGAGGAATCAAATATAACTTTGCTTTCTATTTATTAATTAAAGAACTTCAAGAACACTTATAGCAAAGAACTTTGGGCTATAGTCTTACACAAAAACAAAAATATTGAAGATGTCCAATTTGAAACAAAATTAAATAAATAAATAACAATAAAACATTCAAGAATACTCAATTCTGTTAAGTTGAAGTGCAGCATGAGGTATGTTGATACCCTCGTCCTTTGATCAATATTGAAAGAATGAAACAGCCAATGTCCACAGCATCAAAAAGTGAAAGAAGGCAGAGCAGACCGGAGCTAGCTTCCACTGTTTTAACTGAATTGAACTGCTCGGCAACAACTTGGGTCTATGTTGCCACGGTTGCATAACCGCCGAACAGTTATCGAGACCTACACAGTGTACACAATGTCAACTTACACAATTTCACAATCCTCAGTTTCTGTCAGATCCACACACGCTCATGTACATTCTATGCTAAAACCCCCTCTACTGTCATAACAATTCTGTCACAATGTTACGTAGTTTATCATTTGCAATTTAGTCAATGCAATTCATACTCACACTCAGTACTCCTGATCAATTCAATTTAGTACCTACAGACAATCTGCAGAATTCATTTAAATAGGTTTCTGCTTACCTTTTCAGTGCAGCTGCTTGATCAGTTTCCCGAGGTGAGAAGAATGGCTCCGGACGGCAATCGGAGTCCCGGCCTCTCGGGATAACGCCTGTTGTTTTATCTGTGGACAGAAGAAAAGTCCGTCACGCGATGAATCTCCTATCAGATCGTTAAAACCATCCTCTGCTACCAAGTTTGTTGAGGCGAAAACCCGGGTGAACAGACTGAGTTCGAGGCGTTTAGCTCAATTCAAGCAATACGGTTTATTTGCAACAGAAGTATTATGTCCAGCAGTTAAACGTGCACGGACCTAACAAAATCTGGTCTGTAGGAGCAAATGAAACAAAAAAAGGCGGTTAGACAGAGTGCGCATCCCTTTTTGATAGGTTCTTCTTATGGAAGCCTATTGGTGGAATACAAAGTAGGAGGCGGCTCTGTTTTTAGCTTTCAGAGGGCCTCGTTGGAGCACTGGGCATTTCCGCCCACACTGGCTCACGTCCCGGACCGCCTTCTCTGCATCATCAGTGTGTGTGCATGTTGTTGCAGCTGCATATTGTTATGTCCGAACAGCTAGATAAGTTAGGGCACCTTCTCTTTATCTCTGAGACGGCGCAGGCAGTTGAATCTAGTTTTCTGTAAGACTATGTGGCAGTTAACTGGAGCAAAAGCTATCTCTCGGAGTCTAGTAGCTTTCCACTGTGTTCAGGCGAGCACTGTGAGTGCCCCGCCCGGAGTAATTGACCTTTGTGTACTAGAGCTTGCATATCCGCGTGTAAGCTGTGTTTAACATTGAATGTATATATTTTATTTACAGTTGACCAAACAGTGTTTGAATTGTGTCTTTCCTCTCAGTTAGCAAAGGCCAGATCAGTGTCTCTTTTAACCCCTTCGTAACTGTTTAACTTGTCTTGAGGTTCTTCCAAGGACCTGCAAAACATTTGCATCAAGCAGCCTCACTAATCTTTAGCGAATATTAATTCATGAACTCATCAACATCTGTCACAAAAAAGACAAAATGTGAAAGACAAAAACACTTATTTCCGCATTTATTTATTCTGTGTTTTATTCATTTCTGTATTTATACATTTATTTAGACATTTCTGTATTAATTTATACATTTATTAATGCATCCTGTATTAATTTATACATTTATTATTGCATTTATTTATACTTAGAAAGAAAGGTTACATTCCGTGGCCAAGTGGTTAGCGTGACTGCACGGCAAGCCGTGTATAGTTGGCATACGCTGACAGCCAATGAAATTGCAGCATTATTAACGCTGTCCATGGTCCTCAAAATCCACTTTCATATCGCTGGTTTCAGCTCCTGGACGCAGGTATGAGTCCCACTTGGGGCAAGGCCACACATCAATGATAAAGAGCTATTTATAAATCAAGAAATGTTTATCCAACTGTACCGTTTACTGATTATCACTAGATTGTAGTGACAGATAGATTATCAAGTACTTGAATTATTTATGGATATTAACCTATTATATTGCAGTTTTCCTAATTATGAACATTTAAATTGCAATCACTTAATTAAATATGTATTTACTGTTCACTATAATGATTCACTTATTAATGAGACATGTAGACATTAGTGAACAGAACATCATTTATTAAACACAACAGAGACAGTGACTGTTGAACACAGAGCCCATATTGCAAATACACAACACAAATATGTACAACAAATATAATAATGAATCCAGTACAAAATCTAATTATTAAAATGAGCAAAGATATACAGTATATACATGACAACACACTCCCCCTTTCTCTTACTTTCCCTTTTCAACCTCCCATCTCTTTTTTTCTGTCTCATAAAAAGCAGACTCCTGGAACTCATTCCAGGTCGTCTCCTTCTCCATGCCCTGGTCTTTGTAAAGGGAAAAGACTTTACTGGGGCAGTAGATGTACTTCCCTGTTAGTCCAGGGAACCCCGTATGAATGTGAGGACTGTTTGGGCCCTGCTTCAGCTCCATCTTACAGAATCCGCACTTGCGACCTGTGGGCTGGGGTTCAGTCCTCTTCCTCTTCTGCTGTCCTCTCTCCTCCACCCTTTTCTTTGTGGCATCCAGTTCCAGCTGAAAGAACTTTGTCTCTGCAAAGTCTACAAAGGGCATTCTTGGGTTTGTCAGACCTTCTGCACCGTAAGCTTTAAAAACTTTAGTGGAGCAGTAAAAGTATCTGACAGGGCCCTGCTGGTAGAAGAAGTGGATAGAAGAACCATCGTTCTCATACCTGGACTTTGGCTGGCCACAAGAAAGACACCTTTTTGTCTGGGCCTTCTTTTCCTTTGACTGTTGTTGTTGTTGTTGTTGTTGCTGCTTCTCCATTACGCTTGTCATGAAAAATGAAATATGAATAAAATCGAGTTCCTACCAACTGAGGTGTGGTGCACTACTTTGTCTGTGTGTTTGATGTTTACCTGTTGTAGTGGGATTTACTTCTGGTTTGACAGCAGAATCAGCAGCAGGGCAGGGAGGAAACTGAAGCATCTTGGGCGGTGCCGTTGAGGAGGACCGAGGAAGCGCAGACTGGGCAGCAGGCGGGCCGCTGTGAGGAGGTGGATTCAGGGCCTGGGCGGAGTCTGTCTTGCTCCTGTGCTTGTCCCAGTCCAGAATAACTGGGCGGCAACCAGGTTCAACATATTCCAGGCCAAACTTCTCTCCAGTGTCTCTACTAGTGAGATGAAAAGCTGGATATTTGACCTGCCCCAACACCCGTTCAGAGACCGCGTTAAGGTGTGCAATCAATGCCGGATCAAAGACAGCTGGGAGGGGAACACCTGGCTACTTCAAGTCCACCAGGCGCTGGTAGTTCCACCGTGCCACCCCAGTCATCCCCTGAGCCTGAAACAGCTCTGTGGAAACACGTGTTCCAGTGACCCACTGAGCCTGGTGGAAGTGATAGCCCTCCTGCTGGGATGTGCCTCTGATGGGGATCCAAACAGGAACTTTGGCCCCATCACCCTGCACATGGTTCAGCTGCAGTGTTCCTCCGTGCCTGTACAGAGTCCCACCTTCCACCACAGGATCACTCAGGCAACTTCGCAGGATGTGCACCCGCTGAATCCGCCATTCCTTCAGCATTGAGGGCTTGAAGAGAGGAGCACCATTTGGATCCCCCGCGAGGTGAAACTGCTGGAAAACTCCCTCGACCCTCTTGATGAGCTCCTCGGGCTTTGGAATCCTGGTCCTGCAGTGCTCGCGAATGTGGGTCTTGGTTGGGTTGGCAGGCTGGATTCCACAGAAGGCATAGGCGTCCTTAAGCCTCTGCAGGTCTTCCTGATCCACCACAGAAAAAGCTGCAGACAGGAACTGAGCAAAAGAGCTGTACAGGGCATGATACTCTGACACACACTCACGGAGGAACCGCCTCATACAGTGGAATAAGTTCAGCTTGATGGTGATGTTTGCACTGAAGTGGGATCTTGATGCACAGGTTTTCAGCAGGTTACCAGAAGTGGCCCCGGCAACAATGGCATCAGTTGTTCGCCAAGAATCCCAGTTCAGTTGCTCTCCTGCAAACGATTGAGCCACCTTAAATGCTGCACAGCAATCCCTGAAAGAACAAATATAGACAAAGTATAGCCGTGAATGTTAAAGCAGTCATATCAAGCACCATGTGTAGTCCAGTGTATACGGTCATCACAATAAAATCAATGCAAAAGGATTTTCTGTCGTCAAACTGGAAATATGAAAAGCAATGTAAGTTGTGATTCTGAGCTGTTTGTGTCACCAATGTTGGTAAAAAGTACTGGTTATAATTTACCTGTCTACCCACTGGTATTGTGCCTTCTCTATGCCTGCAGTGCTGTAGCGCTGTGCTAGTCCCTCGTACATGGGCTTCAGGGACTTCTCCGTCTCCGACTGCACCATCACCCATGAAAGGATCATCCAGTTCTCATTCATGACCGCATACGAGGACATGGTGCCGGATGAAAAGGTGACCTTCCTCGCAACTTTGCGTGTGTGGTCTGAGCGGAGAGCCTGTCCAAAGGTACCCTGCAGGAGTTGTTTGATGGCGCTCTCCTGGTGCTGGTACTCGTGCAGCAGACAGTCAGTCAGGTAGTGAGCAGACACAGCGATCCCGTTCCAGCCAACTGGATCACCGTACTCTCCGAAGGGAGCCGGCTTGGTTTCCTGTCTGATGAACTGAGTGATGGTTCTTTGGTCATACTTTCCTGCCTCAGCATCCATGATGTTTTGGCAGCTGAGGAGGTAGGGCAGGTGAGCACGTTCAAACTTCAGGTGCATCATCTCCATTATCTGCTTTGCCATGTCGGTGGGTGAGTTGCCTGTCCGCCTGAGCTCGTCCATGACTGATTTACAAATGGCCTTCTTGTAGGTCAGTACTGCTGGCAACAGGTTTGTGAACCTCTTTGGGAGTTTGTCCAGCCACACTGGGTTATCAGCGTACCACCTCTTCCTGCACACTTTGCAGCACAGTCTGGATGACAACAGGTAGTACTGTCCAGTGACACCGATAATCACACGAGGTCTACCAACACCTGCAGAGACAACTTGAGGCCGGGCACAACCTTCAATGCACGGCAGAGTGTAATTGTTCCTCAGTCTAGCCATCAAGTCATTCTCTGGCTTCCATATGAAGAAGGGATGGAGCTGAAAGTACTTTGGAGAAGGAAGATCAGAGATGCTGTCTATTAATTCTGGCTGGGGAGGGAGACGCCACAATGACACCATCTTCATAAGGTTGCGCACAGGAAAGCAGCCTGGCCAGAGACCCGTGGATTCCAGCTCTGTCTTCATCCAGATCCTCTGCTGCTGTGAACAGGTCCACTGGCTGACTTCATGGTCGTAGCCAGGGAGCTGTGGAGGAGGACGGGTGGGGACAGCTAACGGCCTGGGTGATTGCTCACCTAGTCAGACAAGAATAAACGGAGCAAATGAGTACGATTCTGGTTGCGTCTTGATTTAATCTTTTGACATGAAAAACCTTCTAATACTAACGTTGATCTCTCTGTGCAGGTGACAGTTGAGCGGGCTCTGCAGACGTCTCAGGAGAAATCAGGGGGGCCTCTGACACTATCGAGAATATTAAACATGTAATCATTATTATTGACAGTAAGATGAAGCAAGGATGTAACATGACAGCTACACTGTAGTCTGTGAAACTCAGCAAGCTGGACACTGGAGTGCTGCCTACCTATTGTCTGAATACAGTGCAGCAGCAACTGTATAGCATTAACAACAGTTTTGATGAACACTACATGTAGTATATTTTTAAGATGCAAATACAGGTCAAATAACACACACCAGGGACTGTGACAGTCGCCTCTGTTGCTGGACGACCCGCTCCTTCTGGCAGCAGACACATGAGCTCCTGAGGAACAGGCACTGGTCTCCTTACAGTTACAGCGGCGGCTGCAAGGAGAGAAGGATCACAAAACACAATCAACGGTTTATAACAGATATGAGCACAGTGAATATGACAGATGTGTTTACATGTTGGATGTATTTACCATCTACTTGTGAACCCTTCAGATGAGTTGGTGCAGCCAGTGTAGCAGATGGTTCTACAATGGAAAACACCTTGTCAGTAATTTATATTTTGACAAAGAAACACAACTGTTAGTATCGTTACTTCACCTTTCTCAGCCGTATCCAATGACAGACTGTTTCTCACGTTAATATATAAAGAATATACTTCATTCATACACGTGTGTTTGTCTTTCAATGGGTTAATATTCAGTCGCCAGTCATTGTGATGTAACCTAGGCAGGTGAAGCAACATGGCACACTTCAAACACATGCATTCAGGTGTTAGTAACACAGCAGTTTCAGACATACATATTGTTTCTTTTTATCCATATAAGAAAACAAAGAGTGATACGTACCCTCATCATGACTGGTATCAATTCATAGTCACTGGGACAACAAGTAGAACACCAAAACACAAACAGGACCAGAACATGGTCAACATGAGAACGGTTCAAGTCATTTCATGTGGGATAAGAATTCATGGTCCCAGGGTTGTCGGTTGACAGCAGAACGTTTTTGGTGAAAAACCTCTTTTTGGTCCTGAAGCCTGTTGTCTGGCTGTTGATGATGATGCCGAAACAGCTGTTAAACACAAACAAAAAACATGTCATATATACTGAATAGAATACACGATTAACAGCAAACTGTAACCGATTTTAAATCTTAAGGCGGTAGAAACAAAGAAATAAAAGACAAATGTTTACTCACAGCTCTGCACATGTTGCTTTGAAGGAGAGATACTCAGCATCCCTCTCTCCAGCTCTTCATCTTCATCCATCACTGAGATGCAAACAGACAAGAATCCGAATGTGATTAAATGAGTATCTTCTTGTACTTGGGCTGGTATGACTTAAATCACTGGAATGATGGTGTGTATGACAGCGTGTACATCTCTCTAAAACAAATAGGCAACCAGACCCACCCATGGCTTCAGCAGGAGCATGTGAGCGTTGTGTCATCACAGAGGAGCCAGAGGGCGGATGCAGCTGCTTCTGGAGGTACACCTGGAGTTTCTGCATCTTGGTCCCTGGAGCACATCTTTTCTTCAGTATAAAAGATGCATACCCATCACCCCTGCTGTGCCAAATCTCTCGCCAGGTGTTGTTGGCACGAGAGCCAAAACCAACCAGCTGGTCATCCTCCGATGCTGCTGCTTTCACAACTGGCTTTTGTTCCTCATAGCTGAGAAGAGACTGGACTTCTTGAAAGCTGAGGGAATAGCTAACAAATGACAGCAGGCTGTCCTTGTTGTGCCCCACTGCCATGAACACTCCTGCAGCCTCCTCCTTTTGCTGGTTCCTGATGAGGTAGATGGTGTACCCAATGTCATTCTCCAGGAGCCAGCGGAAGGACTTCCCCTTGTACTTCCCAAACTGCAGGATGTAATCTCCAGTCACCTCAGTTTTATCCGAAGCATCCCCTCCTCTCTGGCGGACCACAGTCAGAGCATTCTGTCTGACCAGCTCCTCCTTCACAGGTGCAGACTTGTCCTGTAGAGACGTGTTGTCTTTGAGGACTTTGGCTGCATCAGTCGGATCCTGACGGAGAAATCCCAGTGGTCCCTTACGGAACGTAACCGCCATTCTTCCAGGGAAAAAAAACTGTTAGAATATATAGAGTAGAATATATGAATAAGTCTATTACTACGTTATGGACAACAGCCATTGTTTTCATAACAGATGTTTAGGAGGTTAGTATATCAGCCTAACATCTGATGTTGATCATGTGTGGACCTTCAGTGCCTGTCTTTCTGTCAACTTGACATGAACAGTTTGTTAAGTCAGTGATTTACACTTCAAAGGCAGACCCCCCTGTGGGTGAAACCCTTTGAACGACTCATAGAAAAGCCGGAACTTGGGAGGTGAAGGAAGCTCAGCCTGGTGGGGAGTCACACCTTCATTTACGACCCCCCCAGTCATGTGACTCAAGTAACAATGAAGTGTGAAGTGTCTTATCAAGAAACGCCCGGGACTCAATTCACCTTTTCACCCTCCCAAACAGACATGCACGAGACTAGAGTATGATTATACTATGTAATAACATAAACATCATCATATTCTGGTGTTCTCTGTTTTTAACAGTGATGGTGAAAGTAAACAGGCCTTGTACTTCAGTAAAAAAATATGTATTAATACCACCACATAGTGGAAATACTCTTTGAGTAAAAGTCCTGCATTCAAATCTTACTTACTCAAAGTCTGACTTAAGTAAAAGTACAAAAAAGCATGTGTTCATCACTTTAATGACTTTATATACTGCTGGTAGTTTAATCTGTAATAACACATCATTTATTAGTTGAGTATATTTTGTCTGATATCCTTAATCTGCCAAGTAACTAACGTTAGTAACTAATGCTGTCAAACACACGTGGAGCAGTTATTGTACATAACTATGAACTACATGCATTAATGACGATACGTGACGTGATACAACGGAGACGTGCATGTTTATTTAACGTTAACGTGATTGACATGAACCACCGGGTCCGGTCACAGCTTGTTGTTCTTTTGTTACGTGTCCGTAAAGTAACAGAGTATATCTTACGTTCACCATAACCTTAACCGGCCGCTGCTCAGCCTCTGTGTTCACTGACATGCGTAGTAAACGCCAACTCATTTTATTTGAATGCACGTTCGTGTTGACTTGTGATACTTTTGGTCACAAAAACGCATCAAAGTCGGACATGAATTAACCGGTATGAACCGTTAACGGCTCCAGATTACGTTACGTTGTAAGGTAACGAACTCATACAGAAGTCCGACTTCGACACAATATAACACAAAAAAAACACAACTAACTTTATCTTTGAAGCTTTCAAGTGAATGTCAGACAGCCCAGACTAATTGTCATGACATTTTAATTCATTGTTATTCATCTTAATGACTTACCGTTCAACGTAGTGTCCACCCAGCGAATAGATCCGGAAAATGCGGGCTGTCGATGCTCTTTCCAGGCTCCGACTGACTGACAAACACCGGAGAAAATCTTTCTCTCGCAAAACGGCACCACATCGCTGCTGCTGCTGGTGGCCAAAGATATATTACATCCATACTGGTTTAGGACTACCATTGAAAATGAATGGGAAACGGTTTAGGGAGTTTTAGCTAAAGAATCCCCGGGTGCCGCTGGCAAGACCAGGGTTTGGTTCCCTGACGGGGAGTTTTAGACCAGTTGCTGGTAAGACAACAGCCATTTAACACAGAGACTATACGTGGAAAATACTGGTTCGAGCATGTTCCTGCTGTCAGCTTCACGTTGACGATATTATCGCCTACCTCGGCATGCATGAAAGGTTGCACATCAGAATGGAAAATACTGGTTCTCTTCATCCAGTTTCCTGGGAATGCTAGTCAGAACACTTTGATTGTGTGGAGGAAAAGCTCACGCTGGGGCAGTTGTACTTCTTATCCAGTTTCTGAGAGTTCCAGAAAGTAGAGTTTTATTGTGTGGAGTAAGCAGGAACAAAGAACACTATTTCCGTCCAGTTTCAAACAGGGGACCTTTCGCGTGTGAAGCAAACGTGATAACCACTACACTACAGAAACTGCTGAAAATGACTTTTACGCACCTGCCCAGGCTCAATGCACTATTCACCATTGACAGCAAACATTTCAGATGCCAGACAACATGATTTCCGAATGGATTCAGTCACAGCTGCTGTGTCATTGAGTGACAGTAAATGTCTACTACACTTAAAGCCTCCCCTGTACAGCTCTAGGAATTCCATTTAAAGGCCGGAACAGCGCCACTTTTTTTCACTAGACAAAATTCCTGCTAGCGCAGTCCTCGTTAGTATAGTGGTCAGTATCTCAGCTTGTCACGCGGAAGACCAGGGTTCGATTCTGTAAATAAAATATATTCATTCACTGTTAAATAATATGCGCTATACTTGTAAAGCTTATATTGCGGAGTTGTGAGGTCACTGTAAGTAGGTCAAAAACGCCGAATGGGGCATTCCGTCACCCGTTCGTACGATAGGAACAGATGCAGTGGCCCTGAAAGTAACGCTTGCTTAAACCACCAGATTAGGGCAGAAACTGCCATCTTAGAGTAGGAGAAGAGCTCTTTTTATCTATTCACACAGAGACTTCGAAATAGTTTAGAACTGCACTCCTTTCATTTTCTTCACCTTAAGTGTTAACAATATGCTGTAGATCAACATTTCACACACACTGACGTTCCAGAGAAGGCAGGTTTCGGACGTGAGCCAGTGTGGATGAAGCTGTCCAGAGCTCCATCAGGCCATTTGAATGCTAGAAACAAATCCGCCTCTGCTTTGATTTTGACCAATGGCTCCACAAGGAGAACCAGATGGACACGCCTGCTTACTCTGTATAAGCACTTTTAGGTTTCACTTTTGCACTCTTTGCTTTTGCTAGGGTCCGTGCACGTTTAACTGCTGGACATAATACTTCTGTCACAAATAAATCTTATTGCTTGAATTGAGCTAAATGCCTCGATCTCAGTCTGTTAACTCGATCTTCATTCTTAACATGGTAGCAGAGGATGGTTATAACGATCCAAGACTATTTTTTCATCGAGTAACAGACTTTCTTCTGTCAACAGAAAGAAAAAATCAGGGCGTTTCCCCTCGAGGCTGCAGGAGGCCTCAGGCCTACAGGGCCATTCTGCTCAACTCTGAGAAACTGATCAAACAGCGCGCTGAATCAAAAGGTAAAGCAGAGCCTATTTAAATGAATTCTGCAGATTGTATATAGGAAAACCTAAATTGAATTGATCGGAAGTACTGGAGTGTGAGTATGAATTGCCTTGACTAAATTTTTAAAGATAAATTGCCGAGCATTGTGACAGAATTGTTATGACAGCAGTGGGGTTTTTTACTATAGCATGTACATGTGTGTGAGTGGATCTAACAGAAATTGATGGTTGTTAACATTGTATAAGCTGCCATTGTGTTCACCGCGTAAGCTTTGATTGACTGTTCAGAGGTTATACAGCCGTGGCGAAAGCTTCGGTTCGCTGACCAATGACGGTCTGAAAGACTGAATTCCGGGCCACACTGTTGATTTATGCGAAGTTGCAAGCTGAGATTTGGATCAAGTATATAGAAAGTGTTGTTGAAATACGCTGATGTGAAAGTAGTGTGTCTGGAGACTGCACAGCGCCATTTCCTAAAGGGACCACGTTCATGCATGTTGTACACTGTAAAACGAAGATCCATCCAGAGAATTTTAATTGAGAAAAATAAATTGATGAGGTCAAATTGATGAGGTCAAATTGATGAGGCAATTGATGAGGTTTGTGTACCAGTATTGCAGAAGTGGCAGTGTATGGGTTTGCATGCAGCATAGATGATCTCAGGGAGACATCGATTCAATTGTAGCACAAGATATCGCCACTTTCTTCGGAACCGTGTTCACACAAGGCGTACACTGTAAACAAAAAGGTCAATAGACCTTTCCTGACGAGGTCTGTGTGCGATTATTTGTGGGATCACGGCTGTGTGTGGTCGATTGAGTGCTGGGTAATGTCTCAGGGAGACACAGGTCAGAATTCAGAGAATGCACAAGAATTCGCCATTTCCTTCGGGACCGTATTGGCACAAGGCGTACACTGTAAACAATAAGGTCAATAGATCTTCCCTGACGAGGTCTGTGTGCGATTATTTGTGGAATCACGGCAGTGTATGGTCGATTGAATGTTGAGTAATGCCTCAGGGAGGTATCCATTTCCTTCGGGGACCGGGCTCGTGAAAACGCTATAAGAACAAATCCATATGTGATTTGTGCGTATTTCAGTGACGGCAGTGTATGGTTTCAATTTAGTATGGATGAGAGTGATTGCGTGAAGCGTACATGTGTGAGACACAGCTGAGATTTGGAGTTGAAGTGTGCAGAGGCTCGTGTGTGTTTGCCAGTGATTGACGGTCAGTGGAGCAGAGCACACTCATGAGACACAAACTTTGCATTCAACACAGGCACACGAACACGAGGATAGAAGAGGAAAGCTGAGGGTTAATATACGTGTCAGTTTTACTGGTGTAGTTACAAAGATTACAGATTTATTGGAAATTGTGTTCCATAGGGACCGTCAATAAATTTAGAAGCGAAGACAGAGCAGGCATTCATTCAGTCAGAGAGACACTGGGAAAAAAAGGAGTGAAAAGTTCAGATAAGAACCAGGTGCAGGGAGTGTAGGATCTAGGCCAAGGTCAGAGGGCACAAGAAAATTTGGGAGAAGCTTTGGCTCCCTCTGGTGGCACTACAGGAACTGCACAAGAAAATTTGGGAGAAGCTTTGGCTCCCTCTGGTAGCACTACAGGAACTGCAGAAGAAAATTTGGGAGAAGCTTTGGCTCCCTCTGTTGGTACTTCAGAAACTGCAAGAAGAACATTTGACAGGAGTTTTGGCTCCCTCTGTGGGTACTTCAGGAACTGCAAGAAGAACATTCGACAGGAGCTTTGGCTCCATCTGGTGGACATTCGGGAGTACTGCATCCAAACATTTTATATTGAAAAATTTGAAATTTGAAATTTGAAATTTGAAATTTGAAATTTGAAATTTGAAATTTGAAGTTTGAAATTTGAAATTTGAAATTTGAAAAAAAAAAAAAAAAAAAATTGAAAAAAAAAGAAGAAAAAAATTGAAAAAAAAGAAAAAAGAAAAGAAGATTGGAATTGATTTAAAAAAATTAAAAAAAAACTTGATTTGAAAAAAAAGAAGAAGAACACAAGAAGACATGGCTGGATCTGTGGCTCCATCTGGTGGCTACTCAGAAGTACTGCGTGCAAAACTGGAAAAAACAGTAACAGAGACTGGAGGCAGGACTGCATGGAAAAGAGACAAGACACATTGGGATAAATGAATGAAATGATGGCAAGAGGAGGGATGGTGGAAGGCGGCCAGTCCACTACCTCCATCAGTCAACAACCTTCGGCTCTTCACCAACGATTTGACAAAACGAGTGGCTCAAGCACAGACTACAGAGAGAAATCAAATGACAAATCAAACCAAGCGATGGGGGTTCGCTAACCCACTAAAGCAAGCCCGCAAAGACAGAGAAGAGGAACAGCGAGTGGCAATGATGGCACTAGAGATGGCCATGACAGATCGGATGCAGGTGGACATGCCAACCGGAAAAGAAAAAACCTGGTCCCGTCTGTCACTCAACATCAACCCCCTGGACGTCACCCCTACCACTCAAGCCCCGGTAGGTCTGGAAAAGGCTGCACAGGAACCGGGCCAGGCATCTCTGGCCTCGGCCCCTCCCCCGCCCTCAACTGGCCTGTCTCCAGCACTTCCTCCGGTTCCTCCCCCCCAGTATCACCTTCGGCCCCATGGCCCGCCCCCCAAAGGAGAAACAGAAGAGATTGATGCCGGTGAATATCCCCTGAGAGCAGCCCCGACTCTCGCGGACCCACTGCGTGATCAATTTGTGCCTTTTGGGTTTGCAGACATGACCAGCATGGTACAACAGCTCCCATCCCTCCACGCAGGAGCCAATCCATGGATTGAGCTCATGGAATCTTTGACTGCTGGCCACCAGCTGGCAGTGGGCGACCTGAGAGCACTTCTCTCCCGCTGTCTGGACCCAACCCAGTGTACTACCCTACTATACATGGCAGGCGCCGGTGTGGCACCAGATGCTGACCCCTTTGATCGATATCGTACAGCGTTGTGGCAGGAGCTCAGAACTAAGTTCCCCACTCCAGTGAACCAAGGCGCAGTGGCAGCATTCATCTGGGCCCCGGCAGAGCCCCCGCCCCTGTATCTGGCCAGAGCAGAACGGGTGTGGCGCCAGGCCTTCAGAGAGCCACATGATGCAAGCATTACCACAGTGGCACTATGGCGTACAATGGTAAAACGAGGCCTCCCTGATGGACCTCGCCGGTGCATGGACGCAGTGGTTGGCCTAGAAGAAATGACACAAGACATGTGGAACGCCCAGCTCCGACATTACCTCTCCAAGCACATTCAAACTGAGGCGGGTAGTGACACAGAAATTAAGGCCCTGCAGAAGGCCCTACTCAAGAAACAACTCAAAGAACAAGACGCGGCTAAGGCAACCAAGAAATCTAAGGCTAAACAGCAACAACAGCTGGTAGTCCAACCTGCACCGGCTCCACCTCCAACGGCACCTACTCCCTCTGTCCCACTGGAGGTCTTGATAGCTATGATGTCAGCAGGCGGTGAACAGTCACGCCCATGGGTCCCTCAGGGCCAATGGGGTGGAAGAAGAGGAGCCAGAAGAAGAGGAGAGCCTGGAGGCAGAGGAGCATCCTATTTCTGCTACAACTGTGGGAAACCGGGACACTTCGCAAGACACTGCAGGTCAGCACGGCAGCAAACACAGAGAGGAAGAGGACAATACTCCAGAGGAGGAGGCGGACATGGCTATGATGGACAAAGACCACAGCAAGGGGCCCATTAGGCTCCTTGGGACGAGGGACATGGTCCCCAAGGCGGGGCCCATGCCACACAGGACGCGATCTGATGACTCGCCTCAATCTGATCATCTGGATGAACCAAGACGGTGTCCATGTCTCGTCCAACCCACCAACTAGTACGTTGTCCATGCCAGTACGCATTCTCTCCCTTGCTCCCGTTACAGAGACAGTGTCCCCCACAGTCTAAGAAGTTTTCTGGCTACGCTGTCTTCAAACTGGCCCCCAGACCCCTGCCATCCAATATTGGTTCAACATTCTCAAACCAAAAATCACTCAGCTTTTCCCATACAAAACTCCCCTGGACCACGTCCACTGCACTCATGTCCCCAGACTACTCCCTACCGTTCCACCTTGATGTTTCCGAAAGAGACAGCCTACTCAATGCTGTACTCTTCCAGAAAAAGGGGGGTGAGAGACAGGTACTGATGTATCACACATCAAAACTTGACACTGTGGAAAATGGTCAATCCACGATATGTTGCAGCAGTGGCAAAAGCAATTGAAAAAACTTCTCATATTGTCATGGGCCATCCACTGGAAGTACACACGCACCATGGCGTGGCAGCGTTTCTGATGAGTAAAGAATTCACGTTCAGTGCCGCAAGGAAAACAAAGATTCAACACACTTGCACCATGCCACACATCACCTTTGTGCCAGCCACAAGAAATATGTCGGCTAACTTTACGGATGGACAACCACATGTGTGCGAGGAAGTTGCAGTACAAGAAAACAAATTGAGACCGGATCTCCAAAACACTCCCCACCTCACAGCTGAGGCCTGGCTCTACACGGATGGTTGCTGCTACAAAGGAGAAGAAGGGAACATTGCATCCTATGCAGTGGTCGAACAGAAGAGTGATGGCTATCACCAAACAGTGGAGTCAGGGATTCTGCCACAACCCGCTTCAGCACAACTAGCGGAAGTGGAAGCACTGATTCAGGCTCTGAAGTGGAGCACGGACAAAATTGTAAATATCTTCACAGATTCGGCTTACGCCCATGGAGCGGCCCACATCGATGGCCCTGTATGGCGAAGACGCAACTTCACCACTTCAAATGACCACCCCATAAAACACGAAGCAGCTATGAGAAGGCTGGTAGAAGCAATCCAACTACCAAAGGGGGTGGCCATCATGAAATGCAAAGGACATGACACAATCAGATCACGAATCAGCGCCGGTAATGACGCGGCAGACAGAGCAGCCAAGAAAACTGTAGGCTACACACCTCGCCAAATGGTTAGGAAGCCAACATCCGGCCCACCTGAGCTTACCATCGAACACATCAAAGATCATCAAAAGAAAGAATGGTCCTTATGAATGGTCCGAATGGACACGGAAAGGAGCCTCAAAAGACAAAGAAGGTCTGTGGAGAGCCCACGACGGCAGAGTGGTTGCCTCAGCAGAACTGTGTGCAGCACTCCTACCAGGGGCCCACGGACCTACACACGAGGGAAAGAAACGGACATTGGACAATTTAAAACAACTATGGTGGCATCCGCACATGGAAGCGATATCTTTCCTCTTCTGCGATGAATGTCAAATTTGTGGAAAATACAACCCAAGAAAACCATTCAAGACACCGATGGGATCTTATCCCGTGCCCTCTGCCTGTTTCCAAGACATCAGCATAGATTATACAGATATGGGACCAGAGAACAGAGTGCAGGGAAAGAGGTACATCTTGGTAATGGTAGACAGATTTTGAAGATGGGTGGAAGCAATTCCCACCAAGAGAGAAGACGCGCAGACAGTTGTAAAGTGGCTGCAGACAGAACTGATTCCCTGTTACGGAGTGCCGAGATGCATCCGCTCTGATAACGGATCACACTTTAGCAACACCATGCTCGCACAGGTAGAGCAATTTCTGGGAATCACACACCGATTCGGGTCAGTCTATCACCCGCAATCTCAGGGCCTGGTGGAACGAGCGAATCAGACCCTTAAGGCCAAAATTGCCAAAGTTTGCGCGGGCTCCAAATTAACATGGGTTGAGGCCCTGCCCCTGGCCCTTATGGCCATGAGGTCCGGAAAAGGGGGAGAAACACATCTCTCCCCACACGAGATCATGACTGGCCGGCCGATGCCAGGTCCACCCAGAGATGGAGGTCATATGCCACCTCTGGATGTACAGCAGATTGAAATGTCTGACTATATGAGTGCCCTAACTTCTCTTACTGAAGCTCTCTTCAAACAGATCGAGAGGACTCGAGCAGTACCTGAAGCAGCGGCAGCTGGAAAGCAGATACAAGTAGGTGATTGGGTCAGGGTCAAGGTTCACAAGCGCAAGTGGACTGACCCCAGGTGGACTGGGCCGTACGAGGTGAAGGAGGTTACTTCACACTCGGTCCAGGTCAAGGGCAAATCAGGCGCCCCTTGGCACCACCTGACACATTGTGTCCCAGCACCGGTACCAACCAGAACACTGGGAGAAATTCGCACTAATTTGGAAAATGCATCGGGAACTTAGACGCTGTCTAGGGGACCCTCATGCAAACCCCGCCGACCGAGGTCGGCAGCGCTTCACCTGGAAAGGGGTGGGATGTGGGAAGAAAACTATAATGGGGGTGGGTATGGGCATACTAGTTGCCTTACTGATCTGGGGATTAGAAACCAAGTATCAGACACACCAGCACCCATCTAATTCAACTGCCCCTCTTCCCTCTCCATCCCCGAATCAGACACACACCCGAACTAGACATAGCACCCCACCAACTTCTGATCCAGACGATTCAGATGATAGGGACCTAAACCTCGAGTTACAGCCATTGAATGAGTAGTTCCAAAACATAGAAGTTCACACCTAGCAGGTGTGAAAAGGGGGATTTGTAAATAAAATATATTCATTCACTGTTAAATAATATGCGCTATACTTGTAAAGCTTATATTGCGGAGTTGTGAGGTCACTGTAAGTAGGTCAAAAATGCCGAATGGGGCATTCCGTCACCCGTTCGTACGATAGGAACAGATACAGTGGCCCTGAAAGTAACGCTTGCTTAAACCACCAGATTAGGGCAGAAACTGCCATCTTAGAGTAGGAGAAGAGCTCTTTTTATCTATTCACACAGAGACTTCGAAATAGTTTAGAACTGCACTCCTTTCATTTTCTTCACCTTAAGTGTTAACAATATGCTGTAGATCAACATTTCACACACACTGACGTTCCAGAGAAGGCAGGTTTCGGACGTGAGCCAGTGTGGATGAAGCTGTCCAGAGCTCCATCAGGCCATTTGAATGCTAGAAACAAATCCGCCTCTGCTTTGATTTTGACCAATGGCTCCACAAGGAGAACCAGATGGACACGCCTGCTTACTCTGTATAAGCACTTTTAGGTTTCACTTTTGCACTCTTTGCTTTTGCTAGGGTCCGTGCACGTTTAACTGCTGGACATAATACTTCTGTCACAAATAAATCTTATTGCTTGAATTGAGCTAAATGCCTCGATCTCAGTCTGTTAACTCGATCTTCATTCTTAACAATTCCCTGATGGGGAGTTTTAGACCAGTTGCTGGTAAGACAACAGCCATTTAACACAGAGACTATACGTTTCGAGCATGTTCCTGCTGTCAGCTTCACGTTGACGATATGATCGCCTACCTCGGCATGCATGAAAGGTTGCACATCAGAATGGAAAATATTTGTTCTCTTCATCCAGTTTCCTGTGAATGCTAGTCAGAACACTTTGATTGTGTGGAGGAAAAGCTCACGCTCGGGCAGTTGTACTTCTTATCCAGTTTCTGAGAGTTCCAGAAAGTAGAGTTTTATTGTGTGGAGTAAGCAGGAACAAAGAACACTGTTTCCGCCCAGTTTCGAGCAGGGGACCTTGCGCGTGTGAAGCAAACGTGATAACCACTACACTACAGAAACTTCTGAAAATGACTTTTGCGCACCTGCCAAGGCTCAATGCACTATTCACCATTGACAGCAAACATTTCAGATGCCAGACAACATGATTTCCGAATGGATTCAGTCACAGCTGCTGTGTCATTGAGTGACAGTAAATGTCTACTACACTTAAAGCCTCCCCTGTATAGCTCTAGGAATGCCATTTAAAGGCCGAAACAGAGCCACTTTTTTCACTCGCCAAAATTCCTGCTAACGCAGTCCTCGTTAGTATAGTGGTCAGTATCTCCGCTTGTCATGCGGATGACCAGGGTTCGATTCGCTGACGGGGAGTTTTAGACCAGTTGCTGGTAAGACAACAGCCATTTAACACAGAGACTATACGTTTCGAGCATGTTCCTGCTGTCAGCTTCACGTTGACGATATGATCGCCTACCTCGGCATGCATGAAAGGTTGCACATCAGAATGGAAAATACTGGTTCGAGCATGTTCCTGCTGTCAGCTTCACATTGACGATATGATCGCCTACCTCGGCATGCATGCAAGGTTGCACATCAGAATGGAAAATACTGGTTCTCTTCATCCAGTTTCCTGGGAATGCTAGTCAGAACACTTTGATTGTGTGGAGGAAGAGGTAACCCTGGGGCAGTTGTACTTCTTATCCAGTTTCTGAGAGTTCCAGAAAGTAGAGTTTTATTGTGTGGAGTAAGCAGGAACAAAGAACACTGTTTCCGTCGAGTTTTGAGCAGGGGACCTTACGCGTGTGAAGCAAACGTGATAACCACTACACTACAGAAACTGCTGAAAATGACTTTTACGCACCTGCCCAGGCTCAATGCACTATTCACCATTGACAGCAAACATTTCAGATGCCAGACAACATGATTTCCGAATGGATTCAGTCACAGCTGCTGTGTCATTGAGTGACAGTAAATGTCTACTACACTTAAAGCCTCCCCTGTATAGCTCTAGGAATTCCATTTAAAGGCCGGAACAGCGCCACTTTTTTTCACTAGCCAAAATTCCTACTAGCGCAGTCCTCGTTAGTATAGTGGTCAGTATCTCCGCTTGTCACGCGGAAGACCAGGGTTCGATTCCCTGACGGGGAGTTTTAGACCAGTTGCTGGTAAGACAACAGCCATTTAACACAGAGACTATACGTTTCGAGCATGTTCCTGCTGTCAGCTTCACGTTGACGATATGATCGCCTACCTCGGCATGCATGAAAGGTTGCACATCAGAATGGAAAATACTGGTTCTCTTCATCCAGTTTGCTGGGAATGCTAGTCAGAACACTTTGATTGTGTGGAGGAAAAGCTCACGCTGGGGCAGTTGTACTTCTTATCCAGTTTCTGAGAGTTCCAGAAAGTAGAGTTTTATTGTGTGGAGTAAGCAGGAACAAAGAACACCGTTTCCGCCCAGTTTCGAACAGGGGACCTTTCGCGTGTGAAGCAAACGTGATAACCACTACACTACAGAAACTGCTGAAAATGACTTTTACGCACCTGCCCAGGCTCAATGCACTATTCACCATTGACAGCAAACATTTCAGATGCCAGACAACATGATTTCCGAATGGATTCAGTCACAGCTGCTGTGTCATTGAGTGACAGTAAATGTCTACTACACTTAAAGCCTCCCCTGTATAGCTCTAGGAATTCCATTTAAAGGCCGGAACAGCGCAACTTTTTTTCACTAGCCAAAAATACTACTAACACAGTCCTCGTTAGTATAGTGGTAAGTATCTCCGCTGTCACGCGGAAGACCAGGGTTTGATTCCCTGACTGGGAGTTTTAGACCAGTTGCTGGTAAGACAACAGCCATTTAACACAGAGACTATACGTTTCGAGCATGTTCCTGCTGTCAGCTTCACGTTGACGATATGATCGCCTACCTCGGCATGCATGAAAGGTTGCACATCAGAATGGAAAATACTGGTTCGAGCATGTTCCTGCTGTCAGCTTCACGTTGACGATATGATCGCCTACCTCGGCATGCATGAAAGGTTGCACATCAGAATGGAAAATACTGGTTCTCTTCATCCAGTTTCCTGGGAATGCTAGTCAGAACACTTTGATTGTGTGGAGGAAAAGCTAACCCTGGGGCAGTTGTACTTCTTATCCAGTTTCTGAGAGTTCCAGAAAGTAGAGTTTTATTGTGTGGAGTAAGCAGGAACAAAGAACACTATTTCCGCCCAGTTTCGAACAGGGGACCTTTCGCGTGTGAAGCAAACGTGATAACCACTACACTACAGAAACTGCTGAAAATGACTTTTACGCACCTGCCCAGGCTCAATGCACTATTCACCATTGACAGCAAACATTTCAGATGCCAGACAACATGATTTCCGAATGGATTCAGTCACAGCTGCTGTGTCATTGAGTGACAGTAAATGTCTACTACACTTAAAGCCTCCCCTGTATAGCTCTAGGAATTCCATTTAAAGGCCGAAACAGAGCCACTTTTTTCACTCGCCAAAATTCCTGCTAGCGCTGTCCTCGTTAGTATAGTGGTCAGTATCTCCGCTTGTCATGCGGATGACCAGGGTTTGATTCCCTGACGGGGAGTTTTAGACCAGTTGCTGGTAAGACAACAGCCATTTAACACAGAGACTATACGTTTCGAGCATGTTCCTGCTGTCAGCTTCACGTTGACGATATGATCGCCTACCTCGGCATGCATGAAAGGTTGCACATCAGAATGGAAAATACTGGTTCTCTTCATCCAGTTTGCTGGGAATGCTAGTCAGAACACTTTGATTGTGTGGAGGAAAAGCTCACGCTGGGGCAGTTGTACTTCTTATCCAGTTTCTGAGAGTACCAGAAAGTAGAGTTTTATTGTGTGGAGTAAGCAGGAACAAAGAACAATGTTTCCACCCAGTTTCAAACTGGGAACCTTTCGCATGTAAAGCAAACATGATAACCACTACACTATGGAAACTGCTAAAAATTACTTTTACGCACCTGCCCAGGCTCAATGCACTATTCACCATTGACAGCAAACATTCCAGATGCCAGACAACATGATTTCCGAATGGATTCAGTCACAGCTGCTGTGTCATTGAGTGACAGTAAATGTATACTACACTTAAAGCCTCCCCTGTATAGCTCTAGGAATTCCATTTAAAGGCCGGAAGAGCGCCACTTTTTTTCACTATCCAAAATTCCTGCTAGCGCAGTCCTCGTTAGTATAGTGGTCAGTATCTCCGCTTGTCACGCGGAAGACCAGGGTTTGATTCCCTGACGTGGAGTTTTAGACCAGTTGCTGGTAAGACAACAGCCATTTAACACAGAGACTATACGTTTCGAGCATGTTCCTGCTGTCAGCTTCACGTTGACGATATGATCGCCTACCTTGGCATGCATGAAAGGTTGCACATAAGAATGGGAAATACTGGTTCTCTTCATCCAGTTTGCTGGGAATGCTAGTCAGAACACTTTGATTGTGTGGAGGAAAAGCTCACGCTCGGGCAGTTGTACTTCTTATCCAGTTTCTGAGAGTTCCAGAAATTAGTGTTTTATTGTGTGGAGTAAGCAGGAACAAAGAACACTGTTTCCGTCCAGTTTCGAGCAGGGGACCTTACGCGTGTGAAGCAAACGTGATAACCAATACACTACAGAAACTTCTGAAAATGACTTTTGCGCACCTGCCCAGGCTCAATGCACTATTCGCCATTGACAGCAAACATTTCAGATGCCAGACAACATGATTTCCGAATGGATTCAGTCACAGCTGCTGTGTCATTGAGTGACAGTAAATGTCTACTACACTTAAAGCCTCCCCTGTATAGCTCTAGGAATTCCATTTAAAGGCCGAAACAGAGCCACTTTTTTCACTCGCCAAAATTCCTGCTAGCGCAGTCCTCGTTAGTATAGTGGTCAGTATCTCTGCTTGTCATGCGGATGACCAGGGTTCGATTCCCTGACGGGGAGTTTTAGACCAGTTGCTGGTAAGACAACAGCCATTTAACACAGAGACTATACGTTTCGAGCATGTTCCTGCTGTCAGCTTCACGTTGACGATATGATCGCCTACCTCGGCATGCATGAAAGGTTGCACATCAGAATGGAAAATACTGGTTCTCTTCATCCAGTTTGCTGGGAATGCTAGTCAGAACACTTTGATTGTGTGGAGGAAAAGCTCACGCTGGGGCAGTTGTACTTCTTATCCAGTTTCTGAGAGTACCAGAAAGTAGAGTTTTATTGTGTGGAGTAAGCAGGAACAAAGAACACTGTTTCCGCCCAGTTTCGAGCAGGGGACCTTGCGCGTGTGAAGCAAACGTGATAACCACTACACTACAGAAACTTCTGAAAATGACTTTTGCGCACCTGCCAAGGCTCAATGCACTATTCACCATTGACAGCAAACATTTCAGATGCCAGACAACATGATTTCCGAATGGATTCAGTCACAGCTGCTGTGTCATTGAGTGACAGTAAATGTCTACTACACTTAAAGCCTCCCCTGTATAGCTCTAGGAATGCCATTTAAAGGCCGAAACAGAGCCACTTTTTTCACTCGCCAAAATTCCTGCTAGCGCAGTCCTCGTTAGTATAGTGGTCAGTATCTCCGCTTGTCATGCGGATGACCAGGGTTCGATTCCCTGACGGGGAGTTTTAGACCAGTTGCTGGTAAGACAACAGCCATTTAACACAGAGACTATACGTTTCGAGCATGTTCCTGCTGTCAGCTTCACGTTGACGATATGATCGCCTACCTCGGCATGCATGAAAGGTTGCACATCAGAATGGAAAATACTGGTTCGAGCATGTTCCTGCTGTCAGCTTCACGTTGACGATATGATCGCCTACCTCGGCATGCATGCAAGGTTGCACATCAGAATGGAAAATACTGGTTCTCTTCATCCAGTTTCCTGGGAATGCTAGTCAGAACACTTTGATTGTGTGGAGGAAGAGGTAACCCTGGGGCAGTTGTACTTCTTATCCAGTTTCTGAGAGTTCCAGAAAGTAGAGTTTTATTGTGTGGAGTAAGCAGGAACAAAGAACACTGTTTCCGTCGAGTTTTGAGCAGGGGACCTTACGCGTGTGAAGCAAACGTGATAACCACTACACTACAGAAACTGCTGAAAATGACTTTTACGCACCTGCCCAGGCTCAATGCACTATTCGCCATTGACAGAAAACATTTCAGATGCCAGACAACATGATTTCCGAATGGATTCAGTCACAGCTGCTGTGTCATTGAGTGACAGTAAATGTCTACTACACTTAAAGCCTCCCCTGTATAGCTCTAGGAATTCCATTTAAAGGCCGAAACAGAGCCACTTTTTTCACTCGCCAAAATTCCTGCTAGCGCAGTCCTCATTAGTATAGTGGTCAGTATCTCTGCTTGTCATGCGGATGACCAGGGTTCGATTCCCTGACGGGGAGTTTTAGACCAGTTGCTGGTAAGACAACAGCCATTTAACACAGAGACTATACGTTTCGAGCATGTTCCTGCTGTCAGCTTCACGTTGACGATATGATCGCCTACCTCGGCATGCATGAAAGGTTGCACATCAGAATGGAAAATACTGGTTCTCTTCATCCAGTTTGCTGGGAATGCTAGTCAGAACACTTTGATTGTGTGGAGGAAAAGCTCACGCTGGGGCAGTTGTACTTCTTATCCAGTTTCTGAGAGTACCAGAAAGTAGAGTTTTATTGTGTGGAGTAAGCAGGAACAAAGAACACTGTTTCCGCCCAGTTTCGAGCAGGGGACCTTGCGCGTGTGAAGCAAACGTGATAACCACTACACTACAGAAACTTCTGAAAATGACTTTTGCGCACCTGCCAAGGCTCAATGCACTATTCACCATTGACAGCAAACATTTCAGATGCCAGACAACATGATTTCCGAATGGATTCAGTCACAGCTGCTGTGTCATTGAGTGACAGTAAATGTCTACTACACTTAAAGCCTCCCCTGTATAGCTCTAGGAATGCCATTTAAAGGCCGAAACAGAGCCACTTTTTTCACTCGCCAAAATTCCTGCTAGCGCAGTCCTCGTTAGTATAGTGGTCAGTATCTCCGCTTGTCATGCGGATGACCAGGGTTCGATTCCCTGACGGGGAGTTTTAGACCAGTTGCTGGTAAGACAACAGCCATTTAACACAGAGACTATACGTTTCGAGCATGTTCCTGCTGTCAGCTTCACGTTGACGATATGATCGCCTACCTCGGCATGCATGAAAGGTTGCACATCAGAATGGAAAATACTGGTTCGAGCATGTTCCTGCTGTCAGCTTCACGTTGACGATATGATCGCCTACCTCGGCATGCATGAAAGGTTGCACATCAGAATGGAAAATACTGGTTCTCTTCATCCAGTTTCCTGGGAATGCTAGTCAGAACACTTTGATTGTGTGGAGGAAAAGCTAACCCTGGGGCAGTTGTACTTCTTATCCAGTTTCTGAGAGTTCCAGAAAGTAGAGTTTTATTGTGTGGAGTAAGCAGGAACAAAGAACACTATTTCCGCCCAGTTTCGAACAGGGGACCTTTCGCGTGTGAAGCAAACGTGATAACCACTACACTACAGAAACTGCTGAAAATGACTTTTACGCACCTGCCCAGGCTCAATGCACTATTCACCATTGACAGCAAACATTTCAGATGCCAGACAACATGATTTCCGAATGGATTCAGTCACAGCTGCTGTGTCATTGAGTGACAGTAAATGTCTACTACACTTAAAGCCTCCCCTGTATAGCTCTAGGAATTCCATTTAAAGGCCGAAACAGAGCCACTTTTTTCACTCGCCAAAATTCTTGCTAGCGCTGTCCTCGTTAGTATAGTGGTCAGTATCTCCGCTTGTCATGCGGATGACCAGGGTTCGATTCCCTGACGGGGAGTTTTAGACCAGTTGCTGGTAAGACAACAGCCATTTAACACAGAGACTATACGTTTCGAGCATGTTCCTGCTGTCAGCTTCACGTTGACGATATGATCGCCTACCTCGGCATGCATGAAAGGTTGCACATCAGAATGGAAAATACTGGTTCTCTTCATCCAGTTTGCTGGGAATGCTAGTCAGAACACTTTGATTGTGTGGAGGAAAAGCTCACGCTGGGGCAGTTGTACTTCTTATCCAGTTTCTGAGAGTACCAGAAAGTAGAGTTTTATTGTGTGGAGTAAGCAGGAACAAAGAACAATGTTTCCACCCAGTTTCGAACTGGGAACCTTTCGCATGTAAAGCAAACATGATAACCACTACACTATGGAAACTGCTAAAAATTACTTTTACGCACCTGCCCAGGCTCAATGCACTATTCACCATTGACAGCAAACATTCCAGATGCCAGACAACATGATTTCCGAATGGATTCAGTCACAGCTGCTGTGTCATTGAGTGACAGTAAATGTCTACTACACTTAAAGCCTCCCCTGTATAGCTCTAGGAATTCCATTTAAAGGCCGGAAGAGCGCCACTTTTTTTCACTATCCAAAATTCCTGCTAGCGCAGTCCTCGTTAGTATAGTGGTCAGTATCTCCGCTTGTCACGCGGAAGACCAGGGTTTGATTCCCTGACGGGGAGTTTTAGACCAGTTGCTGGTAAGACAACAGCCATTTAACACAGAGACTATACGTTTCGAGCATGTTCCTGCTGTCAGCTTCACGTTGACGATATGATCGCCTACCTCGGCATGCATGAAAGGTTGCACATAAGAATGGGAAATACTGGTTCTCTTCATCCAGTTTGCTGGGCATGCTAGTCAGAACACTTTGATTGTGTGGAGGAAAAGCTCACGCTCGGGCAGTTGTACTTCTTATCCAGTTTCTGAGAGTTCCAGAAAGTAGAGTTTTATTGTGTGGAGTAAGCAGGAACAAAGAACACTGTTTCCGTCCAGTTTCGAGCAGGGGACCTTACGCGTGTGAAGCAAACGTGATAACCAATACACTACAGAAACTTCTGAAAATGACTTTTGCGCACCTGCCCAGGCTCAATGCACTATTCGCCATTGACAGCAAACATTTCAGATGCCAGACAACATGATTTCCGAATGGATTCAGTCACAGCTGCTGTGTCATTGAGTGACAGTAAATGTCTACTACACTTAAAGCCTCCCCTGTATAGCTCTAGGAATTCCATTTAAAGGCCGGAAGAGCGCCACTTTTTTTCACTATCCAAAATTCCTGCTATCGCAGTCCTCGTTAGTATAGTGGTCAGTATCTCCGCTTGTCACGCGCGGGCAAGCCGTGTATAGTTGGCATACGCTGACAGCCAATGAAATTGCAGCATTTCATATCGCTGGTTTCAGCTCCTGGACGCAGATTCGAGTCTAACTGGGGCTAAGCCACTCATCAATGACAAAGAGCTATTCATAAATCAAGAAATGTTTATCCAGCTTTACCTTTTACTGATTGTCACTAGATTGTAGTGGCAGATAGATTATCAAGTACTTGACTTATTTTTGGCTATAAACCTATTATATTGCAGTTTTTACTGTTGACTATAATGATTCACGTATTAATGAGACATGTGAACATTAGTGAATGAAATATATTTATTAAACACAACAGGGACAGTGAATATTGAACACAGAGCCAATAATGCAAGGTCACAAATACACAACACAAATATGTTAAACAAATATAATAATGACAAAACACTCCCCTTTTCTCTTACTTTCCCTTTTCAACCTCCCATCTCTTTTTTTCTGTCTCATAAAAAGCAGGTCGTCTGCTTCTCATGCCCTGGTCTTTGTAAAAGGAAAAGACTTTACCAGGGCCGTAAATGTACTTCCCTGTTAGTCCAGGGAACCCCGTGTGAATGTGAGGACTGTTTGGATCCTGCTTCAGATCCATCTGACAGAATCGACACTTGCGACCTGTGGGCTGGGATTCAGTCCTCTTCCTCTTCTGCTGTCTTCTGTCCTCCACCCTTTTCCTTGTAGCATCCAGTTCCAGCTGAATGAACTTTGGAGGAGGAAGATCAGAGATGCTGTGGATTCATTCTGGCTGGGGAGGGAGACGTCACAATGACACCATCTTCATGAGGTTGCGCACAGGAAAGCAGCCTGGCCAGAGACCCGTGGATTCCAGCTCTGTCTTCATCCAGATCCTCTGCTGCTGTGAACAGGTCCACTGGCTGACTTCATGGTCGTAGCCAGGGAGCTGTGGAGGAGGACGGGTGGGGACAGCTAACGGCCTGGGTGATGGCTCACCTAGTCAGACAAGAATAAACGGAGCAAATTAGTACGATTTTGGGTGCGTCTTGATTTAATCTTTTGACATGAAAAACATTCTCACACTAACGTTGATCTCTCTGTGCTGGTGACAGTTGAGCGGGCTCTGCAGACGTCTCAGGAGAAATCAGGGGGGCCTCTGACACTACAGAGAATATTAAACATGTTGTCATTATTATTGACAGTAGGATGAAGCAAGGATGTAACATGACAGCTACACTGTAGTCTGTGAAACTCAGCAAGCTGGACACTGGAGTGCTGCCTACCTGTTGTCTGAATACAGTGCAGCAGGAACTGTATAGAATTAACAACAGTTTTGATGAACACTACATGAAGTATATTTTTAAGATGCAAATACAGGTCAAATAACACACACCAGGGACTGTGACAGTCGCCTCTGTTGCTGGACGACCCGCTCCTTCTGGCAGCAGACACGTGAGCTCCTGAGGAACAGGCACTGGTCTCCTTACAGTTACAGCTGCAAGGAGAGAAGGATCACAAAACACAATCAACGGTTTATAACAGATATGAGCACAGTGAATATGACAGATGTGTTTACATGTTGGATGTATTTACCATCTACTTGTGAACCCTTCAGATGAGTTGGTGCAGCCAGTGTAGCAGATGGTTCTACAATGGAAAACACCTTGTCAGTAATTTATATTTTGACAAAGAAACACAACTGTTAGTATCGTTACTTCACCTTTCTCAGCCGTATCCAATGACAGACTGTTTCTCACATTAATATATAAAGAATATACTTCATTCATACACGTGTGTTTGTCTTTCAATGGGTTAATATTCAGTGTGTGTCATTGTGATGTAACCTAGGCAGGTGAAGCAACATGGCACACTTCAAACACATGCATTCAGGTGTTAGTAACACAGCAGTTTCATACATGCATATTGTTTCTTTTTATCCATATAAGGAAACAAAGAGTGCTACGTACCCTCATCATGACTGGTATCAATTCATAGTCACAAGGACAACAAGCAGAACACCTAAACATGAGACAGAACGGTTCAATGCTTCACGTGGGATAAGAAGTCATGGTCCCATGCTTGTCTGTTGATGGCAGAACGTTTTTGGTGAAAAACCTCTTTCTGTTCCCGGAGCCTGTTGTTATCTGGCTGTTTGATGATGCAGAAACAGCTGGTAAACAAACAAAAAACATATCATATACACTGAATAGAACACACGATTAACCGTTCAGCAAACCGGCTGAACTGTAACTGATTTTAAATCTTCAGGTGGTAGAAATGAAAGACATCAAATGTTTACTCACAGCTCTGCACATGTGGCTTTGAAGGAGATACTCAGCATCCCTCTCTCCAGCTCTTCATCTTCATCCATCACTGAGATGCAAACAGACGAGAATTAGAACTTCATTAAATTAATATCTTCTTGCACTTCTTGTACATAAACATTATTTTAACAGTGATGGAGAAAGTCTACACATCTTGTACTTCAGTAAAAAAATATGTATTAATACCACCACATAGTGTAAATACTCTTTAAGTGAAAGTCCTGCATTCAAATCTTACTTACTCAAAGTCTGACTTCAGTAAAAGTACAAAAAAGCATGTGTTCATCACTTTAATGACTTTATATACTGCTGGTAGTTTAATCTGTAATAACACATCATTTATTAGTTGAGTATATTTTGTCTGATATCCTGAATCTGCCAAGTAACTAACGTTAGTAACTAATGCTGTCAAACACACGTGGAGCAGTTAATGTACAGAACTATGAACTACATGCATTAATGACGATACGTGACGTGATACAACGGAGACGTGCGTGTTTATTTAACGTTAACGTGATTCACATGAACCACCGGGTCCGGTCACAGCTTGTTGTTCTTTTGTTACGTGTCCGTAAAGTAACAGAGTATATCTTACGTTCACCATAACCTTAACCGGCCGCTGCTCAGCCTCTGTGTTCACTGACATGCGTCGTAAACGCGAACTCATTTTATTTGAATGCACGTTCGTGTTAACTTGTGATACTTTTGGTCACAAAAACGCATCAAAGTCGGACATGAATTAACCGATATGAACCGTTAACGGCTCCAGATTACGTTACGTTGTAAGGTAACGAACTCATACAGAAGTCCGCCTTCGACACAATAACACAAAAAAAACACAACTAACTTTATCTTTGAAGCTTTCAAGTGAATGTCAGACAGCCCAGACTAATTGTCATGACATTTTAATTCATTGTTATTCATCTTAATGACTTACCGTTCAACGTAGTGTCCACCCAGCGAATAGATCCGGAAAATGCGGGCTGTCGATGCTCTTTCCAGGCTCCGACTGACTGACAAACACCGGAGAAAATCTTTCTCTCGCAAAACGGCACCACAGCGCTGCTGGTGCTGGTGGCCAAAGATATATTACATCCGTACTGGTTTAGGACTACCATTGAAAATGAATGGGAAACGGTTTAGGGAGTTTTAGCTAAAGAATCCCCGGGTGCCGCGCGCCGGCAAGCCGTGTATAGTTGGCATACGCTGACAGCCAATGAAATTGCAGCATTTCATATCGCTGGTTTCAGCTCCTGGACGCAGATTCGAGTCTAACTGGGGCTAAGCCACTCATCAATGACAAAGAGCTATTCATAAATCAAGAAATGTTTATCCAGCTTTACCTTTTACTGATTGTCACTAGATTGTAGTGGCAGATAGATTATCAAGTACTTGACTTATTTTTGGCTATAAACCTATTATATTGCAGTTTTTACTGTTGACTATAATGATTCACGTATTAATGAGACATGTGAACATTAGTGAATGAAATATATTTATTAAACACAACAGGGACAGTGAATATTGAACACAGAGCCAATAATGCAAGGTCACAAATACACAACACAAATATGTTAAACAAATATAATAATGACAAAACACTCCCCTTTTCTCTTACTTTCCCTTTTCAACCTCCCATCTCTTTTTTTCTGTCTCATAAAAAGCAGGTCGTCTGCTTCTCATGCCCTGGTCTTTGTAAAAGGAAAAGACTTTACCAGGGCAGTAAATGTACTTCCCTGTTAGTCCAGGGAACCCCGTGTGGATGTGAGGACTGTTTGGATCCTGCTTCAGATCCATCTGACAGAATCGACACTTGCGACCTGTGGGCTCGGATTCAGTCCTCTTCCTCTTCTGCTGTCTTCTGTCCTCCACCCTTTTCCTTGTAGCATCCAGTTCCAGCTGAAAGAACTTTGGAGGAGGAAGATCAGAGATGCTGTGGATTCATTCTGGCTGGGGAGGGAGACGTCACAATGACACCATCTTCATGAGGTTGCGCACAGGAAAGCAGCCTGGCCAGAGAGCCGTGGATTCCAGCTCCGTCTTCATCCAGATCCTCTGCTGCTGTGAACAGGTCCACTGGCTGACTTCATGCTCGTAGCCAGGGAGCTGTGGAGGAGGACGGGTGGGGACAGCTAACGTCCTGCGTGATTGCTCACCTAGTCAGACAAGAATAAACGGAGCAAATTAGTACGATTTTGGGTGCGTCTTGATTTAATCTTTTGACATGAAAAACCTTCTCACACTAACTTTGATCTCTCTGTGCAGGTGACAGTTGAGCGGGCTCTGCAGACGTCTCAGGAGAAATCAGGGGGGCCTCTGACACTACAGAGAATATTAAACATGTTGTCATTATTATTGACAGTAAGATGAAGCAAGGATGTAACATGACAGCTACACTGTAGTCTGTGAAACTCAGCAAGCTGGACACTGGAGTGCTGCCTACCTATTGTCTGAATACAGTGCAGCAGGAACTGTATAGAATTAACAACAGTTTTGATGAACACTACATGAAGTATATTTTTAAGATGCAAATACAGGTCAAATAACACACACCAGGGACTGTGACAGTCGCCTCTGCTGCTGGACGACCCGCTCCTTCTGGCAGCAGACACGTGAGCTCCTGAGGAACAGGCACTGGTCTCCTTACAGTTACAGCGGCGGCTGTAAGGAGAGAAGGATCACAAAACACAATCAACGGTTTATAACAGATATGAGCACAGTGAATATGACAGATGTGTTTACATGTTGGATGTATTTACCATCTACTTGTGAACCCTTCAGATGAGTTGGTGCAGCCAGTGTAGCAGATGGTTCTACAATGGAAAACACCTTGTCAGTAATTTATATTTTGACAAAGAAACACAACTGTTAGTATCGTTACTTCACCTTTCTCAGCCGTATCCAATGACAGACTGTTTCTCACATTAATATATAAAGAATATACTTCATTCATACACGTGTGTTTGTCTTTCAATGGGTTAATATTCAGTGGCCAGTCATTGTGATGTAACCTAGGCAGGTGAAGCAACATGGCACACTTCAAACACATGCATTCAGGTGTTAGTAACACAGCAGTTTCAGACATACATATTGTTTCTTTTTATCCATATAAGAAAACAAAGAGTGCTACGTACCCTCATCATGACTGGTATCAATTCATAGTCACAAGGACAACAAGCAGAACACCTAAACATGAGACAGAACGGTTCAATGCTTCATGTGGGATAAGAAGTCATGGTCCCATGCTTGTCTGTTGATGGCAGAACGTTTTTGGTGAAAAACCTCTTTCTGTTCCCGGAGCCTGTTGTTATCTGGCTGTTTGATGATGCAGAAACAGCTGGTAAACAAACAAAAAACATATCATATACACTGAATAGAACACACGATTAACCGGTCAGCAAACCGGCTGAACTGTAACTGATTTTAAATCTTCAGGTGGTAGAAATGAAAGACATCAAATGTTTACTCACAGCTCTGCACGTGTTGCTTTGAAGGAGATACTCAGCATCCCTCTCTCCAGCTCTTCATCTTCATCCATCACTGAGATGCAAACAGACGAGAATTAGAACGTCATTAAATGAATATCTTCTTGCACTTCTTGTACATAAACATTATTTTAACAGTGATGGAGAAAGTCTACACATCTTGTACTTCAGTAAAAAAATATGTATTAATACCACCACATGGTGTAAATACTCTTTAAGTGAAAGTCCTGCATTCAAATCTTACTTACTCAAAGTCTGACTTCAGTAAAAGTACAAAAAAGCATGTGTTCATCACTTTAATGACTTTATATACTGCTGGTAGTTTAATCTGTAATAACACATCATTTATTAGTTGAGTATATTTTGTCTGATATCCTGAATCTGCCAAGTAACTAACGTTAATAACTAATGCTGTCAAACACACGTGGAG
The DNA here is from genome assembly GCF_949748355.1 of Melanostigma gelatinosum. Classification (NCBI taxonomy): domain Eukaryota; kingdom Metazoa; phylum Chordata; class Actinopteri; order Perciformes; family Zoarcidae; genus Melanostigma; species Melanostigma gelatinosum. Next base: position 238,476 of record NC_136650.1, on the reverse strand, counting down.
CAGTTAATGTACATAACTATGAACTACATGCATTAATGACGATACGTGACGTGATACAACGGAGACGTGCGTGTTTATTTAACGTTAACGTGATTCACATGAACCACCGGGTCCGGTCACAGCTTGTTGTTCTTTTGTTACGTGTCCGTAAAGTAACAGAGTATATCTTACGTTCACCATAACCTTAACCGGCCGCTGCTCAGCCTCTGTGTTCACTGACATGCGTCGTAAACGCGAACTCATTTTATTTGAATGCACGTTCGTGTTAACTTGTGATACTTTTGGTCACAAAAACGCATCAAAGTCGGACATGAATTAACCGATATGAACCGTTAACGGCTCCAGATTACGTTACGTTGTAAGGTAACGAACTCATACAGAAGTCCGCCTTCGACACAATAACACAAAAAAAACACAACTAACTTTATCTTTGAAGCTTTCAAGTGAATGTCAGACAGCCCAGACTAATTGTCATGACATTTTAATTCATTGTTATTCATCTTAATGACTTACCGTTCAACGTAGTGTCCACCCAGCGAATAGATCCGGAAAATGCGGGCTGTCGATGCTCTTTCCAGGCTCCGACTGACTGACAAACACCGGAGAAAATCTTTCTCTCGCAAAACGGCACCACAGCGCTGCTGGTGCTGGTGGCCAAAGATATATTACATCCGTACTGGTTTAGGACTACCATTGAAAATGAATGGGAAACGGTTTAGGGAGTTTTAGCTAAAGAATCCCCGGGTGCCGCGCGCCGGCAAGCCGTGTATAGTTGGCATACGCTGACAGCCAATGAAATTGCAGCATTTCATATCGCTGGTTTCAGCTCCTGGACGCAGATTCGAGTCTAACTGGGGCTAAGCCACTCATCAATGACAAAGAGCTATTCATAAATCAAGAAATGTTTATCCAGCTTTACCTTTTACTGATTGTCACTAGATTGTAGTGGCAGATAGATTATCAAGTACTTGACTTATTTTTGGCTATAAACCTATTATATTGCAGTTTTTACTGTTGACTATAATGATTCACGTATTAATGAGACATGTGAACATTAGTGAATGAAATATATTTATTAAACACAACAGGGACAGTGAATATTGAACACAGAGCCAATAATGCAAGGTCACAAATACACAACACAAATATGTTAAACAAATATAATAATGACAAAACACTCCCCTTTTCTCTTACTTTCCCTTTTCAACCTCCCATCTCTTTTTTTCTGTCTCATAAAAAGCAGGTCGTCTGCTTCTCATGCCCTGGTCTTTGTAAAAGGAAAAGACTTTACCAGGGCCGTAAATGTACTTCCCTGTTAGTCCAGGGAACCCCGTGTGAATGTGAGGACTGTTTGGATCCTGCTTCAGATCCATCTGACAGAATCGACACTTGCGACCTGTGGGCTGGGATTCAGTCCTCTTCCTCTTCTGCTGTCTTCTGTCCTCCACCCTTTTCCTTGTAGCATCCAGTTCCAGCTGAATGAACTTTGGAGGAGGAAGATCAGAGATGCTGTGGATTCATTCTGGCTGGGGAGGGAGACGTCACAATGACACCATCTTCATGAGGTTGCGCACAGGAAAGCAGCCTGGCCAGAGAGCCGTGGATTCCAGCTCTGTCTTCATCCAGATCCTCTGCTGCTGTGAACAGGTCCACTGGCTGACTTCATGGTCGTAGCCAGGGAGCTGTGGAGGAGGACGGGTGGGGACAGCTAACGGCCTGGGTGATGGCTCACCTAGTCAGACAAGAATAAACGGAGCAAATTAGTACGATTTTGGGTGCGTCTTGATTTAATCTTTTGACATGAAAAACATTCTCACACTAACGTTGATCTCTCTGTGCTGGTGACAGTTGAGCGGGCTCTGCAGACGTCTCAGGAGAAATCAGGGGGGCCTCTGACACTACAGAGAATATTAAACATGTTGTCATTATTATTGACAGTAGGATGAAGCAAGGATGTAACATGACAGCTACACTGTAGTCTGTGAAACTCAGCAAGCTGGACACTGGAGTGCTGCCTACCTGTTGTCTGAATACAGTGCAGCAGGAACTGTATAGAATTAACAACAGTTTTGATGAACACTACATGAAGTATATTTTTAAGATGCAAATACAGGTCAAATAACACACACCAGGGACTGTGACAGTCGCCTCTGCTGCTGGACGACCCGCTCCTTCTGGCAGCAGACACGTGAGCTCCTGAGGAACAGGCACTGGTCTCCTTACAGTTACAGCGGCGGCTGTAAGGAGAGAAGGATCACAAAACACAATCAACGGTTTATAACAGATATGAGCACAGTGAATATGACAGATGTGTTTACATGTTGGATGTATTTACCATCTACTTGTGAACCCTTCAGATGAGTTGGTGCAGCCAGTGTAGCAGATGGTTCTACAATGGAAAACACCTTGTCAGTAATTTATATTTTGACAAAGAAACACAACTGTTAGTATCGTTACTTCACCTTTCTCAGCCGTATCCAATGACAGACTGTTTCTCACATTAATATATAAAGAATATACTTCATTCATACACGTGTGTTTGTCTTTCAATGGGTTAATATTCAGTGTGTGTCATTGTGATGTAACCTAGGCAGGTGAAGCAACATGGCACACTTCAAACACATGCATTCAGGTGTTAGTAACACAGCAGTTTCATACATGCATATTGTTTCTTTTTATCCATATAAGGAAACAAAGAGTGCTACGTACCCTCATCATGACTGGTATCAATTCATAGTCACAAGGACAACAAGCAGAACACCTAAGCATGAGACAGAACGGTTCAATGCTTCACGTGGGATAAGAAGTCATGGTCCCATGCTTGTCTGTTGATGGCAGAACGTTTTTGGTGAAAAACCTCTTTCTGTTCCCGGAGCCTGTTGTTATCTGGCTGTTTGATGATGCAGAAACAGCTGGTAAACAAACAAAAAACATATCATATACACTGAATAGAACACACGATTAACCGTTCAGCAAACCGGCTGAACTGTAACTGATTTTAAATCTTCAGGTGGTAGAAATGAAAGACATCAAATGTTTACTCACAGCTCTGCACATGTGGCTTTGAAGGAGATACTCAGCATCCCTCTCTCCAGCTCTTCATCTTCATCCATCACTGAGATGCAAACAGACGAGAATTAGAACTTCATTAAATTAATATCTTCTTGCACTTCTTGTACATAAACATTATTTTAACAGTGATGGAGAAAGTCTACACATCTTGTACTTCAGTAAAAAAATATGTATTAATACCACCACATGGTGTAAATACTCTTTAAGTGAAAGTCCTGCATTCAAATCTTACTTACTCAAAGTCTGACTTCAGTAAAAGTACAAAAAAGCATGTGTTCATCACTTTAATGACTTTATATACTGCTGGTAGTTTAATCTGTAATAACACATCATTTATTAGTTGAGTATATTTTGTCTGATATCCTGAATCTGCCAAGTAACTAACGTTAGTAACTAATGCTGTCAAACACACGTGGAGCAGTTAATGTACAGAACTATGAACTACATGCATTAATGACGATACGTGACGTGATACAACGGAGACGTGCGTGTTTATTTAACGTTAACGTGATTGACATGAACCACCGGGTCCGGTCACAGCTTGTTGTTCTTTTGTTACGTGTCCGTAAAGTAACAGAGTATATCTTACGTTCACCACAACCTCAACCGGCCGCTGCTCAGCCTCTGTGTTCACTGACATGCGTCGTAAACGCGAACTCATTTTATTTGAATGCACGTTCGTGTTAACTTGTGATACTTTTGGTCACAAAAACGCATCAAAGTCGGACATGAATTAACCGATATGAACCGTTAACGGCTCCAGATTACGTTACGTTGTAAGGTAACGAACTCATACAGAAGTCCGCCTTCGACACAATAACACAAAAAAAACACAACTAACTTTATCTTTGAAACTTTCAAGTGAATGTCAGACAGCCCAGACTAATTGTCATGACATTTTAATTCATTGTTATTCATCTTAATGACTTACCGTTCAACGTAGTGTCCACCCAGCGAATAGATCCGGAAAATGCGGGCTGTCGATGCTCTTTCCAGGCTCCGACTGACTGACAAACACCGGAGAAAATCTTTCTCTCGCAAAACGGCACCACAGCGCTGCTGGTGCTGGTGGCCAAAGATATATTACATCCGTACTGGTTTAGGACTACCATTGAAAATGAATGGGAAACGGTTTAGGGAGTTTTAGCTAAAGAATCCCCGGGTGCCGCGCGCGGGCAAGCCGTGTATAGTTGGCATACGCTGACAGCCAATGAAATTGCAGCATTTCATATCGCTGGTTTCAGCTCCTGGACGCAGATTCGAGTCTAACTGGGGCTAAGCCACTCATCAATGACAAAGAGCTATTCATAAATCAAGAAATGTTTATCCAGCTTTACCTTTTACTGATTGTCACTAGATTGTAGTGGCAGATAGATTATCAAGTACTTGACTTATTTTTGGCTATAAACCTATTATATTGCAGTTTTTACTGTTGACTATAATGATTCACGTATTAATGAGACATGTGAACATTAGTGAATGAAATATATTTATTAAACACAACAGGGACAGTGAATATTGAACACAGAGCCAATAATGCAAGGTCACAAATACACAACACAAATATGTTAAACAAATATAATAATGACAAAACACTCCCCTTTTCTCTTACTTTCCCTTTTCAACCTCCCATCTCTTTTTTTCTGTCTCATAAAAAGCAGGTCGTCTGCTTCTCATGCCCTGGTCTTTGTAAAAGGAAAAGACTTTACCAGGGCCGTAAATGTACTTCCCTGTTAGTCCAGGGAACCCCGTGTGAATGTGAGGACTGTTTGGATCCTGCTTCAGATCCATCTGACAGAATCGACACTTGCGACCTGTGGGCTGGGATTCAGTCCTCTTCCTCTTCTGCTGTCTTCTGTCCTCCACCCTTTTCCTTGTAGCATCCAGTTCCAGCTGAATGAACTTTGGAGGAGGAAGATCAGAGATGCTGTGGATTCATTCTGGCTGGGGAGGGAGACGTCACAATGACACCATCTTCATGAGGTTGCGCACAGGAAAGCAGCCTGGCCAGAGACCCGTGGATTCCAGCTCTGTCTTCATCCAGATCCTCTGCTGCTGTGAACAGGTCCACTGGCTGACTTCATGGTCGTAGCCAGGGAGCTGTGGAGGAGGACGGGTGGGGACAGCTAACGGCCTGGGTGATGGCTCACCTAGTCAGACAAGAATAAACGGAGCAAATTAGTACGATTTTGGGTGCGTCTTGATTTAATCTTTTGACATGAAAAACATTCTCACACTAACGTTGATCTCTCTGTGCTGGTGACAGTTGAGCGGGCTCTGCAGACGTCTCAGGAGAAATCAGGGGGGCCTCTGACACTACAGAGAATATTAAACATGTTGTCATTATTATTGACAGTAGGATGAAGCAAGGATGTAACATGACAGCTACACTGTAGTCTGTGAAACTCAGCAAGCTGGACACTGGAGTGCTGCCTACCTGTTGTCTGAATACAGTGCAGCAGGAACTGTATAGAATTAACAACAGTTTTGATGAACACTACATGAAGTATATTTTTAAGATGCAAATACAGGTCAAATAACACACACCAGGGACTGTGACAGTCGCCTCTGTTGCTGGACGACCCGCTCCTTCTGGCAGCAGACACGTGAGCTCCTGAGGAACAGGCACTGGTCTCCTTACAGTTACAGCTGCAAGGAGAGAAGGATCACAAAACACAATCAACGGTTTATAACAGATATGAGCACAGTGAATATGACAGATGTGTTTACATGTTGGATGTATTTACCATCTACTTGTGAACCCTTCAGATGAGTTGGTGCAGCCAGTGTAGCAGATGGTTCTACAATGGAAAACACCTTGTCAGTAATTTATATTTTGACAAAGAAACACAACTGTTAGTATCGTTACTTCACCTTTCTCAGCCGTATCCAATGACAGACTGTTTCTCACATTAATATATAAAGAATATACTTCATTCATACACGTGTGTTTGTCTTTCAATGGGTTAATATTCAGTGTGTGTCATTGTGATGTAACCTAGGCAGGTGAAGCAACATGGCACACTTCAAACACATGCATTCAGGTGTTAGTAACACAGCAGTTTCATACATGCATATTGTTTCTTTTTATCCATATAAGGAAACAAAGAGTGCTACGTACCCTCATCATGACTGGTATCAATTCATAGTCACAAGGACAACAAGCAGAACACCTAAACATGAGACAGAACGGTTCAATGCTTCACGTGGGATAAGAAGTCATGGTCCCATGCTTGTCTGTTGATGGCAGAACGTTTTTGGTGAAAAACCTCTTTCTGTTCCCGGAGCCTGTTGTTATCTGGCTGTTTGATGATGCAGAAACAGCTGGTAAACAAACAAAAAACATATCATATACACTGAATAGAACACACGATTAACCGTTCAGCAAACCGGCTGAACTGTAACTGATTTTAAATCTTCAGGTGGTAGAAATGAAAGACATCAAATGTTTACTCACAGCTCTGCACATGTGGCTTTGAAGGAGATACTCAGCATCCCTCTCTCCAGCTCTTCATCTTCATCCATCACTGAGATGCAAACAGACGAGAATTAGAACTTCATTAAATTAATATCTTCTTGCACTTCTTGTACATAAACATTATTTTAACAGTGATGGAGAAAGTCTACACATCTTGTACTTCAGTAAAAAAATATGTATTAATACCACCACATGGTGTAAATACTCTTTAAGTGAAAGTCCTGCATTCAAATCTTACTTACTCAAAGTCTGACTTCAGTAAAAGTACAAAAAAGCATGTGTTCATCACTTTAATGACTTTATATACTGCTGGTAGTTTAATCTGTAATAACACATCATTTATTAGTTGAGTATATTTTGTCTGATATCCTGAATCTGCCAAGTAACTAACGTTAGTAACTAATGCTGTCAAACACACGTGGAGCAGTTAATGTACAGAACTATGAACTACATGCATTAATGACGATACGTGACGTGATACAACGGAGACGTGCGTGTTTATTTAACGTTAACGTGATTGACATGAACCACCGGGTCCGGTCACAGCTTGTTGTTCTTTTGTTACGTGTCCGTAAAGTAACAGAGTATATCTTACGTTCACCACAACCTCAACCGGCCGCTGCTCAGCCTCTGTGTTCACTGACATGCGTCGTAAACGCGAACTCATTTTATTTGAATGCACGTTCGTGTTAACTTGTGATACTTTTGGTCACAAAAACGCATCAAAGTCGGACATGAATTAACCGATATGAACCGTTAACGGCTCCAGATTACGTTACGTTGTAAGGTAACGAACTCATACAGAAGTCCGCCTTCGACACAATAACACAAAAAAAACACAACTAACTTTATCTTTGAAACTTTCAAGTGAATGTCAGACAGCCCAGACTAATTGTCATGACATTTTAATTCATTGTTATTCATCTTAATGACTTACCGTTCAACGTAGTGTCCACCCAGCGAATAGATCCGGAAAATGCGGGCTGTCGATGCTCTTTCCAGGCTCCGACTGACTGACAAACACCGGAGAAAATCTTTCTCTCGCAAAACGGCACCACAGCGCTGCTGGTGCTGGTGGCCAAAGATATATTACATCCGTACTGGTTTAGGACTACCATTGAAAATGAATGGGAAACGGTTTAGGGAGTTTTAGCTAAAGAATCCCCGGGTGCCGCGCGCGGGCAAGCCGTGTATAGTTGGCATACGCTGACAGCCAATGAAATTGCAGCATTTCATATCGCTGGTTTCAGCTCCTGGACGCAGATTCGAGTCTAACTGGGGCTAAGCCACTCATCAATGACAAAGAGCTATTCATAAATCAAGAAATGTTTATCCAGCTTTACCTTTTACTGATTGTCACTAGATTGTAGTGGCAGATAGATTATCAAGTACTTGACTTATTTTTGGCTATAAACCTATTATATTGCAGTTTTTACTGTTGACTATAATGATTCACGTATTAATGAGACATGTGAACATTAGTGAATGAAATATATTTATTAAACACAACAGGGACAGTGAATATTGAACACAGAGCCAATAATGCAAGGTCACAAATACACAACACAAATATGTTAAACAAATATAATAATGACAAAACACTCCCCTTTTCTCTTACTTTCCCTTTTCAACCTCCCATCTCTTTTTTTCTGTCTCATAAAAAGCAGGTCGTCTGCTTCTCATGCCCTGGTCTTTGTAAAAGGAAAAGACTTTACCAGGGCAGTAAATGTACTTCCCTGTTAGTCCAGGGAACCCCGTGTGGATGTGAGGACTGTTTGGATCCTGCTTCAGATCCATCTGACAGAATCGACACTTGCGACCTGTGGGCTCGGATTCAGTCCTCTTCCTCTTCTGCTGTCTTCTGTCCTCCACCCTTTTCCTTGTAGCATCCAGTTCCAGCTGAAAGAACTTTGGAGGAGGAAGATCAGAGATGCTGTGGATTCATTCTGGCTGGGGAGGGAGACGTCACAATGACACCATCTTCATGAGGTTGCGCACAGGAAAGCAGCCTGGCCAGAGAGCCGTGGATTCCAGCTCCGTCTTCATCCAGATCCTCTGCTGCTGTGAACAGGTCCACTGGCTGACTTCATGCTCGTAGCCAGGGAGCTGTGGAGGAGGACGGGTGGGGACAGCTAACGTCCTGCGTGATTGCTCACCTAGTCAGACAAGAATAAACGGAGCAAATTAGTACGATTTTGGGTGCGTCTTGATTTAATCTTTTGACATGAAAAACCTTCTCACACTAACTTTGATCTCTCTGTGCAGGTGACAGTTGAGCGGGCTCTGCAGACGTCTCAGGAGAAATCAGGGGGGCCTCTGACACTACAGAGAATATTAAACATGTTGTCATTATTATTGACAGTAAGATGAAGCAAGGATGTAACATGACATCTACACTGTAGTCTGTGAAACTCAGCAAGCTGGACACTGGAGTGCTGCCTACCTATTGTCTGAATACAGTGCAGCAGGAACTGTATAGAATTAACAACAGTTTTGATGAACACTACATGAAGTATATTTTTAAGATGCAAATACAGGTCAAATAACACACACCAGGGACTGTGACAGTCGCCTCTGTTGCTGGACGACCCGCTCCTTCTGGCAGCAGACACGTGAGCTCCTGAGGAACAGGCACTGGTCTCCTTACAGTTACAGCGGCGGCTGTAAGGAGAGAAGGATCACAAAACACAATCAACGGTTTATAACAGATATGAGCACAGTGAATATGACAGATGTGTTTACATGTTGGATGTATTTACCATCTACTTGTGAACCCTTCAGATGAGTTGGTGCAGCCAGTGTAGCAGATGGTTCTACAATGGAAAACACCTTGTCAGTAATTTATATTTTGACAAAGAAACACAACTGTTAGTATCGTTACTTCACCTTTCTCAGCCGTATCCAATGACACACTGTTTCTCACATTAATATATAAAGAATATACTTCATTCATACACGTGTGTTTGTCTTTCAATGGGTTAATATTCAGTGGCCAGTCATTGTGATGTAACCTAGGCAGGTGAAGCAACATGGCACACTTCAAACACATGCATTCAGGTGTTAGTAACACAGCAGTTTCAGACATACATATTGTTTCTTTTTATCCATATAAGAAAACAAAGAGTGCTACGTACCCTCATCATGACTGGTATCAATTCATAGTCACAAGGACAACAAGCAGAACACCTAAACATGAGACAGAACGGTTCAATGCTTCATGTGGGATAAGAAGTCATGGTCCCATGCTTGTCTGTTGATGGCAGAACGTTTTTGGTGAAAAACCTCTTTCTGTTCCCGGAGCCTGTTGTTATCTGGCTGTTTGATGATGCAGAAACAGCTGGTAAACAAACAAAAAACATATCATATACACTGAATAGAACACACGATTAACCGGTCAGCAAACCGGCTGAACTGTAACTGATTTTAAATCTTCAGGTGGTAGAAATGAAAGACATCAAATGTTTACTCACAGCTCTGCACGTGTTGCTTTGAAGGAGATACTCAGCATCCCTCTCTCCAGCTCTTCATCTTCATCCATCACTGAGATGCAAACAGACGAGAATTAGAACGTCATTAAATGAATATCTTCTTGCACTTCTTGTACATAAACATTATTTTAACAGTGATGGAGAAAGTCTACACATCTTGTACTTCAGTAAAAAAATATGTATTAATACCACCACATGGTGTAAATACTCTTTAAGTGAAAGTCCTGCATTCAAATCTTACTTACTCAAAGTCTGACTTCAGTAAAAGTACAAAAAAGCATGTGTTCATCACTTTAATGACTTTATATACTGCTGGTAGTTTAATCTGTAATAACACATCATTTATTAGTTGAGTATATTTTGTCTGATATCCTGAATCTGCCAAGTAACTAACGTTAATAACTAATGCTGTCAAACACACGTGGAGCAGTTAATGTACATAACTATGAACTACATGCATTAATGACGATACGTGACGTGATACAACGGAGACGTGCGTGTTTATTTAACGTTAACGTGATTCACATGAACCACCGGGTCCGGTCACAGCTTGTTGTTCTTTTGTTACGTGTCCGTAAAGTAACAGAGTATATCTTACGTTCACCATAACCTTAACCGGCCGCTGCTCAGCCTCTGTGTTCACTGACATGCGTCGTAAACGCGAACTCATTTTATTTGAATGCACGTTCGTGTTAACTTGTGATACTTTTGGTCACAAAAACGCATCAAAGTCGGACATGAATTAACCGATATGAACCGTTAACGGCTCCAGATTACGTTACGTTGTAAGGTAACGAACTCATACAGAAGTCCGCCTTCGACACAATAACACAAAAAAAACACAACTAACTTTATCTTTGAAGCTTTCAAGTGAATGTCAGACAGCCCAGACTAATTGTCATGACATTTTAATTCATTGTTATTCATCTTAATGACTTACCGTTCAACGTAGTGTCCACCCAGCGAATAGATCCGGAAAATGCGGGCTGTCGATGCTCTTTCCAGGCTCCGACTGACTGACAAACACCGGAGAAAATCTTTCTCTCGCAAAACGGCACCACAGCGCTGCTGGTGCTGGTGGCCAAAGATATATTACATCCGTACTGGTTTAGGACTACCATTGAAAATGAATGGGAAACGGTTTAGGGAGTTTTAGCTAAAGAATCCCCGGGTGCCGCGCGCCAGACCAGGGTTCGATTCCCTGACGGGGAGTTTTAGACCAGTTGCTGGTAAGACAACAGCCATTTAACACAGAGACTATACGTTTCGAGCATGTTCCTGCTGTCAGCTTCACGTTGACGATATGATCGCCTACCTCGGCATGCATGAAAGGTTGCACATCAGAATGGAAAATACTGGTTCGAGCATGTTCCTGCTGTCAGCTTCACGTTGACGATATGATCGCCTACCTCGGCATGCATGAAAGGTTGCACATCAGAATGGAAAATACTGGTTCGAGCATGTTCCTGCTGTCAGCTTCACGTTGACGATATGATCGCCTACCTCGGCATGCATGAAAGGTTGCAAATCAGAATGGAAAATACTGGTTCTCTTCATCCAGTTTCCTGGGAATGCTAGTCAGAACACTTTGATTGTGTGGAGGAAAAGCTAACCCTGGGGCAGTTGTACTTCTTATCCAGTTTCTGACAGTTCCAGAAAGTAGAGTTTTATTGTGTGGAGTAAGCAGGAACAAAGAACACTATTTCCGCCCAGTTTCGAACAGGGGACCTTTCGCGTGTGAAGCAAACGTGATAACCACTACACTACAGAAACTGCTGAAAATGACTTTTACGCACCTGCCCAGGCTCAATGCACTATTCACCATTGACAGCAAACACATTTCAGATGCCAGACAACATGATTTCCGAATGGATTCAGTCACAGCTGCTGTGTCATTGAGTGACAGTAAATGTCTACTACACTTAAAGCCTCCCCTGTATAGCTCTAGGAATTCCATTTAAAGGCCGGAACAGCGCCACTTTTTTTCACTAGCCAAAATTCCTGCTAGCGCAGTCCTCGTTAGTATAGTGGTCAGTATCTCCGCTTGTCACGCGGAAGACCAGGGTTCGATTCCCTGACGGGGAGTTTTAGACCAGTTGCTGGTAAGACAACAGCCATTTAACACAGAGACTATACGTTTCGAGCATGTTCCTGCTGTCAGCTTCACGTTGACGATATGATCGCCTACCTCGGCATGCATGAAAGGTTGCACATCAGAATGGAAAATACTGGTTCGAGCATGTTCCTGCTGTCAGCTTCACGTTGACGATATGATCGCCTACCTCGGCATGCATGAAAGGTTGCACATCAGAATGGAAAATACTGGTTCTCTTTATCCAGTTTGCTGGGAACGCTCGTCAGAACACTTTGATTTTGTGGAGGAAAAGCTAACCCTGGGGCAGTTGTACTTCTTATACAGTTTCTGACAGTTCCACAAAGTAGATTTTTATTGTGTGGAGTAACCAGGAACAAAGAACAATGTTTCCGCCCAGTTTCGAACAGTGGACCTTTCGCGTGTGAAGCAAACGTGATAACCACTACACTACAGAAACTGCTGAAAATTAGTTTTACGCACCTGCCCAGGCTCAATGCACTATTCACCATTGACAGCACACACATTTCAGATGCCAGACAACATGATTTCCGAATGGATTCAGTCACAGCTGCTGTGTCATTGAGTGACAGTAAATGTCTACTACACTTAAAGCCTCCCCTGTATAGCTCTAGGAATTCCATTTAAAGGCCGGAACAGCGCCACTTTTTTTCACTAGCCAAAATGCCTGCTAGCGCAGTCCTCGTTAGTATAGTGGTCAGTATCTCCGCTTGTCACGCGAAAGACCAGGGTTCGATTCCCTGACGGGGAGTTTTAGACCAGTTGCTGGTAAGACAACAGCCATTTAACACAGAGACTATACGTTTCGAGCATGTTCCTGCTGTCAGCTTCACGTTGACGATATGATCGCCTACCTCGGCATGCATGAAAGGTTGCACATCAGAATGGAAAATACTGGTTCGAGCATGTTCCTGCTGTCAGCTTCACGTTGACGATATGATCGCCTACCTCGGCATGCATGAAAGGTTGCACATCAGAATGGAAAATACTGGTTCGAGCATGTTCCTGCTGTCAGCTTCACGTTGACGATATGATCGCCTACCTCGGCATGCATGAAAGGTTGCACATCAGAATGGAAAATACTGGTTCTCTTTATCCAGTTTGCTGGGAACGCTAGTCAGAACACTTTGATTTTGTGGAGGAAAAGCTAACCCTGGGGCAGTTGTACTTCTTATACAGTTTCTGACAGTTCCACAAAGTAGAGTTTTATTGTGTGGAGTAACCAGGAACAAAGAACAATGTTTCCGCCCAGTTTCGAACAGGGGACCTTTCGCGTGTGAAGCAAACGTGATAACCACTACACTACAGAAACTGCTGAAAATTAGTTTTACGCACCTGCCCAGGCTCAATGCACTATTCACCATTGACAGCAAACATTTCAGATGCCAGACAACATGATTTCCGAATGGATTCAGTCACAGCTGCTGTGTCATTGAGTGACAGTAAATGTCTACTACACTTAAAGCCTCCCCTGTATAGCTCTAGGAATTCCATTTAAAGGCGGAACAGCGCCACTTTTTTTCACTAGCCAAAATTCCTGCTAGCGCAGTCCTCGTTAGTATAGTGGTCAGTATCTCCGCTTGTCACGCGGAAGACCAGGGTTCGATTCCCTGACGGGGAGTTTTAGACCAGTTGCTGGTAAGACAACAGCCATTTAACACAGAGACTATACGTTTCGAGCATGTTCCTGCTGGCAGCTTCACGTTGACGATATGATCGCCTACCTCGGCATGCATGAAAGGTTGCACATCAGAATGGAAAATACTGGTTCGAGCATGTTCCTGCTGTCAGCTTCACGTTGACGATATGATCGCCAACCTCGGCATGCATGAAAGGTTGCACATCAGAATGGAAAATACTGGTTCTCTTTATCCAGTTTGCTGGGAACGCTAGTCAGAACACTTTGATTTTGTGGAGGAAAAGCTAACCCTGGGGCAGTTGTACTTCTTATACAGTTTCTGACAGTTCCAGAAAGTAGAGTTTTATTGTGTGGAGTAAGCAGGAACAAAGAACACTATTTCCGCCCAGTTTCGAACAGGGGACCTTTCGCGTGTGAAGCAAACGTGATAACCACTACACTACAGAAACTGCTGAAAATGACTTTTACGCACCTGCCCAGGCTCAATGCACTATTCACCATTGACAGCAAACACATTTCAGATGCCAGACAACATGATTTCCGAATGGATTCAGTCACAGCTGCTGTGTCATTGAGTGACAGTAAATGTCTACTACACTTAAAGCCTCCCCTGTATAGCTCTAGGAATTCCATTTAAAGGCCGGAACAGCGCCACTTTTTTTCACTAGCCAAAATTCCTGCTAGCGCAGTCCTCGTTAGTATAGTGGTCAGTATCTCCGCTTGTCACGCGGAAGACCAGGGTTCGATTCCCTGACGGGGAGTTTTAGACCAGTTGCTGGTAAGACAACAGCCATTTAACACAGAGACTATACGTTTCGAGCATGTTCCTGCTGTCAGCTTCACGTTGACGATATGATCGCCTACCTCGGCATGCATGAAAGGTTGCACATCAGAATGGAAAATACTGGTTCGAGCATGTTCCTGCTGTCAGCTTCACGTTGACGATATGATCGCCTACCTCGGCATGCATGAAAGGTTGCACATCAGAATGGAAAATACTGGTTCTCTTTATCCAGTTTGCTGGGAACGCTAGTCAGAACACTTTGATTTTGTGGAGGAAAAGCTAACCCTGGGGCAGTTGTACTTCTTATCCAGTTTCTGACAGTTCCACAAAGTAGAGTTTTATTGTGTGGAGTAACCAGGAACAAAGAACACTATTTCCGCCCAGTTTCGAACAGTGGACCTTTCGCGTGTGAAGCAAACGTGATAACCACTACACTACAGAAACTGCTGAAAATGACTTTTACGCACCTGCCCAGGCTCAATGCACTATTCACCATTGACAGCAAACACATTTCAGATGCCAGACAACATGATTTCCGAATGGATTCAGTCACAGCTGCTGTGTCATTGAGTGACAGTAAATGTCTACTACACTTAAAGCCTCCCCTGTATAGCTCTAGGAATTCCATTTAAAGGCCGGAACAGCGCCACTTTTTTTCACTAGCCAAAATTCCTGCTAGCGCAGTCCTCGTTAGTATAGTGGTCAGTATCTCCGCTTGTCACGCGGAAGACCAGGGTTCGATTCCCTGACGGGGAGTTTTAGACCAGTTGCTGGTAAGACAACAGCCATTTAACACAGAGACTATACGTTTCGAGCATGTTCCTGCTGTCAGCTTCACGTTGACGATATGATCGCCTACCTCGGCATGCATGAAAGGTTGCACATCAGAATGGAAAATACTGGTTCGAGCATGTTCCTGCTGTCAGCTTCACGTTGACGATATGATCGCCTACCTCGGCATGCATGAAAGGTTGCACATCAGAATGGAAAATACTGGTTCTCTTTATCCAGTTTGCTGGGAACGCTCGTCAGAACACTTTGATTTTGTGGAGGAAAAGCTAACCCTGGGGCAGTTGTACTTCTTATACAGTTTCTGACAGTTCCACAAAGTAGATTTTTATTGTGTGGAGTAACCAGGAACAAAGAACAATGTTTCCGCCCAGTTTCGAACAGTGGACCTTTCGCGTGTGAAGCAAACGTGATAACCACTACACTACAGAAACTGCTGAAAATTAGTTTTACGCACCTGCCCAGGCTCAATGCACTATTCACCATTGACAGCACACACATTTCAGATGCCAGACAACATGATTTCCGAATGGATTCAGTCACAGCTGCTGTGTCATTGAGTGACAGTAAATGTCTACTACACTTAAAGCCTCCCCTGTATAGCTCTAGGAATTCCATTTAAAGGCCGGAACAGCGCCACTTTTTTTCACTAGCCAAAATGCCTGCTAGCGCAGTCCTCGTTAGTATAGTGGTCAGTATCTCCGCTTGTCACGCGAAAGACCAGGGTTCGATTCCCTGACGGGGAGTTTTAGACCAGTTGCTGGTAAGACAACAGCCATTTAACACAGAGACTATACGTTTCGAGCATGTTCCTGCTGTCAGCTTCACGTTGACGATATGATCGCCTACCTCGGCATGCATGAAAGGTTGCACATCAGAATGGAAAATACTGGTTCGAGCATGTTCCTGCTGTCAGCTTCACGTTGACGATATGATCGCCTACCTCGGCATGCATGAAAGGTTGCACATCAGAATGGAAAATACTGGTTCGAGCATGTTCCTGCTGTCAGCTTCACGTTGACGATATGATCGCCTACCTCGGCATGCATGAAAGGTTGCACATCAGAATGGAAAATACTGGTTCTCTTTATCCAGTTTGCTGGGAACGCTAGTCAGAACACTTTGATTTTGTGGAGGAAAAGCTAACCCTGGGGCAGTTGTACTTCTTATACAGTTTCTGACAGTTCCACAAAGTAGAGTTTTATTGTGTGGAGTAACCAGGAACAAAGAACAATGTTTCCGCCCAGTTTCGAACAGGGGACCTTTCGCGTGTGAAGCAAACGTGATAACCACTACACTACAGAAACTGCTGAAAATTAGTTTTACGCACCTGCCCAGGCTCAATGCACTATTCACCATTGACAGCAAACATTTCAGATGCCAGACAACATGATTTCCGAATGGATTCAGTCACAGCTGCTGTGTCATTGAGTGACAGTAAATGTCTACTACACTTAAAGCCTCCCCTGTATAGCTCTAGGAATTCCATTTAAAGGCGGAACAGCGCCACTTTTTTTCACTAGCCAAAATTCCTGCTAGCGCAGTCCTCGTTAGTATAGTGGTCAGTATCTCCGCTTGTCACGCGGAAGACCAGGGTTCGATTCCCTGACGGGGAGTTTTAGACCAGTTGCTGGTAAGACAACAGCCATTTAACACAGAGACTATACGTTTCGAGCATGTTCCTGCTGGCAGCTTCACGTTGACGATATGATCGCCTACCTCGGCATGCATGAAAGGTTGCACATCAGAATGGAAAATACTGGTTCGAGCATGTTCCTGCTGTCAGCTTCACGTTGACGATATGATCGCCAACCTCGGCATGCATGAAAGGTTGCACATCAGAATGGAAAATACTGGTTCTCTTTATCCAGTTTGCTGGGAACGCTAGTCAGAACACTTTGATTTTGTGGAGGAAAAGCTAACCCTGGGGCAGTTGTACTTCTTATACAGTTTCTGACAGTTCCAGAAAGTAGAGTTTTATTGTGTGGAGTAAGCAGGAACAAAGAACACTATTTCCGCCCAGTTTCGAACAGGGGACCTTTCGCGTGTGAAGCAAACGTGATAACCACTACACTACAGAAACTGCTGAAAATGACTTTTACGCACCTGCCCAGGCTCAATGCACTATTCACCATTGACAGCAAACACATTTCAGATGCCAGACAACATGATTTCCGAATGGATTCAGTCACAGCTGCTGTGTCATTGAGTGACAGTAAATGTCTACTACACTTAAAGCCTCCCCTGTATAGCTCTAGGAATTCCATTTAAAGGCCGGAACAGCGCCACTTTTTTTCACTAGCCAAAATTCCTGCTAGCGCAGTCCTCGTTAGTATAGTGGTCAGTATCTCCGCTTGTCACGCGGAAGACCAGGGTTCGATTCCCTGACGGGGAGTTTTAGACCAGTTGCTGGTAAGACAACAGCCATTTAACACAGAGACTATACGTTTCGAGCATGTTCCTGCTGTCAGCTTCACGTTGACGATATGATCGCCTACCTCGGCATGCATGAAAGGTTGCACATCAGAATGGAAAATACTGGTTCGAGCATGTTCCTGCTGTCAGCTTCACGTTGACGATATGATCGCCTACCTCGGCATGCATGAAAGGTTGCACATCAGAATGGAAAATACTGGTTCTCTTTATCCAGTTTGCTGGGAACGCTAGTCAGAACACTTTGATTTTGTGGAGGAAAAGCTAACCCTGGGGCAGTTGTACTTCTTATACAGTTTCTGACAGTTCCACAAAGTAGATTTTTATTGTGTGGAGTAACCAGGAACAAAGAACAATGTTTCCGCCCAGTTTCGAACAGTGGACCTTTCGCGTGTGAAGCAAACGTGATAACCACTACACTACAGAAACTGCTGAAAATTAGTTTTACGCACCTGCCCAGGCTCAATGCACTATTCACCATTGACAGCACACACATTTCAGATGCCAGACAACATGATTTCCGAATGGATTCAGTCACAGCTGCTGTGTCATTGAGTGACAGTAAATGTCTACTACACTTAAAGCCTCCCCTGTATAGCTCTAGGAATTCCATTTAAAGGCCGGAACAGCGCCACTTTTTTTCACTAGCCAAAATGCCTGCTAGCGCAGTCCTCGTTAGTATAGTGGTCAGTATCTCCGCTTGTCACGCGAAAGACCAGGGTTCGATTCCCTGACGGGGAGTTTTAGACCAGTTGCTGGTAAGACAACAGCCATTTAACACAGAGACTATACGTTTCGAGCATGTTCCTGCTGTCAGCTTCACGTTGACGATATGATCGCCTACCTCGGCATGCATGAAAGGTTGCACATCAGAATGGAAAATACTGGTTCGAGCATGTTCCTGCTGTCAGCTTCACGTTGACGATATGATCGCCTACCTCGGCATGCATGAAAGGTTGCACATCAGAATGGAAAATACTGGTTCGAGCATGTTCCTGCTGTCAGCTTCACGTTGACGATATGATCGCCTACCTCGGCATGCATGAAAGGTTGCACATCAGAATGGAAAATACTGGTTCTCTTTATCCAGTTTGCTGGGAACGCTAGTCAGAACACTTTGATTTTGTGGAGGAAAAGCTAACCCTGGGGCAGTTGTACTTCTTATACAGTTTCTGACAGTTCCACAAAGTAGAGTTTTATTGTGTGGAGTAACCAGGAACAAAGAACAATGTTTCCGCCCAGTTTCGAACAGGGGACCTTTCGCGTGTGAAGCAAACGTGATAACCACTACACTACAGAAACTGCTGAAAATTAGTTTTACGCACCTGCCCAGGCTCAATGCACTATTCACCATTGACAGCAAACATTTCAGATGCCAGACAACATGATTTCCGAATGGATTCAGTCACAGCTGCTGTGTCATTGAGTGACAGTAAATGTCTACTACACTTAAAGCCTCCCCTGTATAGCTCTAGGAATTCCATTTAAAGGCGGAACAGCGCCACTTTTTTTCACTAGCCAAAATTCCTGCTAGCGCAGTCCTCGTTAGTATAGTGGTCAGTATCTCCGCTTGTCACGCGGAAGACCAGGGTTCGATTCCCTGACGGGGAGTTTTAGACCAGTTGCTGGTAAGACAACAGCCATTTAACACAGAGACTATACGTTTCGAGCATGTTCCTGCTGGCAGCTTCACGTTGACGATATGATCGCCTACCTCGGCATGCATGAAAGGTTGCACATCAGAATGGAAAATACTGGTTCGAGCATGTTCCTGCTGTCAGCTTCACGTTGACGATATGATCGCCAACCTCGGCATGCATGAAAGGTTGCACATCAGAATGGAAAATACTGGTTCTCTTTATCCAGTTTGCTGGGAACGCTAGTCAGAACACTTTGATTTTGTGGAGGAAAAGCTAACCCTGGGGCAGTTGTACTTCTTATACAGTTTCTGACAGTTCCACAAAGTAGAGTTTTATTGTGTGGAGTAACCAGGAACAAAGAACAATGTTTCCGCCCAGTTTCGAACAGGGGACCTTTCGCGTGTGAAGCAAACGTGATAACCACTACACTACAGAAACTGCTGAAAATGACTTTTACGCACCTGCCCAGGCTCAATGCACTATTCACCATTGACAGCAAACACATTTCAGATGCCAGACAACATGATTTCCGAATGGATTCAGTCACAGCTGCTGTGTCATTGAGTGACAGTAAATGTCTACTACACTTAAAGCCTCCCCTGTATAGCTCTAGGAATTCCATTTAAAGACCGGAACAGCGCCACTTTTTTTCACTAGCCAAAATTCCTGCTAGCGCAGTCCTCGTTAGTATAGTGGTCAGTATCTCCGCTTGTCACGCGGAAGACCAGGGTTCGATTCCCTGACGGGGAGTTTTAGACCAGTTGCTGGTAAGACAACAGCCATTTAACACAGAGACTATACGTTTCGAGCATGTTCCTGCTGTCAGCTTCACGTTGACGATATGATCGCCTACCTCGGCATGCATGAAAGGTTGCACATCAGAATGGAAAATACTGGTTCTCTTCATCCAGTTTCCTGGGAATGCTAGTCAGAACACTTTGATTGTGTGGAGGAAAAGCTAACCCTGGGGCAGTTGTACTTCTTATCCAGTTTCTGACAGTTCCAGAAAGTAGAGTTTTATTGTGTGGAGTAAGCAGGAACAAAGAACACTATTTCCGCCCAGTTTCAAACAGGGGACCTTTCGCGTGTGAAGCAAACGTGATAACCACTACACTACAGAAACTGCTGAAAATGACTTTAACGCACCTGCCCAGGCTCAATGCACTATTCACCATTGACAGAAAACACATTTCAGATGCCAGACAACATGATTTCCGAATGGATTCAGTCACAGCTGCTGTGTCATTGAGTGACAGTAAATGTCTACTACACTTAAAGCCTCCCCTGTATAGCTCTAGGAATTCCATTTAAAGGCCGGAACAGCGCCACTTTTTTTCACTAGCCAAAATTCCTGCTAGCGCAGTCCTCGTTAGTATAGTGGTCAGTATCTCCGCTTGTCACGCGGAAGACCAGGGTTCGATTCCCTGACGGGGAGTTTTAGACCAGTTTCTGGTAAGACAACAGCCATTTAACACAGAGACTATACGTTTCGAGCATGTTCCTGCTGTCAGCTTCACGTTGACGATATGATCGCCTACCTCGGCATGCATGAAAGGTTGCACATCAGAATGGAAAATACTGGTTCGAGCATGTTCCTGCTGTCAGCTTCACGTTGACGATATGATCGCCTACCTCGGCATGCATGAAAGGTTGCACATCAGAATGGAAAATACTGGTTCGAGCATGTTCCTGCTGTCAGCTTCACGTTGACGATATGATCGCCTACCTCGGCATGCATGAAAGGTTGCACATCAGAATGGAAAATACTGGTTCTCTTCATCCAGTTTCCTGGGAATGCTAGTCAGAACACTTTGATTGTGTGGAGGAAAAGCTAACCCTGGGGCAGTTGTACTTCTTATCCAGTTTCTGACAGTTCCAGAAAGTAGAGTTTTATTGTGTGGAGTAAGCAGGAACAAAGAACACTATTTCCGCCCAGTTTCGAACAGGGGACCTTTCGCGTGTGAAGCAAACGTGATAACCACTACACTACAGAAACTGCTGAAAATGACTTTAACGCACCTGCCCAGGCTCAATGCACTATTCACCATTGACAGCAAACACATTTCAGATGCCAGACAACATGATTTCCGAATGGATTCAGTCACAGCTGCTGTGTCATTGAGTGACAGTAAATGTCTACTACACTTAAAGCCTCCCCTGTATAGCTCTAGGAATTCCATTTAAAGGCCGGAACAGCGCCACTTTTTTTCACTAGCCAAAATTCCTGCTAGCGCAGTCCTCGTTAGTATAGTGGTCAGTATCTCCGCTTGTCACGCGGAAGACCAGGGTTCGATTCCCTGACGGGGAGTTTTAGACCAGTTGCTGGTAAGACAACAGCCATTTAACACAGAGACTATACGTTTCGAGCATGTTCCTGCTGTCAGCTTCACGTTGACGATATGATCGCCTACCTCGGCATGCATGAAAGGTTGCACATCAGAATGGAAAATACTGGTTCGAGCATGTTCCTGCTGTCAGCTTCACGTTGACGATATGATCGCCTACCTCGGCATGCATGAAATGTTGCACATCAGAATGGAAAATACTGGTTCGAGCATGTTCCTGCTGTCAGCTTCACGTTGACGATATGATCGCCTACCTCGGCATGCATGAAAGGTTGCACATCAGAATGGAAAATACTGGTTCTCTTCATCCAGTTTCCTGGGAATGCTAGTCAGAACACTTTGATTGTGTGGAGGAAAAGCTAACCCTGGGGCAGTTGTACTTCTTATCCAGTTTCTGACAGTTCCAGAAAGTAGAGTTTTATTGTGTGGAGTAAGCAGGAACAAAGAACACTATTTCCGCCCAGTTTCGAACAGGGGACCTTTCGCGTGTGAAGCAAACGTGATAACCACTACACTACAGAAACTGCTGAAAATGACTTTAACGCACCTGCCCAGGCTCAATGCACTATTCACCATTGACAGCAAACACATTTCAGATGCCAGACAACATGATTTCCGAATGGATTCAGTCACAGCTGCTGTGTCATTGAGTGACAGTAAATGTCTACTACACTTAAAGCCTCCCCTGTATAGCTCTAGGAATTCCATTTAAAGGCCGGAACAGCGCCACTTTTTTTCACTAGCCAAAATTCCTGCTAGCGCAGTCCTCGTTAGTATAGTGGTCAGTATCTCCGCTTGTCACGCGGAAGACCAGGGTTCGATTCCCTGACGGGGAGTTTTAGACCAGTTGCTGGTAAGACAACAGCCATTTAACACAGAGACTATACGTTTCGAGCATGTTCCTGCTGTCAGCTTCACGTTGACGATATGATCGCCTACCTCGGCATGCATGAAAGGTTGCACATCAGAATGGAAAATACTGGTTCGAGCATGTTCCTGCTGTCAGCTTCACGTTGACGATATGATCGCCTACCTCGGCATGCATGAAATGTTGCACATCAGAATGGAAAATACTGGTTCGAGCATGTTCCTGCTGTCAGCTTCACGTTGACGATATGATCGCCTACCTCGGCATGCATGAAAGGTTGCACATCAGAATGGAAAATACTGGTTCTCTTCATCCAGTTTCCTGGGAATGCTAGTCAGAACACTTTGATTGTGTGGAGGAAAAGCTAACCCTGGGGCAGTTGTACTTCTTATCCAGTTTCTGACAGTTCCAGAAAGTAGAGTTTTATTGTGTGGAGTAAGCAGGAACAAAGAACACTATTTCCGCCCAGTTTCGAACAGGGGACCTTTCGCGTGTGAAGCAAACGTGATAACCACTACACTACAGAAACTGCTGAAAATGACTTTAACGCACCTGCCCAGGCTCAATGCACTATTCACCATTGACAGCAAACACATTTCAGATGCCAGACAACATGATTTCCGAATGGATTCAGTCACAGCTGCTGTGTCATTGAGTGACAGTAAATGTCTACTACACTTAAAGCCTCCCCTGTATAGCTCTAGGAATTCCATTTAAAGGCCGGAACAGCGCCACTTTTTTTCACTAGCCAAAATTCCTGCTAGCGCAGTCCTCGTTAGTATAGTGGTCAGTATCTCCGCTTGTCACGCGGAAGACCAGGGTTCGATTCCCTGACGGGGAGTTTTAGACCAGTTGCTGGTAAGACAACAGCCATTTAACACAGAGACTATACGTTTCGAGCATGTTCCTGCTGTCAGCTTCACGTTGACGATATGATCGCCTACCTCGGCATGCATGAAAGGTTGCACATCAGAATGGAAAATACTGGTTCGAGCATGTTCCTGCTGTCAGCTTCACGTTGACGATATGATCGCCTACCTCGGCATGCATGAAAGGTTGCACATCAGAATGGAAAATACTGGTTCGAGCATGTTCCTGCTGTCAGCTTCACGTTGACGATATGATCGCCTACCTCGGCATGCATGAAAGGTTGCACATCAGAATGGAAAATACTGGTTCTCTTCATCCAGTTTCCTGGGAATGCTAGTCAGAACACTTTGATTGTGTGGAGGAAAAGCTAACCCTGGGGCAGTTGTACTTCTTATCCAGTTTCTGACAGTTCCAGAAAGTAGAGTTTTATTGTGTGGAGTAAGCAGGAACAAAGAACACTATTTCCGCCCAGTTTCGAACAGGGGACCTTTCGCGTGTGAAGCAAACGTGATAACCACTACACTACAGAAACTGCTGAAAATGACTTTAACGCACCTGCCCAGGCTCAATGCACTATTCACCATTGACAGCAAACACATTTCAGATGCCAGACAACATGATTTCCGAATGGATTCAGTCACAGCTGCTGTGTCATTGAGTGACAGTAAATGTCTACTACACTTAAAGCCTCCCCTGTATAGCTCTAGGAATTCCATTTAAAGGCCGGAACAGCGCCACTTTTTTTCACTAGCCAAAATTCCTGCTAGCGCAGTCCTCGTTAGTATAGTGGTCAGTATCTCCGCTTGTCACGCGGAAGACCAGGGTTCGATTCCCTGACGTGGAGTTTTAGACCAGTTGCTGGTAAGACAACAGCCATTTAACACAGAGACTATACGTTTCGAGCATGTTCCTGCTGTCAGCTTCACGTTGACGATATGATCGCCTACCTCGGCATGCATGAAAGGTTGCACATCAGAATGGAAAATACTGGTTCGAGCATGTTCCTGCTGTCAGCTTCACGTTGACGATATGATCGCCTACCTCGGCATGCATGAAAGGTTGCACATCAGAATGGAAAATACTGGTTCTCTTTATCCAGTTTGCTGGGAACGCTAGTCAGAACACTTTGATTTTGTGGAGGAAAAGCTAACCCTGGGGCAGTTGTACTTCTTATACAGTTTCTGACAGTTCCACAAAGTAGAGTTTTATTGTGTGGAGTAACCAGGAACAAAGAACAATGTTTCCCCCCAGTTTCGAACAGGGGACCTTTCGCGTGTGAAGCAAACGTGATAACCACTACACTACAGAAACTGCTGAAAATGACTTTTACGCACCTGCCCAGGCTCAATGCACTATTCACCATTGACAGCAACCATTTCAGATGCCAGACAACATGATTTCCGAATGGATTCAGTCACAGCTGCTGTGTCATTGAGTGACAGTAAATGTCTACTACACTTAAAGCCTCCCCTGTATAGCTCTAGGAATTCCATTTAAAGGCCGGAACAGCGCCACTTTTTTTCACTAGCCAAAATTCCTGCTAGCGCAGTCCTCGTTAGTATAGTGGTCAGTATCTCCGCTTGTCACGCGGAAGACCAGGGTTCGATTCCCTGACGGGGAGTTTTAGACCAGTTGCTGGTAAGACAACAGCCATTTAACACAGAGACTATACGTTTCGAGCATGTTCCTGCTGTCAGCTTCACGTTGACGATATGATCGCCTACCTCGGCATGCATGAAAGGTTGCACATCAGAATGGAAAATACTGGTTCGAGCATGTTCCTGCTGTCAGCTTCACGTTGACGATATGATCGCCTACCTCGGCATGCATGAAAGGTTGCACATCAGAATGGAAAATACTGGTTCTCTTCATCCAGTTTCCTGGGAATGCTAGTCAGAACACTTTGATTGTGTGGAGGAAAAGCTAACCCTGGGGTAGTTGTACTTCTTATCCAGTTTCTGACAGTTCCAGAAAGTAGAGTTTTATTGTGTGGAGTAAGCACACTATTTCCGCCCAGTTTCGAACAGGGCACCTTTCGCGTGTGAAGCAAACGTGATAACTACTACACTACAGAAACTGCTGAAAATGACTTTTACGCACCTGCCCAGGCTCAATGCACTATTCACCATTGACAGCAAACACATTTCAGATGCCAGACAACATGATTTCCGAATGGATTCAGTCACAGCTGCTGTGTCATTGAGTGACAGTAAATGTCTACTACACTTAAAGCCTCCCCTGTATAGCTCTAGGAATTCCATTTAAAGGCCGGAACAGCGCCACTTTTTTTCACTAGCCAAAATTCCTGCTAGCGCAGTCCTCGTTAGTATAGTGGTCAGTATCTCCGCTTGTCACGCGGAAGACAAGGGTTCGATTCCCTGACGGGGAGTTTTAGACCAGTTGCTGGTAAGACAACAGCCATTTAACACAGAGACTATACGTTTCGAGCATGTTCCTGCTGTCAGCTTCACGTTGACGATATGATCGCCTACCTCGGCATGCATGAAAGGTTGCACATCAGAATGGAAAATACTGGTTCGAGCATGTTCCTGCTGTCAGCTTCACGTTGACGATATGATCGCCTACCTCGGCATGCATGAAAGGTTGCACATCAGAATGGAAAATACTGGTTCGAGCATGTTCCTGCTGTCAGCTTCACGTTGACGATATGATCGCCTACCTCGGCATGCATGAAAGGTTGCACATCAGAATGGAAAATACTGGTTCTCTTCATCCAGTTTCCTGGGAATGCTAGTCAGAACACTTTGATTGTGTGGAGGAAAAGCTAACCCTGGGGCAGTTGTACTTCTTATCCAGTTTCTGACAGTTCCAGAAAGTAGAGTTTTATTGTGTGGAGTAAGCAGGAACAAAGAACACTATTTCCGCCCAGTTTCGAACAGGGCACCTTTCGCGTGTGAAGCAAACGTGATAACCACTACACTACAGAAACTGCTGAAAATGACTTTTACGCACCTGCCCAGGCTCAATGCACTATTCACCATTGACAGCAAACACATTTCAGATGCCAGACAACATGATTTCCGAATGGATTCAGTCACAGCTGCTGTGTCATCGAGTGACAGTAAATGTCTACTACACTTAATGCCTCCCCTGTATAGCTCTAGGAATTCCATTTAAAGGCCGGAACAGCGCCACTTTTTTTCACTAGCCAAAATTCCTGCTAGCGCAGTCCTCGTTAGTATAGTGGTCAGTATCTCCGCTTGTCACGCGGAAGACCAGGGTTCGATTCCCTGACGGGGAGTTTTAGACCAGTTGCTGGTAAGACAACAGCCATTTAACACAGAGACTATACGTTTCGAGCATGTTCCTGCTGTCAGCTTCACGTTGACGATATGATCGCCTACCTCGGCATGCATGAAAGGTTGCACATCAGAATGGAAAATACTGGTTCTCTTCATCCAGTTTCCTGGGAATGCTAGTCAGAACACTTTGATTGTGTGGAGGAAAAGCTAACCCTGGGGCAGTTGTACTTCTTATCCAGTTTCTGACAGTTCCAGAAAGTAGAGTTTTATTGTGTGGAGTAAGCAGGAACAAAGAACACTATTTCCGCCCAGTTTCGAACAGGGGACCTTTCGCGTGTGAAGCAAACGTGATAACCACTACACTACAGAAACTGCTGAAAATGACTTTAACGCACCTGCCCAGGCTCAATGCACTATTCACCATTGACAGCAAACACATTTCAGATGCCAGACAACATGATTTCCGAATGGATTCAGTCACAGCTGCTGTGTCATTGAGTGACAGTAAATGTCTACTACACTTAAAGCCTCCCCTATATAGCTCTAGGAATTCCATTTAAAGGCCGGAACAGTGCCACTTTTTTTCACTAGCCAAAATTCCTGCTAGCGCAGTCCTCGTTAGTATAGTGGTCAGTATCTCCGCTTGTCACGCGGAAGACCAGGGTTCGATTCCCTGACGGGGAGTTTTAGACCAGTTGCTGGTAAGACAACAGCCATTTAACACAGAGACTATACGTTTCGAGCATGTTCCTGCTGTCAGCTTCACGTTGACGATATGATCGCCTACCTCGGCATGCATGAAAGGTTGCACATCAGAATGGAAAATACTGGTTCGAGCATGTTCCTGCTGTCAGCTTCACGTTGACGATATGATCGCCTACCTCGGCATGCATGAAAGGTTGCACATCAGAATGGAAAATACTGGTTCTCTTTATCCAGTTTGCTGGGAACGCTAGTCAGAACACTTTGATTTTGTGGAGGAAAAGCTAACCCTGGGGCAGTTGTACTTCTTATACAGTTTCTGACAGTTCCACAAAGTAGAGTTTTATTGTGTGGAGTAACCAGGAACAAAGAACAATGTTTCCCCCCAGTTTCGAACAGGGGACCTTTCGCGTGTGAAGCAAACGTGATAACCACTACACTACAGAAACTGCTGAAAATTAGTTTTACGCACCTGCCCAGGCTCAATGCACTATTCACCATTGACAGCAACCATTTCAGATGCCAGACAACATGATTTCCGAATGGATTCAGTCACAGCTGCTGTGTCATTGAGTGACAGTAAATGTCTACTACACTTAAAGCCTCCCCTGTATAGCTCTAGGAATTCCATTTAAAGGCCGGAACAGCGCCACTTTTTTTCACTAGCCAAAATTCCTGCTAGCGCAGTCCTCGTTAGTATAGTGGTCAGTATCTCCGCTTGTCACGCGGAAGACCAGGGTTCGATTCCCTGACGGGGAGTTTTAGACCAGTTGCTGGTAAGACAACAGCCATTTAACACAGAGACTATACGTTTCGAGCATGTTCCTGCTGTCAGCTTCACGTTGACGATATGATCGCCTACCTCGGCATGCATGAAAGGTTGCACATCAGAATGGAAAATACTGGTTCGAGCATGTTCCTGCTGTCAGCTTCACGTTGACGATATGATCGCCTACCTCGGCATGCATGAAAGGTTGCACATCAGAATGGAAAATACTGGTTCTCTTCATCCAGTTTCCTGGGAATGCTAGTCAGAACACTTTGATTGTGTGGAGGAAAAGCTAACCCTGGGGCAGTTGTACTTCTTATCCAGTTTCTGACAGTTCCAGAAAGTAGAGTTTTATTGTGTGGAGTAAGCAGGAACAAAGAACACTATTTCCGCCCAGTTTCGAACAGGGGACCTTTCGCGTGTGAAGCAAACGTGATAACCACTACACTACAGAAACTGCTGAAAATTAGTTTTACGCACCTGCCCAGGCTCAATGCACTATTCACCATTGACAGCAAACATTTCAGATGCCAGACAACATGATTTCCGAATGGATTCAGTCACAGCTGCTGTGTCATTGAGTGACAGTAAATGTCTACTACACTTAAAGCCTCCCCTGTATAGCTCTAGGAATTCCATTTAAAGGCCGGAACAGCGCCACTTTTTTTCACTAGCCAAAATTCCTGCTAGCGCAGTCCTCGTTAGTATAGTGGTCAGTATCTCCGCTTGTCACGCGGAAGACCAGGGTTCGATTCCCTGACGGGGAGTTTTAGACCAGTTGCTGGTAAGACAACAGCCATTTAACACAGAGACTATACGTTTCGAGCACGTTCCTGCTGTCAGCTTCACGTTGACGATATGATCGCCTACCTCGGCATGCATGAAAGGTTGCACATCAGAATGGAAAATACTGGTTCGAGCATGTTCCTGCTGTCAGCTTCACGTTGACGATATGATCGCCTACCTCGGCATGCATGAAAGGTTGCACATCAGAATGGAAAATACTGGTTCTCTTTATCCAGTTTGCTGGGAACGCTAGTCAGAACACTTTGATTGTGTGGAGGAAAAGCTAACCCTGGGGCAGTTGTACTTCTTATCCAGTTTCTGACAGTTCCAGAAAGTAGAGTTTTATTGTGTGGAGTAAGCAGGAACAAAGAACACTATTTCCGCCCAGTTTCGAACAGGGGACCTTTCGCGTGTGAAGCAAACGTGATAACCACTACACTACAGAAACTGCTGAAAATGACTTTTACGCACCTGCCCAGGCTCAATGCACTATTCACCATTGACAGCAAACACATTTCAGATGCCAGACAACATGATTTCCGAATGGATTCAGTCACAGCTGCTGTGTCATTGAGTGACAGTAAATGTCTACTACACTTAAAGCCTCCCCTGTATAGCTCTAGGAATTCCATTTAAAGGCCGGAACAGCGCCACTTTTTTTCACTAGCCAAAATTCCTGCTAGCGCAGTCCTCGTTAGTATAGTGGTCAGTATCTCCGCTTGTCACGCGGAAGACCAGGGTTCGATTCCCTGACGGGGAGTTTTAGACCAGTTGCTGGTAAGACAACAGCCATTTAACACAGAGACTATACGTTTCGAGCATGTTCCTGCTGTCAGCTTCACGTTGACGATATGATCGCCTACCTCGGCATGCATGAAAGGTTGCACATCAGAATGGAAAATACTGGTTCGAGCATGTTCCTGCTGTCAGCTTCACGTTGACGATATGATCGCCTACCTCGGCATGCATGAAAGGTTGCACATCAGAATGGAAAATACTGGTTCTCTTTATCCAGTTTGCTGGGAACGCTCGTCAGAACACTTTGATTTTGTGGAGGAAAAGCTAACCCTGGGGCAGTTGTACTTCTTATACAGTTTCTGACAGTTCCACAAAGTAGATTTTTATTGTGTGGAGTAACCAGGAACAAAGAACAATGTTTCCGCCCAGTTTCGAACAGTGGACCTTTCGCGTGTGAAGCAAACGTGATAACCACTACACTACAGAAACTGCTGAAAATTAGTTTTACGCACCTGCCCAGGCTCAATGCACTATTCACCATTGACAGCACACACATTTCAGATGCCAGACAACATGATTTCCGAATGGATTCAGTCACAGCTGCTGTGTCATTGAGTGACAGTAAATGTCTACTACACTTAAAGCCTCCCCTGTATAGCTCTAGGAATTCCATTTAAAGGCCGGAACAGCGCCACTTTTTTTCACTAGCCAAAATGCCTGCTAGCGCAGTCCTCGTTAGTATAGTGGTCAGTATCTCCGCTTGTCACGCGAAAGACCAGGGTTCGATTCCCTGACGGGGAGTTTTAGACCAGTTGCTGGTAAGACAACAGCCATTTAACACAGAGACTATACGTTTCGAGCATGTTCCTGCTGTCAGCTTCACGTTGACGATATGATCGCCTACCTCGGCATGCATGAAAGGTTGCACATCAGAATGGAAAATACTGGTTCGAGCATGTTCCTGCTGTCAGCTTCACGTTGACGATATGATCGCCTACCTCGGCATGCATGAAAGGTTGCACATCAGAATGGAAAATACTGGTTCTCTTCATCCAGTTTCCTGGGAATGCTAGTCAGAACACTTTGATTGTGTGGAGGAAAAGCTAACCCTGGGGCAGTTGTACTTCTTATCCAGTTTCTGACAGTTCCAGAAAGTAGAGTTTTATTGTGTGGAGTAAGCAGGAACAAAGAACACTATTTCCGCCCAGTTTCGAACAGGGGACCTTTCGCGTGTGCAGCAAACGTGATAACCACTACACTACAGAAACTGCTGAAAATTAGTT
This sequence comes from Melanostigma gelatinosum, assembly GCF_949748355.1. NCBI lineage: Eukaryota > Metazoa > Chordata > Actinopteri > Perciformes > Zoarcidae > Melanostigma > Melanostigma gelatinosum. Next base: position 207,416 of record NC_136650.1, on the reverse strand, counting down.
TTACGCACCTGCCCAGGCTCAATGCACTATTCACCATTGACAGCAAACATTTCAGATGCCAGACAACATGATTTCCGAATGGATTCAGTCACAGCTGCTGTGTCATTGAGTGACAGTAAATGTCTACTACACTTAAAGCCTCCCCTGTATAGCTCTAGGAATTCCATTTAAAGGCCGGAACAGCGCCACTTTTTTTCACTAGCCAAAATTCCTGCTAGCGCAGTCCTCGTTAGTATAGTGGTCAGTATCTCCGCTTGTCACGCGGAAGACCAGGGTTCGATTCCCTGACGGGGAGTTTTAGACCAGTTGCTGGTAAGACAACAGCCATTTAACACAGAGACTATACGTTTCGAGCACGTTCCTGCTGTCAGCTTCACGTTGACGATATGATCGCCTACCTCGGCATGCATGAAAGGTTGCACATCAGAATGGAAAATACTGGTTCGAGCATGTTCCTGCTGTCAGCTTCACGTTGACGATATGATCGCCTACCTCGGCATGCATGAAAGGTTGCACATCAGAATGGAAAATACTGGTTCTCTTTATCCAGTTTGCTGGGAACGCTAGTCAGAACACTTTGATTGTGTGGAGGAAAAGCTAACCCTGGGGCAGTTGTACTTCTTATCCAGTTTCTGACAGTTCCAGAAAGTAGAGTTTTATTGTGTGGAGTAAGCAGGAACAAAGAACACTATTTCCGCCCAGTTTCGAACAGGGGACCTTTCGCGTGTGAAGCAAACGTGATAACCACTACACTACAGAAACTGCTGAAAATGACTTTTACGCACCTGCCCAGGCTCAATGCACTATTCACCATTGACAGCAAACACATTTCAGATGCCAGACAACATGATTTCCGAATGGATTCAGTCACAGCTGCTGTGTCATTGAGTGACAGTAAATGTCTACTACACTTAAAGCCTCCCCTGTATAGCTCTAGGAATTCCATTTAAAGGCCGGAACAGCGCCACTTTTTTTCACTAGCCAAAATTCCTGCTAGCGCAGTCCTCGTTAGTATAGTGGTCAGTATCTCCGCTTGTCACGCGGAAGACCAGGGTTCGATTCCCTGACGGGGAGTTTTAGACCAGTTGCTGGTAAGACAACAGCCATTTAACACAGAGACTATACGTTTCGAGCATGTTCCTGCTGTCAGCTTCACGTTGACGATATGATCGCCTACCTCGGCATGCATGAAAGGTTGCACATCAGAATGGAAAATACTGGTTCGAGCATGTTCCTGCTGTCAGCTTCACGTTGACGATATGATCGCCTACCTCGGCATGCATGAAAGGTTGCACATCAGAATGGAAAATACTGGTTCTCTTTATCCAGTTTGCTGGGAACGCTCGTCAGAACACTTTGATTTTGTGGAGGAAAAGCTAACCCTGGGGCAGTTGTACTTCTTATACAGTTTCTGACAGTTCCACAAAGTAGATTTTTATTGTGTGGAGTAACCAGGAACAAAGAACAATGTTTCCGCCCAGTTTCGAACAGTGGACCTTTCGCGTGTGAAGCAAACGTGATAACCACTACACTACAGAAACTGCTGAAAATTAGTTTTACGCACCTGCCCAGGCTCAATGCACTATTCACCATTGACAGCACACACATTTCAGATGCCAGACAACATGATTTCCGAATGGATTCAGTCACAGCTGCTGTGTCATTGAGTGACAGTAAATGTCTACTACACTTAAAGCCTCCCCTGTATAGCTCTAGGAATTCCATTTAAAGGCCGGAACAGCGCCACTTTTTTTCACTAGCCAAAATGCCTGCTAGCGCAGTCCTCGTTAGTATAGTGGTCAGTATCTCCGCTTGTCACGCGAAAGACCAGGGTTCGATTCCCTGACGGGGAGTTTTAGACCAGTTGCTGGTAAGACAACAGCCATTTAACACAGAGACTATACGTTTCGAGCATGTTCCTGCTGTCAGCTTCACGTTGACGATATGATCGCCTACCTCGGCATGCATGAAAGGTTGCACATCAGAATGGAAAATACTGGTTCGAGCATGTTCCTGCTGTCAGCTTCACGTTGACGATATGATCGCCTACCTCGGCATGCATGAAAGGTTGCACATCAGAATGGAAAATACTGGTTCGAGCATGTTCCTGCTGTCAGCTTCACGTTGACGATATGATCGCCTACCTCGGCATGCATGAAAGGTTGCACATCAGAATGGAAAATACTGGTTCTCTTTATCCAGTTTGCTGGGAACGCTAGTCAGAACACTTTGATTTTGTGGAGGAAAAGCTAACCCTGGGGCAGTTGTACTTCTTATACAGTTTCTGACAGTTCCACAAAGTAGAGTTTTATTGTGTGGAGTAACCAGGAACAAAGAACAATGTTTCCGCCCAGTTTCGAACAGGGGACCTTTCGCGTGTGAAGCAAACGTGATAACCACTACACTACAGAAACTGCTGAAAATTAGTTTTACGCACCTGCCCAGGCTCAATGCACTATTCACCATTGACAGCAAACATTTCAGATGCCAGACAACATGATTTCCGAATGGATTCAGTCACAGCTGCTGTGTCATTGAGTGACAGTAAATGTCTACTACACTTAAAGCCTCCCCTGTATAGCTCTAGGAATTCCATTTAAAGGCGGAACAGCGCCACTTTTTTTCACTAGCCAAAATTCCTGCTAGCGCAGTCCTCGTTAGTATAGTGGTCAGTATCTCCGCTTGTCACGCGGAAGACCAGGGTTCGATTCCCTGACGGGGAGTTTTAGACCAGTTGCTGGTAAGACAACAGCCATTTAACACAGAGACTATACGTTTCGAGCATGTTCCTGCTGGCAGCTTCACGTTGACGATATGATCGCCTACCTCGGCATGCATGAAAGGTTGCACATCAGAATGGAAAATACTGGTTCGAGCATGTTCCTGCTGTCAGCTTCACGTTGACGATATGATCGCCAACCTCGGCATGCATGAAAGGTTGCACATCAGAATGGAAAATACTGGTTCTCTTTATCCAGTTTGCTGGGAACGCTAGTCAGAACACTTTGATTTTGTGGAGGAAAAGCTAACCCTGGGGCAGTTGTACTTCTTATACAGTTTCTGACAGTTCCAGAAAGTAGAGTTTTATTGTGTGGAGTAAGCAGGAACAAAGAACACTATTTCCGCCCAGTTTCGAACAGGGGACCTTTCGCGTGTGAAGCAAACGTGATAACCACTACACTACAGAAACTGCTGAAAATGACTTTTACGCACCTGCCCAGGCTCAATGCACTATTCACCATTGACAGCAAACACATTTCAGATGCCAGACAACATGATTTCCGAATGGATTCAGTCACAGCTGCTGTGTCATTGAGTGACAGTAAATGTCTACTACACTTAAAGCCTCCCCTGTATAGCTCTAGGAATTCCATTTAAAGGCCGGAACAGCGCCACTTTTTTTCACTAGCCAAAATTCCTGCTAGCGCAGTCCTCGTTAGTATAGTGGTCAGTATCTCCGCTTGTCACGCGGAAGACCAGGGTTCGATTCCCTGACGGGGAGTTTTAGACCAGTTGCTGGTAAGACAACAGCCATTTAACACAGAGACTATACGTTTCGAGCATGTTCCTGCTGTCAGCTTCACGTTGACGATATGATCGCCTACCTCGGCATGCATGAAAGGTTGCACATCAGAATGGAAAATACTGGTTCGAGCATGTTCCTGCTGTCAGCTTCACGTTGACGATATGATCGCCTACCTCGGCATGCATGAAAGGTTGCACATCAGAATGGAAAATACTGGTTCTCTTTATCCAGTTTGCTGGGAACGCTAGTCAGAACACTTTGATTTTGTGGAGGAAAAGCTAACCCTGGGGCAGTTGTACTTCTTATACAGTTTCTGACAGTTCCACAAAGTAGATTTTTATTGTGTGGAGTAACCAGGAACAAAGAACAATGTTTCCGCCCAGTTTCGAACAGTGGACCTTTCGCGTGTGAAGCAAACGTGATAACCACTACACTACAGAAACTGCTGAAAATTAGTTTTACGCACCTGCCCAGGCTCAATGCACTATTCACCATTGACAGCACACACATTTCAGATGCCAGACAACATGATTTCCGAATGGATTCAGTCACAGCTGCTGTGTCATTGAGTGACAGTAAATGTCTACTACACTTAAAGCCTCCCCTGTATAGCTCTAGGAATTCCATTTAAAGGCCGGAACAGCGCCACTTTTTTTCACTAGCCAAAATGCCTGCTAGCGCAGTCCTCGTTAGTATAGTGGTCAGTATCTCCGCTTGTCACGCGAAAGACCAGGGTTCGATTCCCTGACGGGGAGTTTTAGACCAGTTGCTGGTAAGACAACAGCCATTTAACACAGAGACTATACGTTTCGAGCATGTTCCTGCTGTCAGCTTCACGTTGACGATATGATCGCCTACCTCGGCATGCATGAAAGGTTGCACATCAGAATGGAAAATACTGGTTCGAGCATGTTCCTGCTGTCAGCTTCACGTTGACGATATGATCGCCTACCTCGGCATGCATGAAAGGTTGCACATCAGAATGGAAAATACTGGTTCGAGCATGTTCCTGCTGTCAGCTTCACGTTGACGATATGATCGCCTACCTCGGCATGCATGAAAGGTTGCACATCAGAATGGAAAATACTGGTTCTCTTTATCCAGTTTGCTGGGAACGCTAGTCAGAACACTTTGATTTTGTGGAGGAAAAGCTAACCCTGGGGCAGTTGTACTTCTTATACAGTTTCTGACAGTTCCACAAAGTAGAGTTTTATTGTGTGGAGTAACCAGGAACAAAGAACAATGTTTCCGCCCAGTTTCGAACAGGGGACCTTTCGCGTGTGAAGCAAACGTGATAACCACTACACTACAGAAACTGCTGAAAATTAGTTTTACGCACCTGCCCAGGCTCAATGCACTATTCACCATTGACAGCAAACATTTCAGATGCCAGACAACATGATTTCCGAATGGATTCAGTCACAGCTGCTGTGTCATTGAGTGACAGTAAATGTCTACTACACTTAAAGCCTCCCCTGTATAGCTCTAGGAATTCCATTTAAAGGCGGAACAGCGCCACTTTTTTTCACTAGCCAAAATTCCTGCTAGCGCAGTCCTCGTTAGTATAGTGGTCAGTATCTCCGCTTGTCACGCGGAAGACCAGGGTTCGATTCCCTGACGGGGAGTTTTAGACCAGTTGCTGGTAAGACAACAGCCATTTAACACAGAGACTATACGTTTCGAGCATGTTCCTGCTGGCAGCTTCACGTTGACGATATGATCGCCTACCTCGGCATGCATGAAAGGTTGCACATCAGAATGGAAAATACTGGTTCGAGCATGTTCCTGCTGTCAGCTTCACGTTGACGATATGATCGCCAACCTCGGCATGCATGAAAGGTTGCACATCAGAATGGAAAATACTGGTTCTCTTTATCCAGTTTGCTGGGAACGCTAGTCAGAACACTTTGATTTTGTGGAGGAAAAGCTAACCCTGGGGCAGTTGTACTTCTTATACAGTTTCTGACAGTTCCACAAAGTAGAGTTTTATTGTGTGGAGTAACCAGGAACAAAGAACAATGTTTCCGCCCAGTTTCGAACAGGGGACCTTTCGCGTGTGAAGCAAACGTGATAACCACTACACTACAGAAACTGCTGAAAATGACTTTTACGCACCTGCCCAGGCTCAATGCACTATTCACCATTGACAGCAAACACATTTCAGATGCCAGACAACATGATTTCCGAATGGATTCAGTCACAGCTGCTGTGTCATTGAGTGACAGTAAATGTCTACTACACTTAAAGCCTCCCCTGTATAGCTCTAGGAATTCCATTTAAAGACCGGAACAGCGCCACTTTTTTTTTCACTAGCCAAAATTCCTGCTAGCGCAGTCCTCGTTAGTATAGTGGTCAGTATCTCCGCTTGTCACGCGGAAGACCAGGGTTCGATTCCCTGACGGGGAGTTTTAGACCAGTTGCTGGTAAGACAACAGCCATTTAACACAGAGACTATACGTTTCGAGCATGTTCCTGCTGTCAGCTTCACGTTGACGATATGATCGCCTACCTCGGCATGCATGAAAGGTTGCACATCAGAATGGAAAATACTGGTTCTCTTCATCCAGTTTCCTGGGAATGCTAGTCAGAACACTTTGATTGTGTGGAGGAAAAGCTAACCCTGGGGCAGTTGTACTTCTTATCCAGTTTCTGACAGTTCCAGAAAGTAGAGTTTTATTGTGTGGAGTAAGCAGGAACAAAGAACACTATTTCCGCCCAGTTTCAAACAGGGGACCTTTCGTGTGTGAAGCAAACGTGATAACCACTACACTACAGAAACTGCTGAAAATGACTTTAACGCACCTGCCCAGGCTCAATGCACTATTCACCATTGACAGAAAACACATTTCAGATGCCAGACAACATGATTTCCGAATGGATTCAGTCACAGCTGCTGTGTCATTGAGTGACAGTAAATGTCTACTACACTTAAAGCCTCCCCTGTATAGCTCTAGGAATTCCATTTAAAGGCCGGAACAGCGCCACTTTTTTTCACTAGCCAAAATTCCTGCTAGCGCAGTCCTCGTTAGTATAGTGGTCAGTATCTCCGCTTGTCACGCGGAAGACCAGGGTTCGATTCCCTGACGGGGAGTTTTAGACCAGTTGCTGGTAAGACAACAGCCATTTAACACAGAGACTATACGTTTCGAGCATGTTCCTGCTGTCAGCTTCACGTTGACGATATGATCGCCTACCTCGGCATGCATGAAAGGTTGCACATCAGAATGGAAAATACTGGTTCGAGCATGTTCCTGCTGTCAGCTTCACGTTGACGATATGATCGCCTACCTCGGCATGCATGAAAGGTTGCACATCAGAATGGAAAATACTGGTTCGAGCATGTTCCTGCTGTCAGCTTCACGTTGACGATATGATCGCCTACCTCGGCATGCATGAAAGGTTGCACATCAGAATGGAAAATACTGGTTCTCTTCATCCAGTTTCCTGGGAATGCTAGTCAGAACACTTTGATTGTGTGGAGGAAAAGCTAACCCTGGGGCAGTTGTACTTCTTATCCAGTTTCTGACAGTTCCAGAAAGTAGAGTTTTATTGTGTGGAGTAAGCAGGAACAAAGAACACTATTTCCGCCCAGTTTCGAACAGGGGACCTTTCGCGTGTGAAGCAAACGTGATAACCACTACACTACAGAAACTGCTGAAAATGACTTTAACGCACCTGCCCAGGCTCAATGCACTATTCACCATTGACAGCAAACACATTTCAGATGCCAGACAACATGATTTCCGAATGGATTCAGTCACAGCTGCTGTGTCATTGAGTGACAGTAAATGTCTACTACACTTAAAGCCTCCCCTGTATAGCTCTAGGAATTCCATTTAAAGGCCGGAACAGCGCCACTTTTTTTCACTAGCCAAAATTCCTGCTAGCGCAGTCCTCGTTAGTATAGTGGTCAGTATCTCCGCTTGTCACGCGGAAGACCAGGGTTCGATTCCCTGACGGGGAGTTTTAGACCAGTTGCTGGTAAGACAACAGCCATTTAACACAGAGACTATACGTTTCGAGCATGTTCCTGCTGTCAGCTTCACGTTGACGATATGATCGCCTACCTCGGCATGCATGAAAGGTTGCACATCAGAATGGAAAATACTGGTTCGAGCATGTTCCTGCTGTCAGCTTCACGTTGACGATATGATCGCCTACCTCGGCATGCATGAAATGTTGCACATCAGAATGGAAAATACTGGTTCGAGCATGTTCCTGCTGTCAGCTTCACGTTGACGATATGATCGCCTACCTCGGCATGCATGAAAGGTTGCACATCAGAATGGAAAATACTGGTTCTCTTCATCCAGTTTCCTGGGAATGCTAGTCAGAACACTTTGATTGTGTGGAGGAAAAGCTAACCCTGGGGCAGTTGTACTTCTTATCCAGTTTCTGACAGTTCCAGAAAGTAGAGTTTTATTGTGTGGAGTAAGCAGGAACAAAGAACACTATTTCCGCCCAGTTTCGAACAGGGGACCTTTCGCGTGTGAAGCAAACGTGATAACCACTACACTACAGAAACTGCTGAAAATGACTTTAACGCACCTGCCCAGGCTCAATGCACTATTCACCATTGACAGCAAACACATTTCAGATGCCAGACAACATGATTTCCGAATGGATTCAGTCACAGCTGCTGTGTCATTGAGTGACAGTAAATGTCTACTACACTTAAAGCCTCCCCTGTATAGCTCTAGGAATTCCATTTAAAGGCCGGAACAGCGCCACTTTTTTTCACTAGCCAAAATTCCTGCTAGCGCAGTCCTCGTTAGTATAGTGGTCAGTATCTCCGCTTGTCACGCGGAAGACCAGGGTTCGATTCCCTGACGGGGAGTTTTAGACCAGTTGCTGGTAAGACAACAGCCATTTAACACAGAGACTATACGTTTCGAGCATGTTCCTGCTGTCAGCTTCACGTTGACGATATGATCGCCTACCTCGGCATGCATGAAAGGTTGCACATCAGAATGGAAAATACTGGTTCGAGCATGTTCCTGCTGTCAGCTTCACGTTGACGATATGATCGCCTACCTCGGCATGCATGAAAGGTTGCACATCAGAATGGAAAATACTGGTTCGAGCATGTTCCTGCTGTCAGCTTCACGTTGACGATATGATCGCCTACCTCGGCATGCATGAAAGGTTGCACATCAGAATGGAAAATACTGGTTCTCTTCATCCAGTTTCCTGGGAATGCTAGTCAGAACACTTTGATTGTGTGGAGGAAAAGCTAACCCTGGGGCAGTTGTACTTCTTATCCAGTTTCTGACAGTTCCAGAAAGTAGAGTTTTATTGTGTGGAGTAAGCAGGAACAAAGAACACTATTTCCGCCCAGTTTCGAACAGGGGACCTTTCGCGTGTGAAGCAAACGTGATAACCACTACACTACAGAAACTGCTGAAAATGACTTTAACGCACCTGCCCAGGCTCAATGCACTATTCACCATTGACAGCAAACACATTTCAGATGCCAGACAACATGATTTCCGAATGGATTCAGTCACAGCTGCTGTGTCATTGAGTGACAGTAAATGTCTACTACACTTAAAGCCTCCCCTGTATAGCTCTAGGAATTCCATTTAAAGGCCGGAACAGCGCCACTTTTTTTCACTAGCCAAAATTCCTGCTAGCGCAGTCCTCGTTAGTATAGTGGTCAGTATCTCCGCTTGTCACGCGGAAGACCAGGGTTCGATTCCCTGACGTGGAGTTTTAGACCAGTTGCTGGTAAGACAACAGCCATTTAACACAGAGACTATACGTTTCGAGCATGTTCCTGCTGTCAGCTTCACGTTGACGATATGATCGCCTACCTCGGCATGCATGAAAGGTTGCACATCAGAATGGAAAATACTGGTTCGAGCATGTTCCTGCTGTCAGCTTCACGTTGACGATATGATCGCCTACCTCGGCATGCATGAAAGGTTGCACATCAGAATGGAAAATACTGGTTCTCTTTATCCAGTTTGCTGGGAACGCTAGTCAGAACACTTTGATTTTGTGGAGGAAAAGCTAACCCTGGGGCAGTTGTACTTCTTATACAGTTTCTGACAGTTCCACAAAGTAGAGTTTTATTGTGTGGAGTAACCAGGAACAAAGAACAATGTTTCCCCCCAGTTTCGAACAGGGGACCTTTCGCGTGTGAAGCAAACGTGATAACCACTACACTACAGAAACTGCTGAAAATGACTTTTACGCACCTGCCCAGGCTCAATGCACTATTCACCATTGACAGCAACCATTTCAGATGCCAGACAACATGATTTCCGAATGGATTCAGTCACAGCTGCTGTGTCATTGAGTGACAGTAAATGTCTACTACACTTAAAGCCTCCCCTGTATAGCTCTAGGAATTCCATTTAAAGGCCGGAACAGCGCCACTTTTTTTCACTAGCCAAAATTCCTGCTAGCGCAGTCCTCGTTAGTATAGTGGTCAGTATCTCCGCTTGTCACGCGGAAGACCAGGGTTCGATTCCCTGACGGGGAGTTTTAGACCAGTTGCTGGTAAGACAACAGCCATTTAACACAGAGACTATACGTTTCGAGCATGTTCCTGCTGTCAGCTTCACGTTGACGATATGATCGCCTACCTCGGCATGCATGAAAGGTTGCACATCAGAATGGAAAATACTGGTTCGAGCATGTTCCTGCTGTCAGCTTCACGTTGACGATATGATCGCCTACCTCGGCATGCATGAAAGGTTGCACATCAGAATGGAAAATACTGGTTCTCTTCATCCAGTTTCCTGGGAATGCTAGTCAGAACACTTTGATTGTGTGGAGGAAAAGCTAACCCTGGGGTAGTTGTACTTCTTATCCAGTTTCTGACAGTTCCAGAAAGTAGAGTTTTATTGTGTGGAGTAAGCACACTATTTCCGCCCAGTTTCGAACAGGGCACCTTTCGCGTGTGAAGCAAACGTGATAACTACTACACTACAGAAACTGCTGAAAATGACTTTTACGCACCTGCCCAGGCTCAATGCACTATTCACCATTGACAGCAAACACATTTCAGATGCCAGACAACATGATTTCCGAATGGATTCAGTCACAGCTGCTGTGTCATTGAGTGACAGTAAATGTCTACTACACTTAAAGCCTCCCCTGTATAGCTCTAGGAATTCCATTTAAAGGCCGGAACAGCGCCACTTTTTTTCACTAGCCAAAATTCCTGCTAGCGCAGTCCTCGTTAGTATAGTGGTCAGTATCTCCGCTTGTCACGCGGAAGACAAGGGTTCGATTCCCTGACGGGGAGTTTTAGACCAGTTGCTGGTAAGACAACAGCCATTTAACACAGAGACTATACGTTTCGAGCATGTTCCTGCTGTCAGCTTCACGTTGACGATATGATCGCCTACCTCGGCATGCATGAAAGGTTGCACATCAGAATGGAAAATACTGGTTCGAGCATGTTCCTGCTGTCAGCTTCACGTTGACGATATGATCGCCTACCTCGGCATGCATGAAAGGTTGCACATCAGAATGGAAAATACTGGTTCGAGCATGTTCCTGCTGTCAGCTTCACGTTGACGATATGATCGCCTACCTCGGCATGCATGAAAGGTTGCACATCAGAATGGAAAATACTGGTTCTCTTCATCCAGTTTCCTGGGAATGCTAGTCAGAACACTTTGATTGTGTGGAGGAAAAGCTAACCCTGGGGCAGTTGTACTTCTTATCCAGTTTCTGACAGTTCCAGAAAGTAGAGTTTTATTGTGTGGAGTAAGCAGGAACAAAGAACACTATTTCCGCCCAGTTTCGAACAGGGCACCTTTCGCGTGTGAAGCAAACGTGATAACCACTACACTACAGAAACTGCTGAAAATGACTTTTACGCACCTGCCCAGGCTCAATGCACTATTCACCATTGACAGCAAACACATTTCAGATGCCAGACAACATGATTTCCGAATGGATTCAGTCACAGCTGCTGTGTCATCGAGTGACAGTAAATGTCTACTACACTTAATGCCTCCCCTGTATAGCTCTAGGAATTCCATTTAAAGGCCGGAACAGCGCCACTTTTTTTCACTAGCCAAAATTCCTGCTAGCGCAGTCCTCGTTAGTATAGTGGTCAGTATCTCCGCTTGTCACGCGGAAGACCAGGGTTCGATTCCCTGACGGGGAGTTTTAGACCAGTTGCTGGTAAGACAACAGCCATTTAACACAGAGACTATACGTTTCGAGCATGTTCCTGCTGTCAGCTTCACGTTGACGATATGATCGCCTACCTCGGCATGCATGAAAGGTTGCACATCAGAATGGAAAATACTGGTTCTCTTCATCCAGTTTCCTGGGAATGCTAGTCAGAACACTTTGATTGTGTGGAGGAAAAGCTAACCCTGGGGCAGTTGTACTTCTTATCCAGTTTCTGACAGTTCCAGAAAGTAGAGTTTTATTGTGTGGAGTAAGCAGGAACAAAGAACACTATTTCCGCCCAGTTTCGAACAGGGGACCTTTCGCGTGTGAAGCAAACGTGATAACCACTACACTACAGAAACTGCTGAAAATGACTTTAACGCACCTGCCCAGGCTCAATGCACTATTCACCATTGACAGCAAACACATTTCAGATGCCAGACAACATGATTTCCGAATGGATTCAGTCACAGCTGCTGTGTCATTGAGTGACAGTAAATGTCTACTACACTTAAAGCCTCCCCTATATAGCTCTAGGAATTCCATTTAAAGGCCGGAACAGTGCCACTTTTTTTCACTAGCCAAAATTCCTGCTAGCGCAGTCCTCGTTAGTATAGTGGTCAGTATCTCCGCTTGTCACGCGGAAGACCAGGGTTCGATTCCCTGACGGGGAGTTTTAGACCAGTTGCTGGTAAGACAACAGCCATTTAACACAGAGACTATACGTTTCGAGCATGTTCCTGCTGTCAGCTTCACGTTGACGATATGATCGCCTACCTCGGCATGCATGAAAGGTTGCACATCAGAATGGAAAATACTGGTTCTCTTTATCCAGTTTGCTGGGAACGCTAGTCAGAACACTTTGATTTTGTGGAGGAAAAGCTAACCCTGGGGCAGTTGTACTTCTTATACAGTTTCTGACAGTTCCACAAAGTAGAGTTTTATTGTGTGGAGTAACCAGGAACAAAGAACAATGTTTCCCCCCAGTTTCGAACAGGGGACCTTTCGCGTGTGAAGCAAACGTGATAACCACTACACTACAGAAACTGCTGAAAATGACTTTTACGCACCTGCCCAGGCTCAATGCACTATTCACCATTGACAGCAACCATTTCAGATGCCAGACAACATGATTTCCGAATGGATTCAGTCACAGCTGCTGTGTCATTGAGTGACAGTAAATGTCTACTACACTTAAAGCCTCCCCTGTATAGCTCTAGGAATTCCATTTAAAGGCCGGAACAGCGCCACTTTTTTTCACTAGCCAAAATTCCTGCTAGCGCAGTCCTCGTTAGTATAGTGGTCAGTATCTCCGCTTGTCACGCGGAAGACCAGGGTTCGATTCCCTGACGGGGAGTTTTAGACCAGTTGCTGGTAAGACAACAGCCATTTAACACAGAGACTATACGTTTCGAGCATGTTCCTGCTGTCAGCTTCACGTTGACGATATGATCGCCTACCTCGGCATGCATGAAAGGTTGCACATCAGAATGGAAAATACTGGTTCGAGCATGTTCCTGCTGTCAGCTTCACGTTGACGATATGATCGCCTACCTCGGCATGCATGAAAGGTTGCACATCAGAATGGAAAATACTGGTTCTCTTCATCCAGTTTCCTGGGAATGCTAGTCAGAACACTTTGATTGTGTGGAGGAAAAGCTAACCCTGGGGTAGTTGTACTTCTTATCCAGTTTCTGACAGTTCCAGAAAGTAGAGTTTTATTGTGTGGAGTAAGCACACTATTTCCGCCCAGTTTCGAACAGGGCACCTTTCGCGTGTGAAGCAAACGTGATAACTACTACACTACAGAAACTGCTGAAAATGACTTTTACGCACCTGCCCAGGCTCAATGCACTATTCACCATTGACAGCAAACACATTTCAGATGCCAGACAACATGATTTCCGAATGGATTCAGTCACAGCTGCTGTGTCATTGAGTGACAGTAAATGTCTACTACACTTAAAGCCTCCCCTGTATAGCTCTAGGAATTCCATTTAAAGGCCGGAACAGCGCCACTTTTTTTCACTAGCCAAAATTCCTGCTAGCGCAGTCCTCGTTAGTATAGTGGTCAGTATCTCCGCTTGTCACGCGGAAGACAAGGGTTCGATTCCCTGACGGGGAGTTTTAGACCAGTTGCTGGTAAGACAACAGCCATTTAACACAGAGACTATACGTTTCGAGCATGTTCCTGCTGTCAGCTTCACGTTGACGATATGATCGCCTACCTCGGCATGCATGAAAGGTTGCACATCAGAATGGAAAATACTGGTTCGAGCATGTTCCTGCTGTCAGCTTCACGTTGACGATATGATCGCCTACCTCGGCATGCATGAAAGGTTGCACATCAGAATGGAAAATACTGGTTCGAGCATGTTCCTGCTGTCAGCTTCACGTTGACGATATGATCGCCTACCTCGGCATGCATGAAAGGTTGCACATCAGAATGGAAAATACTGGTTCTCTTCATCCAGTTTCCTGGGAATGCTAGTCAGAACACTTTGATTGTGTGGAGGAAAAGCTAACCCTGGGGCAGTTGTACTTCTTATCCAGTTTCTGACAGTTCCAGAAAGTAGAGTTTTATTGTGTGGAGTAAGCAGGAACAAAGAACACTATTTCCGCCCAGTTTCGAACAGGGCACCTTTCGCGTGTGAAGCAAACGTGATAACCACTACACTACAGAAACTGCTGAAAATGACTTTTACGCACCTGCCCAGGCTCAATGCACTATTCACCATTGACAGCAAACACATTTCAGATGCCAGACAACATGATTTCCGAATGGATTCAGTCACAGCTGCTGTGTCATCGAGTGACAGTAAATGTCTACTACACTTAATGCCTCCCCTGTATAGCTCTAGGAATTCCATTTAAAGGCCGGAACAGCGCCACTTTTTTTCACTAGCCAAAATTCCTGCTAGCGCAGTCCTCGTTAGTATAGTGGTCAGTATCTCCGCTTGTCACGCGGAAGACCAGGGTTCGATTCCCTGACGGGGAGTTTTAGACCAGTTGCTGGTAAGACAACAGCCATTTAACACAGAGACTATACGTTTCGAGCATGTTCCTGCTGTCAGCTTCACGTTGACGATATGATCGCCTACCTCGGCATGCATGAAAGGTTGCACATCAGAATGGAAAATACTGGTTCTCTTCATCCAGTTTCCTGGGAATGCTAGTCAGAACACTTTGATTGTGTGGAGGAAAAGCTAACCCTGGGGCAGTTGTACTTCTTATCCAGTTTCTGACAGTTCCAGAAAGTAGAGTTTTATTGTGTGGAGTAAGCAGGAACAAAGAACACTATTTCCGCCCAGTTTCGAACAGGGGACCTTTCGCGTGTGAAGCAAACGTGATAACCACTACACTACAGAAACTGCTGAAAATGACTTTAACGCACCTGCCCAGGCTCAATGCACTATTCACCATTGACAGCAAACACATTTCAGATGCCAGACAACATGATTTCCGAATGGATTCAGTCACAGCTGCTGTGTCATTGAGTGACAGTAAATGTCTACTACACTTAAAGCCTCCCCTATATAGCTCTAGGAATTCCATTTAAAGGCCGGAACAGTGCCACTTTTTTTCACTAGCCAAAATTCCTGCTAGCGCAGTCCTCGTTAGTATAGTGGTCAGTATCTCCGCTTGTCACGCGGAAGACCAGGGTTCGATTCCCTGACGGGGAGTTTTAGACCAGTTGCTGGTAAGACAACAGCCATTTAACACAGAGACTATACGTTTCGAGCATGTTCCTGCTGTCAGCTTCACGTTGACGATATGATCGCCTACCTCGGCATGCATGAAAGGTTGCACATCAGAATGGAAAATACTGGTTCGAGCATGTTCCTGCTGTCAGCTTCACGTTGACGATATGATCGCCTACCTCGGCATGCATGAAAGGTTGCACATCAGAATGGAAAATACTGGTTCTCTTTATCCAGTTTGCTGGGAACGCTAGTCAGAACACTTTGATTTTGTGGAGGAAAAGCTAACCCTGGGGCAGTTGTACTTCTTATACAGTTTCTGACAGTTCCACAAAGTAGAGTTTTATTGTGTGGAGTAACCAGGAACAAAGAACAATGTTTCCCCCCAGTTTCGAACAGGGGACCTTTCGCGTGTGAAGCAAACGTGATAACCACTACACTACAGAAACTGCTGAAAATTAGTTTTACGCACCTGCCCAGGCTCAATGCACTATTCACCATTGACAGCAACCATTTCAGATGCCAGACAACATGATTTCCGAATGGATTCAGTCACAGCTGCTGTGTCATTGAGTGACAGTAAATGTCTACTACACTTAAAGCCTCCCCTGTATAGCTCTAGGAATTCCATTTAAAGGCCGGAACAGCGCCACTTTTTTTCACTAGCCAAAATTCCTGCTAGCGCAGTCCTCGTTAGTATAGTGGTCAGTATCTCCGCTTGTCACGCGGAAGACCAGGGTTCGATTCCCTGACGGGGAGTTTTAGACCAGTTGCTGGTAAGACAACAGCCATTTAACACAGAGACTATACGTTTCGAGCATGTTCCTGCTGTCAGCTTCACGTTGACGATATGATCGCCTACCTCGGCATGCATGAAAGGTTGCACATCAGAATGGAAAATACTGGTTCGAGCATGTTCCTGCTGTCAGCTTCACGTTGACGATATGATCGCCTACCTCGGCATGCATGAAAGGTTGCACATCAGAATGGAAAATACTGGTTCTCTTCATCCAGTTTCCTGGGAATGCTAGTCAGAACACTTTGATTGTGTGGAGGAAAAGCTAACCCTGGGGCAGTTGTACTTCTTATCCAGTTTCTGACAGTTCCAGAAAGTAGAGTTTTATTGTGTGGAGTAAGCAGGAACAAAGAACACTATTTCCGCCCAGTTTCGAACAGGGGACCTTTCGCGTGTGAAGCAAACGTGATAACCACTACACTACAGAAACTGCTGAAAATTAGTTTTACGCACCTGCCCAGGCTCAATGCACTATTCACCATTGACAGCAAACATTTCAGATGCCAGACAACATGATTTCCGAATGGATTCAGTCACAGCTGCTGTGTCATTGAGTGACAGTAAATGTCTACTACACTTAAAGCCTCCCCTGTATAGCTCTAGGAATTCCATTTAAAGGCCGGAACAGCGCCACTTTTTTTCACTAGCCAAAATTCCTGCTAGCGCAGTCCTCGTTAGTATAGTGGTCAGTATCTCCGCTTGTCACGCGGAAGACCAGGGTTCGATTCCCTGACGGGGAGTTTTAGACCAGTTGCTGGTAAGACAACAGCCATTTAACACAGAGACTATACGTTTCGAGCACGTTCCTGCTGTCAGCTTCACGTTGACGATATGATCGCCTACCTCGGCATGCATGAAAGGTTGCACATCAGAATGGAAAATACTGGTTCGAGCATGTTCCTGCTGTCAGCTTCACGTTGACGATATGATCGCCTACCTCGGCATGCATGAAAGGTTGCACATCAGAATGGAAAATACTGGTTCTCTTTATCCAGTTTGCTGGGAACGCTAGTCAGAACACTTTGATTTTGTGGAGGAAAAGCTAACCCTGGGGCAGTTGTACTTCTTATACAGTTTCTGACAGTTCCACAAAGTAGAGTTTTATTGTGTGGAGTAACCAGGAACAAAGAACAATGTTTCCCCCCAGTTTCGAACAGGGGACCTTTCGCGTGTGAAGCAAACGTGATAACCACTACACTACAGAAACTGCTGAAAATTAGTTTTACGCACCTGCCCAGGCTCAATGCACTATTCACCATTGACAGCAACCATTTCAGATGCCAGACAACATGATTTCCGAATGGATTCAGTCACAGCTGCTGTGTCATTGAGTGACAGTAAATGTCTACTACACTTAAAGCCTCCCCTGTATAGCTCTAGGAATTCCATTTAAAGGCCGGAACAGCGCCACTTTTTTTCACTAGCCAAAATTCCTGCTAGCGCAGTCCTCGTTAGTATAGTGGTCAGTATCTCCGCTTGTCACGCGGAAGACCAGGGTTCGATTCCCTGACGGGGAGTTTTAGACCAGTTGCTGGTAAGACAACAGCCATTTAACACAGAGACTATACGTTTCGAGCATGTTCCTGCTGTCAGCTTCACGTTGACGATATGATCGCCTACCTCGGCATGCATGAAAGGTTGCACATCAGAATGGAAAATACTGGTTCGAGCATGTTCCTGCTGTCAGCTTCACGTTGACGATATGATCGCCTACCTCGGCATGCATGAAAGGTTGCACATCAGAATGGAAAATACTGGTTCTCTTCATCCAGTTTCCTGGGAATGCTAGTCAGAACACTTTGATTGTGTGGAGGAAAAGCTAACCCTGGGGCAGTTGTACTTCTTATCCAGTTTCTGACAGTTCCAGAAAGTAGAGTTTTATTGTGTGGAGTAAGCAGGAACAAAGAACACTATTTCCGCCCAGTTTCGAACAGGGGACCTTTCGCGTGTGAAGCAAACGTGATAACCACTACACTACAGAAACTGCTGAAAATTAGTTTTACGCACCTGCCCAGGCTCAATGCACTATTCACCATTGACAGCAAACATTTCAGATGCCAGACAACATGATTTCCGAATGGATTCAGTCACAGCTGCTGTGTCATTGAGTGACAGTAAATGTCTACTACACTTAAAGCCTCCCCTGTATAGCTCTAGGAATTCCATTTAAAGGCCGGAACAGCGCCACTTTTTTTCACTAGCCAAAATTCCTGCTAGCGCAGTCCTCGTTAGTATAGTGGTCAGTATCTCCGCTTGTCACGCGGAAGACCAGGGTTCGATTCCCTGACGGGGAGTTTTAGACCAGTTGCTGGTAAGACAACAGCCATTTAACACAGAGACTATACGTTTCGAGCACGTTCCTGCTGTCAGCTTCACGTTGACGATATGATCGCCTACCTCGGCATGCATGAAAGGTTGCACATCAGAATGGAAAATACTGGTTCGAGCATGTTCCTGCTGTCAGCTTCACGTTGACGATATGATCGCCTACCTCGGCATGCATGAAAGGTTGCACATCAGAATGGAAAATACTGGTTCTCTTTATCCAGTTTGCTGGGAACGCTAGTCAGAACACTTTGATTGTGTGGAGGAAAAGCTAACCCTGGGGCAGTTGTACTTCTTATCCAGTTTCTGACAGTTCCAGAAAGTAGAGTTTTATTGTGTGGAGTAAGCAGGAACAAAGAACACTATTTCCGCCCAGTTTCGAACAGGGGACCTTTCGCGTGTGAAGCAAACGTGATAACCACTACACTACAGAAACTGCTGAAAATGACTTTTACGCACCTGCCCAGGCTCAATGCACTATTCACCATTGACAGCAAACACATTTCAGATGCCAGACAACATGATTTCCGAATGGATTCAGTCACAGCTGCTGTGTCATTGAGTGACAGTAAATGTCTACTACACTTAAAGCCTCCCCTGTATAGCTCTAGGAATTCCATTTAAAGGCCGGAACAGCGGCACTTTTTTTCACTAGCCAAAATTCCTGCTAGCGCAGTCCTTGTTAGTATAGTGGTCAGTATCTCCGCTTGTCACGCGGAAGACCAGGGTTCGATTCCCTGACGGGGAGTTTTAGACCAGTTGCTGGTAAGACAACAGCCATTTAACACAGAGACTATACGTTTCGAGCATGTTCCTGCTGTCAGCTTCACGTTGACGATATGATCGCCTACCTCGGCATGCATGAAAGGTTGCACATCAGAATGGAAAATACTGGTTCGAGCATGTTCCTGCTGTCAGCTTCACGTTGACGATATGATCGCCTACCTCGGCATGCATGAAAGGTTGCACATCAGAATGGAAAATACTGGTTCTCTTCATCCAGTTTCCTGGGAATGCTAGTCAGAACACTTTGATTGTGTGGAGGAAAAGCTAACCCTGGGGCAGTTGTACTTCTTATCCAGTTTCTGACAGTTCCAGAAAGTAGAGTTTTATTGTGTGGAGTAAGCAGGAACAAAGAACACTATTTCCGCCCAGTTTCGAACAGGGGACCTTTCGCGTGTGAAGCAAACGTGATAACCACTACACTACAGAAACTGCTGAAAATGACTTTTACGCACCTGCCCAGGCTCAATGCACTATTCACCATTGACAGCAAACACATTTCAGATGCCAGACAACATGATTTCCGAATGGATTCAGTCACAGCTGCTGTGTCATTGAGTGACAGTAAATGTCTACTACACTTAAAGCCTCCCCTGTATAGCTCTAGGAATTCCATTTAAAGGCCGGAACAGCGGCACTTTTTTTCACTAGCCAAAATTCCTGCTAGCGCAGTCCTTGTTAGTATAGTGGTCAGTATCTCCGCTTGTCACGCGGAAGACCAGGGTTCGATTCCCTGACGGGGAGTTTTAGACCAGTTGCTGGTAAGACAACAGCCATTTAACACAGAGACTATACGTTTCGAGCATGTTCCTGCTGTCAGCTTCACGTTGACGATATGATCGCCTACCTCGGCATGCATGAAAGGTTGCACATCAGAATGGAAAATACTGGTTCGAGCATGTTCCTGCTGTCAGCTTCACGTTGACGATATGATCGCCTACCTCGGCATGCATGAAAGGTTGCACATCAGAATGGAAAATACTGGTTCGAGCATGTTCCTGCTGTCAGCTTCACGTTGACGATATGATCGCCTACCTCGGCATGCATGAAAGGTTGCACATCAGAATGGAAAATACTGGTTCTCTCCATCCAGTTTCCTGGGAATGCTAGTCAGAACACTTTGATTGTGTGGAGGAAAAGCTAACCCTGGGGCAGTTGTACTTCTTATCCAGTTTCTGACAGTTCCAGAAAGTAGAGTTTTATTGTGTGGAGTAAGCAGGAACAAAGAACACTATTTCCGCCCAGTTTCGAACAGGGGACCTTTCGCGTGTGAAGCAAACGTGATAACCACTACACTACAGAAACTGCTGAAAATGACTTTTACGCACCTGCCCAGGCTCAATGCACTATTCACCATTGACAGCAAACACATTTCAGATGCCAGACAACATGATTTCCGAATGGATTCAGTCACAGCTGCTGTGTCATTGAGTGACAGTAAATGTCTACTACACTTAAAGCCTCCCCTGTATAGCTCTAGGAATTCCATTTAAAGGCCGGAACAGCGCCACTTTTTTTCACTAGCCAAAATTCCTGCTAGCGCAGTCCTCGTTAGTATAGTGGTCAGTATCTCCGCTTGTCACGCGGAAGACCAGGGTTCGATTCCCTGACGGGGAGTTTTAGACCAGTTGCTGGTAAGACAACAGCCATTTAACACAGAGACTACGTTTCGAGCATGTTCCTGCTGTCAGCTTCACGTTGACGATATGATCGCCTACCTCGGCATGCATGAAAGGTTGCACATCAGAATGGAAAATACTGGTTCGAGCATGTTCCTGCTGTCAGCTTCACGTTGACGATATGATCGCCTACCTCGGCATGCATGAAAGGTTGCACATCAGAATGGAAAATACTGGTTCGAGCATGTTCCTGCTGTCAGCTTCACGTTGACGATATGATCGCCTACCTCGGCATGCATGAAAGGTTGCACATCAGAATGGAAAATACTGGTTCGAGCATGTTCCTGCTGTCAGCTTCACGTTGACGATATGATCGCCTACCTCGGCATGCATGAAAGGTTGCACATCAGAATGGAAAATACTGGTTCGAGCATGTTCCTGCTGTCAGCTTCACGTTGACGATATGATCGCCTACCTCGGCATGCATGAAAGGTTGCACATCAGAATGGAAAATACTGGTTCTCTCCATCCAGTTTCCTGGGAATGCTAGTCAGAACACTTTGATTGTGTGGAGGAAAAGCTAACCCTGGGGCAGTTGTACTTCTTATCCAGTTTCTGACAGTTCCAGAAAGTAGAGTTTTATTGTGTGGAGTAAGCAGGAACAAAGAACACTATTTCCGCCCAGTTTCGAACAGGGGACCTTTCGCGTGTGAAGCAAACGTGATAACCACTACACTACAGAAACTGCTGAAAATGACTTTTACGCACCTGCCCAGGCTCAATGCACTATTCACCATTGACAGCAAACACATTTCAGATGCCAGACAACATGATTTCCGAATGGATTCAGTCACAGCTGCTGTGTCATTGAGTGACAGTAAATGTCTACTACACTTAAAGCCTCCCCTGTATAGCTCTAGGAATTCCATTTAAAGGCCGGAACAGCGCCACTTTTTTTCACTAGCCAAAATTCCTGCTAGCGCAGTCCTCGTTAGTATAGTGGTCAGTATCTCCGCTTGTCACGCGGAAGACCAGGGTTCGATTCCCTGACGGGGAGTTTTAGACCAGTTGCTGGTAAGACAACAGCCATTTAACACAGAGACTATACGTTTCGAGCATGTTCCTGCTGTCAGCTTCACGTTGACGATATGATCGCCTACCTCGGCATGCATGAAAGGTTGCACATCAGAATGGAAAATACTGGTTCGAGCATGTTCCTGCTGTCAGCTTCACGTTGACGATATGATCGCCTACCTCGGCATGCATGAAAGGTTGCACATCAGAACGGAAAATACTGGTTCTCTTCATCCAGTTTCCTGGGAATGCTAGTCAGAACACTTTGATTGTGTGGAGGAAAAGCTAACCCTGGGGCAGTTGTACTTCTTATCCAGTTTCTGACAGTTCCAGAAAGTAGAGTTTTATTGTGTGGAGTAAGCAGGAACAAAGAACACTATTTCCGCCCAGTTTCGAACAGGGGACCTTTCGCGTGTGAAGCAAACGTGATAACCACTACACTACAGAAACTGCTGAAAATGACTTTTACGCACCTGCCCAGGCTCAATGCACTATTCACCATTGACAGCAAACACATTTCAGATGCCAGACAACATGATTTCCGAATTGATTCAGTCACAGCTGCTGTGTCATTGAGTGACAGTAAATGTCTACTACACTTAAAGCCTCCCCTGTATAGCTCTAGGAATTCCATTTAAAGGCCGGAACAGCGCCACTTTTTTTCACTAGCCAAAATTCCTGCTAGCGCAGTCCTCGTTAGTATAGTGGTCAGTATCTCCGCTTGTCACGCGGAAGACCAGGGTTCGATTCCCTGACGGGGAGTTTTAGACCAGTTGCTGGTAAGACAACAGCCATTTAACACAGAGACTATACGTTTCGAGCATGTTCCTGCTGTCAGCTTCACGTTGACGATATGATCGCCTACCTCGGCATGCATGAAAGGTTGCACATCAGAATGGAAAATACTGGTTCGAGCATGTTCCTGCTGTCAGCTTCACGTTGACGATATGATCGCCTACCTCGGCATGCATGAAAGGTTGCACATCAGAATGGAAAATACTGGTTCGAGCATGTTCCTGCTGTCAGCTTCACGTTGACGATATGATCGCCTACCTCGGCATGCATGAAAGGTTGCACATCAGAATGGAAAATACTGGTTCTCTTCATCCAGTTTCCTGGGAATGCTAGTCAGAACACTTTGATTGTGTGGAGGAAAAGCTAACCCTGGGGCAGTTGTACTTCTTATCCAGTTTCTGACAGTTCCAGAAAGTAGAGTTTTATTGTGTGGAGTAAGCAGGAACAAAGAACACTATTTCCGCCCAGTTTCGAACAGGGGACCTTTCGCGTGTGAAGCAAACGTGATAACCACTACACTACAGAAACTGCTGAAAATGACTTTTACGCACCTGCCCAGGCTCAATGCACTATTCACCATTGACAGCAAACACATTTCAGATGCCAGACAACATGATTTCTGAATGGATTCAGTCACAGCTGCTGTGTCATTGAGTGACAGTAAATGTCTACTACACTTAAAGCCTCCCCTGTATAGCTCTAGGAATTCCATTTAAAGGCCGGAACAGCGCCACTTTTTTTCACTAGCCAAAATTCCTGCTAGCGCAGTCCTTGTTAGTATAGTGGTCAGTATCTCCGCTTGTCACGCGGAAGACCAGGGTTCGATTCCCTGACGGGGAGTTTTAGACCAGTTGCTGGTAAGACAACAGCCATTTAACACAGAGACTATACGTTTCGAGCATGTTCCTGCTGTCAGCTTCACGTTGACGATATGATCGCCTACCTCGGCATGCATGAAAGGTTGCACATCAGAATGGAAAATACTGGTTCGAGCATGTTCCTGCTGTCAGCTTCACGTTGACGATATGATCGCCTACCTCGGCATGCATGAAAGGTTGCACATCAGAATGGAAAATACTGGTTCTCTTTATCCAGTTTGCTGGGAACGCTAGTCAGAACACTTTGATTTTGTGGAGGAAAAGCTAACCCTGGGGCAGTTGTACTTCTTATACAGTTTCTGACAGTTCCACAAAGTAGAGTTTTATTGTGTGGAGTAACCAGGAACAAAGAACAATGTTTCCGCCCAGTTTCGAACAGGGGACCTTTCGCGTGTGAAGCAAACGTGATAACCACTACACTACAGAAACTGCTGAAAATTAGTTTTACGCACCTGCCCAGGCTCAATGCACTATTCACCATTGACAGCAAACATTTCAGATGCCACACAACATGATTTCCGAATGGATTCAGTCACAGCTGCTGTGTCATTGAGTGACAGTAAATGTCTACTACACTTAAAGCCTCCCCTGTATAGCTCTAGGAATTCCATTTAAAGGCCGGAACAGCGCCACTTTTTTTCACTAGCCAAAATTCCTGCTAGCGCAGTCCTCGTTAGTATAGTGGTCAGTATCTCCGCTTGTCATGCGGAAGACGAGGGTTCGATTCCCTGACGGGGAGTTTTAGACCAGTTGCTGGTAAGACAACAGCCATTTAACACAGAGACTATACGTTTCGAGCATGTTCCTGCTGTCAGCTTCACGTTGACGATATGATCGCCTACCTCGGCATGCATGAAAGGTTGCACATCAGAATGGAAAATACTGGTTCGAGCATGTTCCTGCTGTCAGCTTCACGTTGACGATATGATCGCCTACCTCGGCATGCATGAAAGGTTGCACATCAGAATGGAAAATACTGGTTCTCTTTATCCAGTTTGCTGGGAACGCTAGTCAGAACACTTTGATTTTGTGGAGGAAAAGCTAACCCTGGGGCAGTTGTACTTCTTATACAGTTTCTGACAGTTCCACAAAGTAGAGTTTTATTGTGTGGAGTAACCAGGAACAAAGAACAATGTTTCCGCCCAGTTTCAAACAGGGGACCTTTCGCGTGTGAAGCAAACGTGATAACCACTACACTACAGAAACTGCTGAAAATTAGTTTTACGCACCTGCCCAGGCTCAATGCACTATTCACCATTGACAGCAAACATTTCAGATGCCACACAACATGATTTCCGAATGGATTCAGTCACAGCTGCTGTGTCATTGAGTGACAGTAAATGTCTACTACACTTAAAGCCTCCCCTGTATAGCTCTAGGAATTCCATTTAAAGGCCGGAACAGCGCCACTTTTTTTCACTAGCCAAAATTCCTGCTAGCGCAGTCCTCGTTAGTATAGTGGTCAGTATCTCCGCTTGTCATGCGGAAGACGAGGGTTCGATTCCCTGACGGGGAGTTTTAGACCAGTTGCTGGTAAGACAACAGCCATTTAACACAGAGACTATACGTTTCGAGCATGTTCCTGCTGTCAGCTTCACGTTGACGATATGATCGCCTACCTCAGCATGCATGAAAGGTTGCACATCAGAATGGAAAATACTGGTTCGAGCATGTTCCTGCTGTCAGCTTCACGTTGACGATATGATCGCCTACCTCGGCATGCATGAAAGGTTGCACATCAGAATGGAAAATACTGGTTCGAGCATGTTCCTGCTGTCAGCTTCACGTTGACGATATGATCGCCTACCTCGGCATGCATGAAAGGTTGCACATCAGAATGGAAAATACTGGTTCTCTTCATCCAGTTTCCTGGGAATGCTAGTCAGAACACTTTGATTGTGTGGAGGAAAAGCTAACCCTGGGGCAGTTGTACTTCTTATCCAGTTTCTGACAGTTCCAGAAAGTAGAGTTTTATTGTGTGGAGTAAGCAGGAACAAAGAACACTATTTCCGCCCAGTTTCGAACAGGGGACCTTTCGCGTGTGAAGCAAACGTGATAACCACTACACTACAGAAACTGCTGAAAATGACTTTTACGCACCTGCCCAGGCTCAATGCACTATTCACCATTGACAGCAAACACATTTCAGATGCCAGACAACATGATTTCCGAATGGATTCAGTCACAGCTGCTGTGTCATTGAGTGACAGTAAATGTCTACTACACTTAAAGCCTCCCCTGTATAGCTCTAGGAATTCCATTTAAAGGCCGGAACAGCGCCACTTTTTTTCACTAGCCAAAATTCCTGCTAGCGCAGTCCTCGTTAGTATAGTGGTCAGTATCTCCGCTTGTCACGCGGAAGACCAGGGTTCGATTCCCTGACGGGGAGTTTTAGACCAGTTGCTGGTAAGACAACAGCCATTTAACACAGAGACTATACGTTTCGAGCATGTTCCTGCTGTCAGCTTCACGTTGACGATATGATCGCCTACCTCGGCATGCATGAAAGGTTGCACATCAGAATGGAAAATACTGGTTCGAGCATGTTCCTGCTGTCAGCTTCACGTTGACGATATGATCGCCTACCTCGGCATGCATGAAAGGTTGCACATCAGAATGGAAAATACTGGTTCTCTTTATCCAGTTTGCTGGGAACGCTAGTCAGAACACTTTGATTTTGTGGAGGAAAAGCTAACCCTGGGGCAGTTGTACTTCTTATACAGTTTCTGACAGTTCCACAAAGTAGAGTTTTATTGTGTGGAGTAACCAGGAACAAAGAACAATGTTTCCGCCCAGTTTCGAACAGGGGACCTTTCGCGTGTGAAGCAAACGTGATAACCACTACACTACAGAAACTGCTGAAAATTAGTTTTACGCACCTGCCCAGGCTCAATGCACTATTCACCATTGACAGCAAACATTTCAGATGCCACACAACATGATTTCCGAATGGATTCAGTCACAGCTGCTGTGTCATTGAGTGACAGTAAATGTCTACTACACTTAAAGCCTCCCCTGTATAGCTCTAG
Organism: Melanostigma gelatinosum; assembly: GCF_949748355.1. Taxonomy (NCBI): domain Eukaryota; kingdom Metazoa; phylum Chordata; class Actinopteri; order Perciformes; family Zoarcidae; genus Melanostigma; species Melanostigma gelatinosum. Next base: position 180,751 of record NC_136650.1, on the reverse strand, counting down.
GAATTCCATTTAAAGGCCGGAACAGCGCCACTTTTTTTCACTAGCCAAAATTCCTGCTAGCGCAGTCCTCGTTAGTATAGTGGTCAGTATCTCCGCTTGTCATGCGGAAGACGAGGGTTCGATTCCCTGACGGGGAGTTTTAGACCAATTGCTGGTAAGACAACAGCCATTTAACACAGAGACTATACGTTTCGAGCATGTTCCTGCTGTCAGCTTCACGTTGACGATATGATCGCCTACCTCGGCATGCATGAAAGGTTGCACATCAGAATGGAAAATACTGGTTCGAGCATGTTCCTGCTGTCAGCTTCACGTTGACGATATGATCGCCTACCTCGGCATGCATGAAAGGTTGCACATCAGAATGGAAAATACTGGTTCTCTTCATCCAGTTTCCTGGGAATGGTAGTCAGAACACTTTGATTGTGTGGAGGAAAAGCTAACCCTGGGGCAGTTGTACTTCTTATCCAGTTTCTGACTGTTCCAGAAAGTAGAGTTTTATTGTGTGGAGTAAGCAGGAACAAAGAACACTATTTCCGCCCAGTTTCGAACAGGGGACCTTTCGCGTGTGAAGCAAACGTGATAACCACTACACTACAGAAACTGCTGAAAATGACTTTTACGCACCTGCCCAGGCTCAATGCACTATTCACCATTGACAGCAAACACATTTCAGATGCCAGACAACATGATTTCCGAATGGATTCAGTCACAGCTGCTGTGTCATTGAGTGACAGTAAATGTCTACTACACTTAAAGCCTCCCCTGTATAGCTCTAGGAATTCCATTTAAAGGCCGGAACAGCGCCACTTTTTTTCACTAGCCAAAATTCCTGCTAGCGCAGTCCTCGTTAGTATAGTGGTCAGTATCTCCGCTTGTCACGCGGAAGACCAGGGTTCGATTCCCTGACGGGGAGTTTTAGACCAGTTGCTGGTAAGACAACAGCCATTTAACACAGAGACTATACGTTTCGAGCATGTTCCTGCTGTCAGCTTCACGTTGACGATATGATCGCCTACCTCGGCATGCATGAAAGGTTGCACATCAGAATGGAAAATACTGGTTCGAGCATGTTCCTGCTGTCAGCTTCACGTTGACGATATGATCGCCTACCTCGGCATGCATGAAAGGTTGCACATCAGAATGGAAAATACTGGTTCTCTTTATACAGTTTGCTGGGAACGCTAGTCAGAACACTTTGATTTTGTGGAGGAAAAGCTAACCCTGGGGCAGTTGTACTTCTTATACAGTTTCTGACAGTTCCACAAAGTAGAGTTTTATTGTGTGGAGTAACCAGGAACAAAGAACAATGTTTCCGCCCAGTTTCGAACAGGGGACCTTTCGCGTGTGAAGCAAACGTGATAACCACTACACTACAGAAACTGCTGAAAATTAGTTTTACGCACCTGCCCAGGCTCAATGCACTATTCGCCATTGACAGCAAACATTTCAGATGCCACACAACATGATTTCCGAATGGATTCAGTCACAGCTGCTGTGTCATTGAGTGACAGTAAATGTCTACTACACTTAAAGCCTCCCCTGTATAGCTCTAGGAATTCCATTTAAAGGCCGGAACAGCGCCACTTTTTTTCACTAGCCAAAATTCCTGCTAGCGCAGTCCTCGTTAGTATAGTGGTCAGTATCTCCGCTTGTCACGCGGAAGACCAGGGTTCGATTCCCTGACGGGGAGTTTTAGACCAGTTGCTGGTAAGACAACAGCCATTTAACACAGAGACTATACGTTTCGAGCATGTTCCTGCTGTCAGCTTCACGTTGACGATATGATCGCCTACCTCGGCATGCATGAAAGGTTGCACATCAGAATGGAAAATACTGGTTCGAGCATGTTCCTGCTGTCAGCTTCACGTTGACGATATGATCGCCTACCTCGGCATGCATGAAAGGTTGCACATCAGAACGGAAAATACTGGTTCTCTTCATCCAGTTTCCTGGGAATGCTAGTCAGAACACTTTGATTGTGTGGAGGAAAAGCTAACCCTGGGGCAGTTGTACTTCTTATCCAGTTTCTGACAGTTCCAGAAAGTAGAGTTTTATTGTGTGGAGTAAGCAGGAACAAAGAACACTATTTCCGCCCAGTTTCGAACAGGGGACCTTTCGCGTGTGAAGCAAACGTGATAACCACTACACTACAGAAACTGCTGAAAATGACTTTTACGCACCTGCCCAGGCTCAATGCACTATTCACCATTGACAGCAAACACATTTCAGATGCCAGACAACATGATTTCCGAATGGATTCAGTCACAGCTGCTGTGTCATTGAGTGACAGTAAATGTCTACTACACTTAAAGCCTCCCCTGTATAGCTCTAGGAATTCCATTTAAAGGCCGGAACAGCGCCACTTTTTTTCAGTAGCCAAAATTCCTGCTAGCGCAGTCCTCGTTAGTATAGTGGTCAGTATCTCTGCTTGTCACGCGGAAGACCAGGGTTCGATTCCCTGACGGGGAGTTTTAGACCAGTTGCTGGTAAGACAACAGCCATTTAACACAGAGACTATACGTTTCGAGCATCTTCCTGCTGTCAGCTTCACGTTGACGATATGATCGCCTACCTCGGCATGCATGAAAGGTTGCACATCAGAATGGAAAATACTGGTTCGAGCATGTTCCTGCTGTCAGCTTCACGTTGACGATATGATCGCCTACCTCGGCATGCATGAAAGGTTGCACATCAGAATGGAAAATACTGGTTCTCTTTATCCAGTTTGCTGGGAACGCTAGTCAGAACACTTTGATTTTGTGGAGGAAAAGCTAACCCTGGGGCAGTTGTACTTCTTATACAGTTTCTGACAGTTCCACAAAGTAGAGTTTTATTGTGTGGAGTAACCAGGAACAAAGAACAATGTTTCCGCCGAGTTTCGAACAGGGGACCTTTCGCGTGTGAAGCAAACGTGATAACCACTACACTACAGAAACTGCTGAAAATTAGTTTTACGCACCTGCCCAGGCTCAATGCACTATTCACCATTGACAGCAAACATTTCAGATGCCAGACAACATGATTTCCGAATGGATTCAGTCACAGCTGCTGTGTCATTGAGTGACAGTAAATGTCTACTACACTTAAAGCCTCCCCTGTATAGCTCTAGGAATTCCATTTAAAGGCGGAACAGCGCCACTTTTTTTCACTAGCCAAAATTCCTGCTAGCGCAGTCCTCGTTAGTATAGTGGTCAGTATCTCCGCTTGTCACGCGGAAGACCAGGGTTCGATTCCCTGACGGGGAGTTTTAGACCAGTTGCTGGTAAGACAACAGCCATTTAACACAGAGACTATACGTTTCGAGCATCTTCCTGCTGTCAGCTTCACGTTGACGATATGATCGCCTACCTCGGCATGCATGAAAGGTTGCACATCAGAATGGAAAATACTGGTTCGAGCATGTTCCTGCTGTCAGCTTCACGTTGACGATATGATCGCCTACCTCGGCATGCATGAAAGGTTGCACATCAGAATGGAAAATACTGGTTCGAGCATGTTCCTGCTGTCAGCTTCACGTTGACGATATGATCGCCTACCTCGGCATGCATGAAAGGTTGCACATCAGAATGGAAAATACTGGTTCTCTTCATCCAGTTTCCTGGGAATGCTAGTCAGAACACTTTGATTGTGTGGAGGAAAAGCTAACCCTGGGGCAGTTGTACTTCTTATCCAGTTTCTGACAGTTCCAGAAAGTAGAGTTTTATTGTGTGGAGTAAGCAGGAACAAAGAACACTATTTCCGCCCAGTTTCGAACAGGGGACCTTTCGCGTGTGAAGCAAACGTGATAACCACTACACTACAGAAACTGCTGAAAATGACTTTTACGCACCTGCCCAGGCTCAATGCACTATTCACCATTGACAGCAAACACATTTCAGATGCCAGACAACATGATTTCCGAATGGATTCAGTCACAGCTGCTGTGTCATTGAGTGACAGTAAATGTCTACTACACTTAAAGCCTCCCCTGTATAGCTCTAGGAATTCCATTTAAAGGCCGGAACAGCGCCACTTTTTTTCACTAGCCAAAATTCCTGCTAGCGCAGTCCTCGTTAGTATAGTGGTCAGTATCTCCGCTTGTCACGCGGAAGACCAGGGTTCGATTCCCTGACGGGGAGTTTTAGACCAGTTGCTGGTAAGACAACAGCCATTTAACACAGAGACTATACGTTTCGAGCATGTTCCTGCTGTCAGCTTCACGTTGACGATATGATCGCCTACCTCGGCATGCATGAAAGGTTGCACATCAGAATGGAAAATACTGGTTCGAGCATGTTCCTGCTGTCAGCTTCACGTTGACGATATGATCGCCTACCTCGGCATGCATGAAAGGTTGCACATCAGAATGGAAAATACTGGTTCTCTTTATCCAGTTTGCTGGGAACGCTAGTCAGAACACTTTGATTTTGTGGAGGAAAAGCTAACCCTGGGGCAGTTGTACTTCTTATACAGTTTCTGACAGTTCCACAAAGTAGAGTTTTATTGTGTGGAGTAACCAGGAACAAAGAACAATGTTTCCACCCAGTTTCGAACAGGGGACCTTTCGCATGTGAAGCAAACGTGATAACCACTACACTACAGAAACTGCTGAAAATTAGCTTTACGCACCTGCCCAGGCTCAATGCACTATTCACCATTGACAGCAAACATTTCAGATGCCACACAACATGATTTCCGAATGGATTCAGTCACAGCTGCTGTGTCATTGAGTGACAGTAAATGTCTACTACACTTAAAGCCTCCCCTGTATAGCTCTAGGAATTCCATTTAAAGGCCGGAACAGCGCCACTTTTTTTCACTAGCCAAAATTCCTGCTAGCGCAGTCCTCGTTAGTATAGTGGTCAGTATCTCCGCTTGTCACGCGGAAGACCAGGGTTCGATTCCCTGACGGGGAGTTTTAGACCAGTTGCTGGTAAGACAACAGCCATTTAACACAGAGACTATACGTTTCGAGCATGTTCCTGCTGTCAGCTTCACGTTGACGATATGATCGCCTACCTCGGCATGCATGAAAGGTTGCACATCAGAATGGAAAATACTGGTTCGAGCATGTTCCTGCTGTCAGCTTCACGTTGACGATATGATCGCCTACCTCGGCATGCATGAAAGGTTGCACATCAGAATGGAAAATACTGGTTCTCTTTATCCAGTTTGCTGGGAACGCTAGTCAGAACACTTTGATTTTGTGGAGGAAAAGCTAACCCTGGGGCAGTTGTACTTCTTATCCAGTTTCTGACAGTTCCACAAAGTAGAGTTTTATTGTGTGGAGTAACCAGGAACAAAGAACAATGTTTCCGCCCAGTTTCAAACAGGGGAACTTTCGCGTGTGAAGCAAACGTGATAACCACTACACTACAGAAACTGCTGAAAATTAGTTTTACGCACCTGCCCAGGCTCAATGCACTATTCACCATTGACAGCAAACATTTCAGATGCCAGACAACATGATTTCCGAATGGATTCAGTCACAGCTGCTGTGTCATTGAGTGACAGTAAATGTCTACTACACTTAAAGCCTCCCCTGTATAGCTCTAGGAATTCCATTTAAAGGCCGGAACAGCGCCACTTTTTTTCACTAGCCAAAATTCCTGCTAGCGCAGTCCTTGTTAGTATAGTGGTCAGTATCTCCGCTTGTCATGCGGATGACCAGGGTTCGATTCCCTGACGGGGAGTTTTAGACCAGTTGCTGGTAAGACAACAGCCATTTAACACAGAGACTATATGTTTCGAGCATGTTCCTGCTGTCAGCTTCACGTTGACGATATGATCGCCTACCTCGGCATGCATGAAAGGTTGCGCATCAGAATGGAAAATACTGGTTCGAGCATGTTCCTGCTGTCAGCTTCACGTTGACGATATGATCGCCTACCTCGGCATGCATGAAAGGTTGCACATCAGAACGGAAAATACTGGTTCTCTTCATCCAGTTTCCTGGGAATGCTAGTCAGAACACTTTGATTGTGTGGAGGAAAAGCTAACCCTGGGGCAGTTGTACTTCTTATCCAGTTTCTGACAGTTCCAGAAAGTAGAGTTTTATTGTGTGGAGTAAGCAGGAACAAAGAACACTATTTCCGCCCAGTTTCGAACAGGGGACCTTTCGCGTGTGAAGCAAACGTGATAACCACTACACTACAGAAACTGCTGAAAATGACTTTTACGCACCTGCCCAGGCTCAATGCACTATTCACCATTGACAGCAAACACATTTCAGATGCCAGACAACATGATTTCCGAATGGATTCAGTCACAGCTGCTGTGTCATTGAGTGACAGTAAATGTCTACTACACTTAAAGCCTCCCCTGTATAGCTCTAGGAATTCCATTTAAAGGCCGGAACAGCGCCACTTTTTTTCACTAGCCAAAATTCCTGCTAGCGCAGTCCTCGTTAGTATAGTGGTCAGTATCTCTGCTTGTCACGCGGAAGACCAGGGTTCGATTCCCTGACGGGGAGTTTTAGACCAGTTGCTGGTAAGACAACAGCCATTTAACACAGAGACTATACGTTTCGAGCATGTTCCTGCTGTCAGCTTCACGTTGACGATATGATCGCCTACCTCGGCATGCATGAAAGGTTGCACATCAGAATGGAAAATACTGGTTCGAGCATGTTCCTGCTGTCAGCTTCACGTTGACGATATGATCGCCTACCTCGGCATGCATGAAAGGTTGCACATCAGAATGGAAAATACTGGTTCTCTTTATCCAGTTTGCTGGGAACGCTAGTCAGAACACTTTGATTTTGTGGAGGAAAAGCTAACCCTGGGGCAGTTGTACTTCTTATACAGTTTCTGACAGTTCCACAAAGTAGAGTTTTATTGTGTGGAGTAACCAGGAACAAAGAACAATGTTTCCGCCCAGTTTCGAACAGGGGACCTTTCGCGTGTGAAGCAAACGTGATAACCACTACACTACAGAAACTGCTGAAAATTAGTTTTACGCACCTGCCCAGGCTCAATGCACTATTCACCATTGACAGCAAACATTTCAGATGCCAGACAACATGATTTCCGAATGGATTCAGTCACAGCTGCTGTGTCATTGAGTGACAGTAAATGTCTACTACACTTAAAGCCTCCCCTGTATAGCTCTAGGAATTCCATTTAAAGGCGGAACAGCGCCACTTTTTTTCACTAGCCAAAATTCCTGCTAGCGCAGTCCTCGTTAGTATAGTGGTCAGTATCTCCGCTTGTCAAGCGGAAGACCAGGGTTCGATTCCCTGACGGGGAGTTTTAGACCAGTTGCTGGTAAGACAACAGCCATTTAACACAGAGACTATACGTTTCGAGCATGTTCCTGCTGTCAGCTTCACGTTGACGATATGATCGCCTACCTCGGCATGCATGAAAGGTTGCACATCAGAATGGAAAATACTGGTTCGAGCATGTTCCTGCTGTCAGCTTCACGTTGACGATATGATCGCCTACCTCGGCATGCATGAAAGGTTGCACATCAGAATGGAAAATACTGGTTCTCTTTATCCAGTTTGCTGGGAACGCTAGTCAGAACACTTTGATTTTGTGGAGGAAAAGCTAACCCTGGGGCAGTTGTACTTCTTATACAGTTTCTGACAGTTCCACAAAGTAGAGTTTTATTGTGTGGAGTAACCAGGAACAAAGAACAATGTTTCCCCCCAGTTTCGAACAGGGGACCTTTCGCGTGTGAAGCAAACGTGATAACCACTACACTACAGAAACTGCTGAAAATTAGTTTTACGCACCTGCCCAGGCTCAATGCACTATTCACCATTGACAGCAAACATTTCAGATGCCAGACAACATGATTTCCGAATGGATTCAGTCACAGCTGCTGTGTCATTGAGTGACAGTAAATGTCTACTACACTTAAAGCCTCCCCTGTATAGCTCTAGGAATTCCATTTAAAGGCGGAACAGCGCCACTTTTTTTCACTAGCCAAAATTCCTGCTAGCGCAGTCCTCGTTAGTATAGTGGTCAGTATCTCCGCTTGTCACGCGGAAGACCAGGGTTCGATTCCCTGACGGGGAGTTTTAGACCAGTTGCTGGTAAGACAACAGCCATTTAACACAGAGACTATACGTTTCGAGCATGTTCCTGCTGTCAGCTTCACGTTGACGATATGCTCGCCTACCTCGGCATGCATGAAAGGTTGCACATCAGACTGGAAAATACTGGTTCGAGCATGTTCCTGCTGTCAGCTTCACGTTGACGATATGATCGCCTACCTCGGCATGCATGAAAGGTTGCACATCAGAATGGAAAATACTGGTTCGAGCATGTTCCTGCTGTCAGCTTCACGTTGACGATATGATCGCCTACCTCGGCATGCATGAAAGGTTGCACATCAGAATGGAAAATACTGGTTCTCTTTATCCAGTTTGCTGGGAACGCTAGTCAGAACACTTTGATTTTGTGGAGGAAAAGCTAACCCTGGGGCAGTTGTACTTCTTATACAGTTTCTGACAGTTCCACAAAGTAGAGTTGTATTGTGTGGAGTAACCAGGAACAAAGAACAATGTTTCCGCCCAGTTTCGAACAGGGGACCTTTCGCGTGTGAAGCAAACGTGATAACCACTACACTACAGAAACTGCTGAAAATTAGTTGTACGCACCTGCCCAGGCTCAATGCACTATTCACCATTGACAGCAAACATTTCAGATGCCAGACAACATGATTTCCGAATGGATTCAGTCACAGCTGCTGTGTCATTGAGTGACAGTAAATGTCTACTACACTTAAAGCCTCCCCTGTATAGCTCTAGGAATTCCATTTAAAGGCCGGAACAGCGCCACTTTTTTTCACTAGCCAAAATTCCTGCTAGCGCAGTCCTCGTTAGTATAGTGGTCAGTATCTCCGCTTGTCACGCGGAAGACCAGGGTTCGATTCCCTGACGGGGAGTTTTAGACCAGTTGCTGGTAAGACAACAGCCATTTAACACAGAGACTATACGTTTCGAGCATGTTCCTGCTGTCAGCTTCACGTTGACGATATGATCGCCTACCTCGGCATGCATGAAAGGTTGCACATCAGAATGGAAAATACTGGTTCGAGCATGTTCCTGCTGTCAGCTTCACGTTGACGATATGATCGCCTACCTCGGCATGCATGAAAGGTTGCACATCAGAATGGAAAATACTGGTTCTCTTTATCCAGTTTGCTGGGAACGCTAGTCAGAACACTTTGATTTTGTGGAGGAAAAGCTAACCCTGGGGCAGTTGTACTTCTTATACAGTTTCTGACAGTTCCACAAAGTAGAGTTTTATTGTGTGGAGTAACCAGGAACAAAGAACAATGTTTCCGCCGAGTTTCGAACAGGGGACCTTTCGCGTGTGAAGCAAACGTGATAACCACTACACTACAGAAACTGCTGAAAATTAGTTTTACACACCTGCCCAGGCTCAATGCACTATTCACCATTGACAGCAAACATTTCAGATGCCAGACAACATGATTTCCGAATGGATTCAGTCACAGCTGCTGTGTCATTGAGTGACAGTAAATGTCTACTACACTTAAAGCCTCCCCTGTATAGCTCTAGGAATTCCATTTAAAGGCGGAACAGCGCCACTTTTTTTCACTAGCCAAAATTCCTGCTAGCGCAGTCCTCGTTAGTATAGTGGTCAGTATCTCCGCTTGTCACGCGGAAGACCAGGGTTCGATTCCCTGACGGGGAGTTTTAGACCAGTTGCTGGTAAGACAACAGCCATTTAACACAGAGACTATACGTTTCGAGCATCTTCCTGCTGTCAGCTTCACGTTGACGATATGATCGCCTACCTCGGCATGCATGAAAGGTTGCACATCAGAATGGAAAATACTGGTTCGAGCATGTTCCTGCTGTCAGCTTCACGTTGACGATATGATCGCCTACCTCGGCATGCATGAAAGGTTGCACATCAGAATGGAAAATACTGGTTCGAGCATGTTCCTGCTGTCAGCTTCACGTTGACGATATGATCGCCTACCTCGGCATGCATGAAAGGTTGCACATCAGAATGGAAAATACTGGTTCTCTTCATCCAGTTTCCTGGGAATGCTAGTCAGAACACTTTGATTGTGTGGAGGAAAAGCTAACCCTGGGGCAGTTGTACTTCTTATCCAGTTTCGTACAGTTCCAGAAAGTAGAGTTTTATTGTGTGGAGTAAGCAGGAACAAAGAACACTATTTCCGCCCAGTTTCGAACAGGGGACCTTTCGCGTGTGAAGCAAACGTGATAACCACTACACTACAGAAACTGCTGAAAATGACTTTTACGCACCTGCCCAGGCTCAATGCACTATTCACCATTGACAGCAAACACATTTCAGATGCCAGACAACATGATTTCCGAATGGATTCAGTCACAGCTGCTGTGTCATTGAGTGACAGTAAATGTCTACTACACTTAAAGCCTCCCCTGTATAGCTCTAGGAATTCCATTTAAAGGCCGGAACAGCGCCACTTTTTTTCACTAGCCAAAATTCCTGCTAGCGCAGTCCTCGTTAGTATAGTGGTCAGTATCTCCGCTTGTCACGCGGAAGACCAGGGTTCGATTCCCTGACGGGGAGTTTTAGACCAGTTGCTGGTAAGACAACAGCCATTTAACACAGAGACTATACGTTTCGAGCATGTTCCTGCTGTCAGCTTCACGTTGACGATATGATCGCCTACCTCGGCATGCATGAAAGGTTGCACATCAGAATGGAAAATACTGGTTCGAGCATGTTCCTGCTGTCAGCTTCACGTTGACGATATGATCGCCTACCTCGGCATGCATGAAAGGTTGCACATCAGAATGGAAAATACTGGTTCTCTTTATCCAGTTTGCTGGGAACGCTAGTCAGAACACTTTGATTTTGTGGAGGAAAAGCTAACCCTGGGGCAGTTGTACTTCTTATACAGTTTCTGACAGTTCCACAAAGTAGAGTTTTATTGTGTGGAGTAACCAGGAACAAAGAACAATGTTTCCACCCAGTTTCGAACAGGGGACCTTTCGCATGTGAAGCAAACGAGATAACCACTACACTACAGAAACTGCTGAAAATTAGCTTTACGCACCTGCCCAGGCTCAATGCACTATTCACCATTGACAGCAAACATTTCAGATGCCACACAACATGATTTCCAAATGGATTCAGTCACAGCTGCTGTGTCATTGAGTGACAGTAAATGTCTACTACACTTAAAGCCTCCCCTGTATAGCTCTAGGAATTCCATTTAAAGGCCGGAACAGCGCCACTTTTTTTCACTAGCCAAAATTCCTGCTAGCGCAGTCCTCGTTAGTATAGTGGTCAGTATCTCCGCTTGTCACGCGGAAGACCAGGGTTCGATTCCCTGACGGGGAGTTTTAGACCAGTTGCTGGTAAGACAACAGCCATTTAACACAGAGACTATACGTTTCGAGCATGTTCCTGCTGTCAGCTTCACGTTGACGATATGATCGCCTACCTCGGCATGCATGAAAGGTTGCACATCAGAATGGAAAATACTGGTTCGAGCATGTTCCTGCTGTCAGCTTCACGTTGACGATATGATCGCCTACCTCGGCATGCATGAAAGGTTGCACATCAGAATGGAAAATACTGGTTCTCTTTATCCAGTTTGCTGGGAACGCTAGTCAGAACACTTTGATTTTGTGGAGGAAAAGCTAACCCTGGGGCAGTTGTACTTCTTATCCAGTTTCTGACAGTTCCACAAAGTAGAGTTTTATTGTGTGGAGTAACCAGGAACAAAGAACAATGTTTCCGCCCAGTTTCAAACAGGGGAACTTTCGCGTGTGAAGCAAACGTGATAACCACTACACTACAGAAACTGCTGAAAATTAGTTTTACGCACCTGCCCAGGCTCAATGCACTATTCACCATTGACAGCAAACATTTCAGATGCCAGACAACATGATTTCCGAATGGATTCAGTCACAGCTGCTGTGTCATTGAGTGACAGTAAATGTCTACTACACTTAAAGCCTCCCCTGTATAGCTCTAGGAATTCCATTTAAAGGCCGGAACAGCGCCACTTTTTTTCACTAGCCAAAATTCCTGCTAGCGCAGTCCTCGTTAGTATAGTGGTCAGTATCTCCGCTTGTCATGCGGATGACCAGGGTTCGATTCCCTGACGGGGAGTTTTAGACCAGTTGCTGGTAAGACAACAGCCATTTAACACAGAGACTATATGTTTCGAGCATGTTCCTGCTGTCAGCTTCACGTTGACGATATGATCGCCTACCTCGGCATGCATGAAAGGTTGCGCATCAGAATGGAAAATACTGGTTCGAGCATGTTCCTGCTGTCAGCTTCACGTTGACGATATGATCGCCTACCTCGGCATGCATGAAAGGTTGCACATCAGAACGGAAAATACTGGTTCTCTTCATCCAGTTTCCTGGGAATGCTAGTCAGAACACTTTGATTGTGTGGAGGAAAAGCTAACCCTGGGGCAGTTGTACTTCTTATCCAGTTTCTGACAGTTCCAGAAAGTAGAGTTTTATTGTGTGGAGTAAGCAGGAACAAAGAACACTATTTCCGCCCAGTTTCGAACAGGGGACCTTTCGCGTGTGAAGCAAACGTGATAACCACTACACTACAGAAACTGCTGAAAATGACTTTTACGCACCTGCCCAGGCTCAATGCACTATTCACCATTGACAGCAAACACATTTCAGATGCCAGACAACATGATTTCCGAATGGATTCAGTCACAGCTGCTGTGTCATTGAGTGACAGTAAATGTCTACTACACTTAAAGCCTCCCCTGTATAGCTCTAGGAATTCCATTTAAAGGCCGGAACAGCGCCACTTTTTTTCACTAGCCAAAATTCCTGCTAGCGCGGTCCTCGTTAGTATAGTGGTCAGTATCTCTGCTTGTCACGCGGAAGACCAGGGTTCGATTCCCTGACGGGGAGTTTTAGACCAGTTGCTGGTAAGACAACAGCCATTTAACACAGAGACTATACGTTTCGAGCATGTTCCTGCTGTCAGCTTCACGTTGACGATATGATCGCCTACCTCGGCATGCATGAAAGGTTGCACATCAGAATGGAAAATACTGGTTCGAGCATGTTCCTGCTGTCAGCTTCACGTTGACGATATGATCGCCTACCTCGGCATGCATGAAAGGTTGCACATCAGAATGGAAAATACTGGTTCTCTTTATCCAGTTTGCTGGGAACGCTAGTCAGAACACTTTGATTTTGTGGAGGAAAAGCTAACCCTGGGGCAGTTGTACTTCTTATACAGTTTCTGACAGTTCCACAAAGTAGAGTTTTATTGTGTGGAGTAACCAGGAACAAAGAACAATGTTTCCGCCCAGTTTCGAACAGGGGACCTTTCGCGTGTGAAGCAAACGTGATAACCACTACACTACAGAAACTGCTGAAAATTAGTTTTACGCACCTGCCCAGGCTCAATGCACTATTCACCATTGACAGCAAACATTTCAGATGCCAGACAACATGATTTCCGAATGGATTCAGTCACAGCTGCTGTGTCATTGAGTGACAGTAAATGTCTACTACACTTAAAGCCTCCCCTGTATAGCTCTAGGAATTCCATTTAAAGGCGGAACAGCGCCACTTTTTTTCACTAGCCAAAATTCCTGCTAGCGCAGTCCTCGTTAGTATAGTGGTCAGTATCTCCGCTTGTCACGCGGAAGACCAGGGTTCGATTCCCTGACGGGGAGTTTTAGACCAGTTGCTGGTAAGACAACAGCCATTTAACACAGAGACTATACGTTTCGAGCATGTTCCTGCTGTCAGCTTCACGTTGACGATATGATCGCCTACCTCGGCATGCATGAAAGGTTGCACATCAGAATGGAAAATACTGGTTCGAGCATGTTCCTGCTGTCAGCTTCACGTTGACGATATGATCGCCTACCTCGGCATGCATGAAAGGTTGCACATCAGAATGGAAAATACTGGTTCTCTTTATCCAGTTTGCTGGGAACGCTAGTCAGAACACTTTGATTTTGTGGAGGAAAAGCTAACCCTGGGGCAGTTGTACTTCTTATACAGTTTCTGACAGTTCCACAAAGTAGAGTTTTATTGTGTGGAGTAACCAGGAACAAAGAACAATGTTTCCCCCCAGTTCCGAACAGGGGACCTTTCGCGTGTGAAGCAAACGTGATAACCACTACACTACAGAAACTGCTGAAAATTAGTTTTACGCACCTGCCCAGGCTCAATGCACTATTCACCATTGACAGCAAACATTTCAGATGCCAGACAACATGATTTCCGAATGGATTCAGTCACAGCTGCTGTGTCATTGAGTGACAGTAAATGTCTACTACACTTAAAGCCTCCCCTGTATAGCTCTAGGAATTCCATTTAAAGGCGGAACAGCGCCACTTTTTTTCACTAGCCAAAATTCCTGCTAGCGCAGTCCTCGTTAGTATAGTGGTCAGTATCTCCGCTTGTCACGCGGAAGACCAGGGTTCGATTCCCTGACGGGGAGTTTTAGACCAGTTGCTGGTAAGACAACAGCCATTTAACACAGAGACTATACGTTTCGAGCATGTTCCTGCTGTCAGCTTCACGTTGACGATATGCTCGCCTACCTCGGCATGCATGAAAGGTTGCACATCAGACTGGAAAATACTGGTTCGAGCATGTTCCTGCTGTCAGCTTCACGTTGACGATATGATCGCCTACCTCGGCATGCATGAAAGGTTGCACATCAGAATGGAAAATACTGGTTCGAGCATGTTCCTGCTGTCAGCTTCACGTTGACGATATGATCGCCTACCTCGGCATGCATGAAAGGTTGCACATCAGAATGGAAAATACTGGTTCTCTTTATCCAGTTTGCTGGGAACGCTAGTCAGAACACTTTGATTTTGTGGAGGAAAAGCTAACCCTGGGGCAGTTGTACTTCTTATCCAGTTTCTGACAGTTCCACAAAGTAGAGTTTTATTGTGTGGAGTAACCAGGAACAAAGAACAATGTTTCCGCCCAGTTTCAAACAGGGGAACTTTCGCGTGTGAAGCAAACGTGATAACCACTACACTACAGAAACTGCTGAAAATTAGTTTTACGCACCTGCCCAGGCTCAATGCACTATTCACCATTGACAGCAAACATTTCAGATGCCAGACAACATGATTTCCGAATGGATTCAGTCACAGCTGCTGTGTCATTGAGTGACAGTAAATGTCTACTACACTTAAAGCCTCCCCTGTATAGCTCTAGGAATTCCATTTAAAGGCCGGAACAGCGCCACTTTTTTTCACTAGCCAAAATTCCTGCTAGCGCAGTCCTCGTTAGTATAGTGGTCAGTATCTCCGCTTGTCATGCGGATGACCAGGGTTCGATTCCCTGACGGGGAGTTTTAGACCAGTTGCTGGTAAGACAACAGCCATTTAACACAGAGACTATATGTTTCGAGCATGTTCCTGCTGTCAGCTTCACGTTGACGATATGATCGCCTACCTCGGCATGCATGAAAGGTTGCGCATCAGAATGGAAAATACTGGTTCGAGCATGTTCCTGCTGTCAGCTTCACGTTGACGATATGATCGCCTACCTCGGCATGCATGAAAGGTTGCACATCAGAACGGAAAATACTGGTTCTCTTCATCCAGTTTCCTGGGAATGCTAGTCAGAACACTTTGATTGTGTGGAGGAAAAGCTAACCCTGGGGCAGTTGTACTTCTTATCCAGTTTCTGACAGTTCCAGAAAGTAGAGTTTTATTGTGTGGAGTAAGCAGGAACAAAGAACACTATTTCCGCCCAGTTTCGAACAGGGGACCTTTCGCGTGTGAAGCAAACGTGATAACCACTACACTACAGAAACTGCTGAAAATGACTTTTACGCACCTGCCCAGGCTCAATGCACTATTCACCATTGACAGCAAACACATTTCAGATGCCAGACAACATGATTTCCGAATGGATTCAGTCACAGCTGCTGTGTCATTGAGTGACAGTAAATGTCTACTACACTTAAAGCCTCCCCTGTATAGCTCTAGGAATTCCATTTAAAGGCCGGAACAGCGCCACTTTTTTTCACTAGCCAAAATTCCTGCTAGCGCGGTCCTCGTTAGTATAGTGGTCAGTATCTCTGCTTGTCACGCGGAAGACCAGGGTTCGATTCCCTGACGGGGAGTTTTAGACCAGTTGCTGGTAAGACAACAGCCATTTAACACAGAGACTATACGTTTCGAGCATGTTCCTGCTGTCAGCTTCACGTTGACGATATGATCGCCTACCTCGGCATGCATGAAAGGTTGCACATCAGAATGGAAAATACTGGTTCGAGCATGTTCCTGCTGTCAGCTTCACGTTGACGATATGATCGCCTACCTCGGCATGCATGAAAGGTTGCACATCAGAATGGAAAATACTCGTTCTCTTTATCCAGTTTGCTGGGAACGCTAGTCAGAACACTTTGATTTTGTGGAGGAAAAGCTAACCCTGGGGCAGTTGTACTTCTTATACAGTTTCTGACAGTTCCACAAAGTAGAGTTTTATTGTGTGGAGTAACCAGGAACAAAGAACAATGTTTCCGCCCAGTTTCGAACAGGGGACCTTTCGCGTGTGAAGCAAACGTGATAACCACTACACTACAGAAACTGCTGAAAATTAGTTTTACGCACCTGCCCAGGCTCAATGCACTATTCACCATTGACAGCAAACATTTCAGATGCCAGACAACATGATTTCCGAATGGATTCAGTCACAGCTGCTGTGTCATTGAGTGACAGTAAATGTCTACTACACTTAAAGCCTCCCCTGTATAGCTCTAGGAATTCCATTTAAAGGCGGAACAGCGCCACTTTTTTTCACTAGCCAAAATTCCTGCTAGCGCAGTCCTCGTTAGTATAGTGGTCAGTATCTCCGCTTGTCACGCGGAAGACCAGGGTTCGATTCCCTGACGGGGAGTTTTAGACCAGTTGCTGGTAAGACAACAGCCATTTAACACAGAGACTATACGTTTCGAGCATGTTCCTGCTGTCAGCTTCACGTTGACGATATGATCGCCTACCTCGGCATGCATGAAAGGTTGCACATCAGAATGGAAAATACTGGTTCGAGCATGTTCCTGCTGTCAGCTTCACGTTGACGATATGATCGCCTACCTCGGCATGCATGAAAGGTTGCACATCAGAATGGAAAATACTGGTTCTCTTTATCCAGTTTGCTGGGAACGCTAGTCAGAACACTTTGATTTTGTGGAGGAAAAGCTAACCCTGGGGCAGTTGTACTTCTTATACAGTTTCTGACAGTTCCACAAAGTAGAGTTTTATTGTGTGGAGTAACCAGGAACAAAGAACAATGTTTCCCCCCAGTTTCGAACAGGGGACCTTTCGCGTGTGAAGCAAACGTGATAACCACTACACTACAGAAACTGCTGAAAATTAGTTTTACGCACCTGCCCAGGCTCAATGCACTATTCACCATTGACAGCAAACATTTCAGATGCCAGACAACATGATTTCCGAATGGATTCAGTCACAGCTGCTGTGTCATTGAGTGACAGTAAATGTCTACTACACTTAAAGCCTCCCCTGTATAGCTCTAGGAATTCCATTTAAAGGCGGAACAGCGCCACTTTTTTTCACTAGCCAAAATTCCTGCTAGCGCAGTCCTCGTTAGTATAGTGGTCAGTATCTCCGCTTGTCACGCGGAAGACCAGGGTTCGATTCCCTGACGGGGAGTTTTAGACCAGTTGCTGGTAAGACAACAGCCATTTAACACAGAGACTATACGTTTCGAGCATGTTCCTGCTGTCAGCTTCACGTTGACGATATGCTCGCCTACCTCGGCATGCATGAAAGGTTGCACATCAGACTGGAAAATACTGGTTCGAGCATGTTCCTGCTGTCAGCTTCACGTTGACGATATGATCGCCTACCTCGGCATGCATGAAAGGTTGCACATCAGAATGGAAAATACTGGTTCGAGCATGTTCCTGCTGTCAGCTTCACGTTGACGATATGATCGCCTACCTCGGCATGCATGAAAGGTTGCACATCAGAATGGAAAATACTGGTTCTCTTTATCCAGTTTGCTGGGAACGCTAGTCAGAACACTTTGATTTTGTGGAGGAAAAGCTAACCCTGGGGCAGTTGTACTTCTTATACAGTTTCTGACAGTTCCACAAAGTAGAGTTTTATTGTGTGGAGTAACCAGGAACAAAGAACAATGTTTCCGCCCAGTTTCGAACAGGGGACCTTTCGCGTGTGAAGCAAACGTGATAACCACTACACTACAGAAACTGCTGAAAATTAGTTGTACGCACCTGCCCAGGCTCAATGCACTATTCACCATTGACAGCAAACATTTCAGATGCCAGACAACATGATTTCCGAATGGATTCAGTCACAGCTGCTGTGTCATTGAGTGACAGTAAATGTCTACTACACTTAAAGCCTCCCCTGTATAGCTCTAGGAATTCCATTTAAAGGCCGGAACAGCGCCACTTTTTTTCACTAGCCAAAATTCCTGCTAGCGCAGTCCTCGTTAGTATAGTGGTCAGTATCTCCGCTTGTCACGCGGAAGACCAGGGTTCGATTCCCTGACGGGGAGTTTTAGACCAGTTGCTGGTAAGACAACAGCCATTTAACACAGAGACTATACGTTTCGAGCATGTTCCTGCTGTCAGCTTCACGTTGACGATATGATCGCCTACCTCGGCATGCATGAAAGGTTGCACATCAGAATGGAAAATACTGGTTCGAGCATGTTCCTGCTGTCAGCTTCACGTTGACGATATGATCGCCTACCTCGGCATGCATGAAAGGTTGCACATCAGAATGGAAAATACTGGTTCGAGCATGTTCCTGCTGTCAGCTTCACGTTGACGATATGATCGCCTACCTCGGCATGCATGAAAGGTTGCACATCAGAATGGAAAATACTGGTTCTCTTCATCCAGTTTCCTGGGAATGCTAGTCAGAACACTTTGATTGTGTGGAGGAAAAGCTAACCCTGGGGCAGTTGTACTTCTTATCCAGTTTCTGACAGTTCCAGAAAGTAGAGTTTTATTGTGTGGAGTAAGCAGGAACAAAGAACACTATTTCCGCCCAGTTTCGAACAGGGGACCTTTCGCGTGTGAAGCAAACGTGATAACCACTACACTACAGAAACTGCTGAAAATGACTTTTACGCACCTGCCCAGGCTCAATGCACTATTCACCATTGACAGCAAACACATTTCAGATGCCAGACAACATGATTTCCGAATGGATTCAGTCACAGCTGCTGTGTCATTGAGTGACAGTAAATGTCTACTACACTTAAAGCCTCCCCTGTATAGCTCTAGGAATTCCATTTAAAGGCCGGAACAGCGCCACTTTTTTTCACTAGCCAAAATTCCTGCTAGCGCAGTCCTCGTTAGTATAGTGGTCAGTATCTCCGCTTGTCACGCGGAAGACCAGGGTTCGATTCCCTGACGGGGAGTTTTAGACCAGTTGCTGGTAAGACAACAGCCATTTAACACAGAGACTATACGTTTCGAGCATGTTCCTGCTGTCAGCTTCACGTTGACGATATGATCGCCTACCTCGGCATGCATGAAAGGTTGCACATCAGAATGGAAAATACTGGTTCGAGCATGTTCCTGCTGTCAGCTTCACGTTGACGATATGATCGCCTACCTCGGCATGCATGAAAGGTTGCACATCAGAATGGAAAATACTGGTTCTCTTTATCCAGTTTGCTGGGAACGCTAGTCAGAACACTTTGATTTTGTGGAGGAAAAGCTAACCCTGGGGCAGTTGTACTTCTTATACAGTTTCTGACAGTTCCACAAAGTAGAGTTTTATTGTGTGGAGTAACCAGGAACAAAGAACAATGTTTCCCCCCAGTTTCGAACAGGGGACCTTTCGCGTGTGAAGCAAACGTGATAACCACTACACTACAGAAACTGCTGAAAATGACTTTTACGCACCTGCCCAGGCTCAATGCACTATTCACCATTGACAGCAACCATTTCAGATGCCAGACAACATGATTTCCGAATGGATTCAGTCACAGCTGCTGTGTCATTGAGTGACAGTAAATGTCTACTACACTTAAAGCCTCCCCTGTATAGCTCTAGGAATTCCATTTAAAGGCCGGAACAGCGCCACTTTTTTTCACTAGCCAAAATTCCTGCTAGCGCAGTCCTCGTTAGTATAGTGGTCAGTATCTCCGCTTGTCACGCGGAAGACCAGGGTTCGATTCCCTGACGGGGAGTTTTAGACCAGTTGCTGGTAAGACAACAGCCATTTAACACAGAGACTATACGTTTCGAGCATGTTCCTGCTGTCAGCTTCACGTTGACGATATGATCGCCTACCTCGGCATGCATGAAAGGTTGCACATCAGAATGGAAAATACTGGTTCGAGCATGTTCCTGCTGTCAGCTTCACGTTGACGATATGATCGCCTACCTCGGCATGCATGAAAGGTTGCACATCAGAATGGAAAATACTGGTTCTCTTCATCCAGTTTCCTGGGAATGCTAGTCAGAACACTTTGATTGTGTGGAGGAAAAGCTAACCCTGGGGTAGTTGTACTTCTTATCCAGTTTCTGACAGTTCCAGAAAGTAGAGTTTTATTGTGTGGAGTAAGCACACTATTTCCGCCCAGTTTCGAACAGGGCACCTTTCGCGTGTGAAGCAAACGTGATAACTACTACACTACAGAAACTGCTGAAAATGACTTTTACGCACCTGCCCAGGCTCAATGCACTATTCACCATTGACAGCAAACACATTTCAGATGCCAGACAACATGATTTCCGAATGGATTCAGTCACAGCTGCTGTGTCATTGAGTGACAGTAAATGTCTACTACACTTAAAGCCTCCCCTGTATAGCTCTAGGAATTCCATTTAAAGGCCGGAACAGCGCCACTTTTTTTCACTAGCCAAAATTCCTGCTAGCGCAGTCCTCGTTAGTATAGTGGTCAGTATCTCCGCTTGTCACGCGGAAGACAAGGGTTCGATTCCCTGACGGGGAGTTTTAGACCAGTTGCTGGTAAGACAACAGCCATTTAACACAGAGACTATACGTTTCGAGCATGTTCCTGCTGTCAGCTTCACGTTGACGATATGATCGCCTACCTCGGCATGCATGAAAGGTTGCACATCAGAATGGAAAATACTGGTTCGAGCATGTTCCTGCTGTCAGCTTCACGTTGACGATATGATCGCCTACCTCGGCATGCATGAAAGGTTGCACATCAGAATGGAAAATACTGGTTCGAGCATGTTCCTGCTGTCAGCTTCACGTTGACGATATGATCGCCTACCTCGGCATGCATGAAAGGTTGCACATCAGAATGGAAAATACTGGTTCTCTTCATCCAGTTTCCTGGGAATGCTAGTCAGAACACTTTGATTGTGTGGAGGAAAAGCTAACCCTGGGGCAGTTGTACTTCTTATCCAGTTTCTGACAGTTCCAGAAAGTAGAGTTTTATTGTGTGGAGTAAGCAGGAACAAAGAACACTATTTCCGCCCAGTTTCGAACAGGGCACCTTTCGCGTGTGAAGCAAACGTGATAACCACTACACTACAGAAACTGCTTAAAATGACTTTTACGCACCTGCCCAGGCTCAATGCACTATTCACCATTGACAGCAAACACATTTCAGATGCCAGACAACATGATTTCCGAATGGATTCAGTCACAGCTGCTGTGTCATCGAGTGACAGTAAATGTCTACTACACTTAATGCCTCCCCTGTATAGCTCTAGGAATTCCATTTAAAGGCCGGAACAGCGCCACTTTTTTTCACTAGCCAAAATTCCTGCTAGCGCAGTCCTCGTTAGTATAGTGGTCAGTATCTCCGCTTGTCACGCGGAAGACCAGGGTTCGATTCCCTGACGGGGAGTTTTAGACCAGTTGCTGGTAAGACAACAGCCATTTAACACAGAGACTATACGTTTCGAGCATGTTCCTGCTGTCAGCTTCACGTTGACGATATGATCGCCTACCTCGGCATGCATGAAAGGTTGCACATCAGAATGGAAAATACTGGTTCTCTTCATCCAGTTTCCTGGGAATGCTAGTCAGAACACTTTGATTGTGTGGAGGAAAAGCTAACCCTGGGGCAGTTGTACTTCTTATCCAGTTTCTGACAGTTCCAGAAAGTAGAGTTTTATTGTGTGGAGTAAGCAGGAACAAAGAACACTATTTCCGCCCAGTTTCGAACAGGGGACCTTTCGCGTGTGAAGCAAACGTGATAACCACTACACTACAGAAACTGCTGAAAATGACTTTAACGCACCTGCCCAGGCTCAATGCACTATTCACCATTGACAGCAAACACATTTCAGATGCCAGACAACATGATTTCCGAATGGATTCAGTCACAGCTGCTGTGTCATTGAGTGACAGTAAATGTCTACTACACTTAAAGCCTCCCCTATATAGCTCTAGGAATTCCATTTAAAGGCCGGAACAGCGCCACTTTTTTTCACTAGCCAAAATTCCTGCTAGCGCAGTCCTCGTTAGTATAGTGGTCAGTATCTCCGCTTGTCACGCGGAAGACCAGGGTTCGATTCCCTGACGGGGAGTTTTAGACCAGTTGCTGGTAAGACAACAGCCATTTAACACAGAGACTATACGTTTCGAGCATGTTCCTGCTGTCAGCTTCACGTTGACGATATGATCGCCTACCTCGGCATGCATGAAAGGTTGCACATCAGAATGGAAAATACTGGTTCGAGCATGTTCCTGCTGTCAGCTTCACGTTGACGATATGATCGCCTACCTCGGCATGCATGAAAGGTTGCACATCAGAATGGAAAATACTGGTTCTCTTTATCCAGTTTGCTGGGAACGCTAGTCAGAACACTTTGATTTTGTGGAGGAAAAGCTAACCCTGGGGCAGTTGTACTTCTTATACAGTTTCTGACAGTTCCACAAAGTAGAGTTTTATTGTGTGGAGTAACCAGGAACAAAGAACAATGTTTCCCCCCAGTTTCGAACAGGGGACCTTTCGCGTGTGAAGCAAACGTGATAACCACTACACTACAGAAACTGCTGAAAATTAGTTTTACGCACCTGCCCAGGCTCAATGCACTATTCACCATTGACAGCAACCATTTCAGATGCCAGACAACATGATTTCCGAATGGATTCAGTCACAGCTGCTGTGTCATTGAGTGACAGTAAATGTCTACTACACTTAAAGCCTCCCCTGTATAGCTCTAGGAATTCCATTTAAAGGCCGGAACAGCGCCACTTTTTTTCACTAGCCAAAATTCCTGCTAGCGCAGTCCTCGTTAGTATAGTGGTCAGTATCTCCGGTTGTCACGCGGAAGACCAGGGTTCGATTCCCTGACGGGGAGTTTTAGACCAGTTGCTGGTAAGACAACAGCCATTTAACACAGAGACTATACGTTTCGAGCATGTTCCTGCTGTCAGCTTCACGTTGACGATATGATCGCCTACCTCGGCATGCATGAAAGGTTGCACATCAGAATGGAAAATACTGGTTCTCTTCATCCAGTTTCCTGGGAATGCTAGTCAGAACACTTTGATTGTGTGGAGGAAAAGCTAACCCTGGGGCAGTTGTACTTCTTATCCAGTTTCTGACAGTTCCAGAAAGTAGAGTTTTATTGTGTGGAGTAAGCAGGAACAAAGAACACTATTTCCGCCCAGTTTCGAACAGGGGACCTTTCGCGTGTGAAGCAAACGTGATAACCACTACACTACAGAAACTGCTGAAAATGACTTTAACGCACCTGCCCAGGCTCAATGCACTATTCACCATTGACAGCAAACACATTTCAGATGCCAGACAACATGATTTCCGAATGGATTCAGTCACAGCTGCTGTGTCATTGAGTGACAGTAAATGTCTACTACACTTAAAGCCTCCCCTATATAGCTCTAGGAATTCCATTTAAAGGCCGGAACAGCGCCACTTTTTTTCACTAGCCAAAATTCCTGCTAGCGCAGTCCTCGTTAGTATAGTGGTCAGTATCTCCGCTTGTCACGCGGAAGACCAGGGTTCGATTCCCTGACGGGGAGTTTTAGACCAGTTGCTGG
Source organism: Melanostigma gelatinosum (assembly GCF_949748355.1). Lineage (NCBI taxonomy): Eukaryota > Metazoa > Chordata > Actinopteri > Perciformes > Zoarcidae > Melanostigma > Melanostigma gelatinosum. The sequence goes on along the minus strand of NC_136650.1, from coordinate 156,811 downwards.
TAAGACAACAGCCATTTAACACAGAGACTATACGTTTCGAGCATGTTCCTGCTGTCAGCTTCACGTTGACGATATGATCGCCTACCTCGGCATGCATGAAAGGTTGCACATCAGAATGGAAAATACTGGTTCGAGCATGTTCCTGCTGTCAGCTTCACGTTGACGATATGATCGCCTACCTCGGCATGCATGAAAGGTTGCACATCAGAATGGAAAATACTGGTTCTCTTTATCCAGTTTGCTGGGAACGCTAGTCAGAACACTTTGATTTTGTGGAGGAAAAGCTAACCCTGGGGCAGTTGTACTTCGTATACAGTTTCTGACAGTTCCACAAAGTAGAGTTTTATTGTGTGGAGTAACCAGGAACAAAGAACAATGTTTCCCCCCAGTTTCGAACAGGGGACCTTTCGCGTGTGAAGCAAACGTGATAACCACTACACTACAGAAACTGCTGAAAATTAGTTTTACGCACCTGCCCAGGCTCAATGCACTATTCACCATTGACAGCAACCATTTCAGATGCCAGACAACATGATTTCCGAATGGATTCAGTCACAGCTGCTGTGTCATTGAGTGACAGTAAATGTCTACTACACTTAAAGCCTCCCCTGTATAGCTCTAGGAATTCCATTTAAAGGCCGGAACAGCGCCACTTTTTTTCACTAGCCAAAATTCCTGCTAGCGCAGTCCTCGTTAGTATAGTGGTCAGTATCTCCGGTTGTCACGCGGAAGACCAGGGTTAGATTCCCTGACGGGGAGTTTTAGACCAGTTGCTGGTAAGACAACAGCCATTTAACACAGAGACTATACGTTTCGAGCATGTTCCTGCTGTCAGCTTCACGTTGACGATATGATCGCCTACCTCGGCATGCATGAAAGGTTGCACATCAGAATGGAAAATACTGGTTCGAGCATGTTCCTGCTGTCAGCTTCACGTTGACGATATGATCGCCTACCTCGGCATGCATGAAAGGTTGCACATCAGAATGGAAAATACTGGTTCGAGCATGTTCCTGCTGTCAGCTTCACGTTGACGATATGATCGCCTACCTCGGCATGCATGAAAGGTTGCACATCAGAATGGAAAATACTGGTTCTCTTTATCCAGTTTGCTGGGAACGCTAGTCAGAACACTTTGATTTTGTGGAGGAAAAGCTAACCCTGGGGCAGTTGTACTTCTTATACAGTTTCTGACAGTTCCACAAAGTAGAGTTTTATTGTGTGGAGTAACCAGGAACAAAGAACAATGTTTCCGCCCAGTTTCGAACAGGGGACCTTTCGCGTGTGAAGCAAACGTGATAACCACTACACTACAGAAACTGCTGAAAATTAGTTTTACGCACCTGCCCAGGCTCAATGCACTATTCACCATTGACAGCAAACATTTCAGATGCCAGACAACATGATTTCCGAATGGATTCAGTCACAGCTGCTGTGTCATTGAGTGACAGTAAATGTCTACTACACTTAAAGCCTCCCCTGTATAGCTCTAGGAATTCCATTTAAAGGCCGGAACAGCGCCACTTTTTTTCACTAGCCAAAATTCCTGCTAGCGCAGTCCTCGTTAGTATAGTGGTCAGTATCTCCGCTTGTCACGCGGAAGACCAGGGTTCGATTCCCTGACGGGGAGTTTTAGACCAGTTGCTGGTAAGACAACAGCCATTTAACACAGAGACTATACGTTTCGAGCATGTTCCTGCTGTCAGCTTCACGTTGACGATATGATCGCCTACCTCGGCATGCATGAAAGGTTGCACATCAGAATGGAAAATACTGGTTCTCTTCATCCAGTTTCCTGGGAATGCTAGTCAGAACACTTTGATTGTGTGGAGGAAAAGCTAACCCTGGGGCAGTTGTACTTCTTATCCAGTTTCTGACAGTTCCAGAAAGTAGAGTTTTATTGTGTGGAGTAAGCAGGAACAAAGAACACTATTTCCGCCCAGTTTCGAACAGGGGACCTTTCGCGTGTGAAGCAAACGTGATAACCACTACACTACAGAAACTGCTGAAAATGACTTTAACGCACCTGCCCAGGCTCAATGCACTATTCACCATTGACAGCAAACACATTTCAGATGCCAGACAACATGATTTCCGAATGGATTCAGTCACAGCTGCTGTGTCATTGAGTGACAGTAAATGTCTACTACACTTAAAGCCTCCCCTATATAGCTCTAGGAATTCCATTTAAAGGCCGGAACAGCGCCACTTTTTTTCACTAGCCAAAATTCCTGCTAGCGCAGTCCTCGTTAGTATAGTGGTCAGTATCTCCGCTTGTCACGCGGAAGACCAGGGTTCGATTCCCTGACGGGGAGTTTTAGACCAGTTGCTGGTAAGACAACAGCCATTTAACACAGAGACTATACGTTTCGAGCATGTTCCTGCTGTCAGCTTCACGTTGACGATATGATCGCCTACCTCGGCATGCATGAAAGGTTGCACATCAGAATGGAAAATACTGGTTCGAGCATGTTCCTGCTGTCAGCTTCACGTTGACGATATGATCGCCTACCTCGGCATGCATGAAAGGTTGCACATCAGAATGGAAAATACTGGTTCTCTTTATCCAGTTTGCTGGGAACGCTAGTCAGAACACTTTGATTTTGTGGAGGAAAAGCTAACCCTGGGGCAGTTGTACTTCTTATACAGTTTCTGACAGTTCCACAAAGTAGAGTTTTATTGTGTGGAGTAACCAGGAACAAAGAACAATGTTTCCCCCCAGTTTCGAACAGGGGACCTTTCGCGTGTGAAGCAAACGTGATAACCACTACACTACAGAAACTGCTGAAAATTAGTTTTACGCACCTGCCCAGGCTCAATGCACTATTCACCATTGACAGCAACCATTTCAGATGCCAGACAACATGATTTCCGAATGGATTCAGTCACAGCTGCTGTGTCATTGAGTGACAGTAAATGTCTACTACACTTAAAGCCTCCCCTGTATAGCTCTAGGAATTCCATTTAAAGGCCGGAACAGCGCCACTTTTTTTCACTAGCCAAAATTCCTGCTAGCGCAGTCCTCGTTAGTATAGTGGTCAGTATCTCCGGTTGTCACGCGGAAGACCAGGGTTAGATTCCCTGACGGGGAGTTTTAGACCAGTTGCTGGTAAGACAACAGCCATTTAACACAGAGACTATACGTTTCGAGCATGTTCCTGCTGTCAGCTTCACGTTGACGATATGATCGCCTACCTCGGCATGCATGAAAGGTTGCACATCAGAATGGAAAATACTGGTTCGAGCATGTTCCTGCTGTCAGCTTCACGTTGACGATATGATCGCCTACCTCGGCATGCATGAAAGGTTGCACATCAGAATGGAAAATACTGGTTCGAGCATGTTCCTGCTGTCAGCTTCACGTTGACGATATGATCGCCTACCTCGGCATGCATGAAAGGTTGCACATCAGAATGGAAAATACTGGTTCTCTTTATCCAGTTTGCTGGGAACGCTAGTCAGAACACTTTGATTTTGTGGAGGAAAAGCTAACCCTGGGGCAGTTGTACTTCTTATACAGTTTCTGACAGTTCCACAAAGTAGAGTTTTATTGTGTGGAGTAACCAGGAACAAAGAACAATGTTTCCGCCCAGTTTCGAACAGGGGACCTTTCGCGTGTGAAGCAAACGTGATAACCACTACACTACAGAAACTGCTGAAAATTAGTTTTACGCACCTGCCCAGGCTCAATGCACTATTCACCATTGACAGCAAACATTTCAGATGCCAGACAACATGATTTCCGAATGGATTCAGTCACAGCTGCTGTGTCATTGAGTGACAGTAAATGTCTACTACACTTAAAGCCTCCCCTGTATAGCTCTAGGAATTCCATTTAAAGGCCGGAACAGCGCCACTTTTTTTCACTAGCCAAAATTCCTGCTAGCGCAGTCCTCGTTAGTATAGTGGTCAGTATCTCCGCTTGTCACGCGGAAGACCAGGGTTCGATTCCCTGACGGGGAGTTTTAGACCAGTTGCTGGTAAGACAACAGCCATTTAACACAGAGACTATACGTTTCGAGCACGTTCCTGCTGTCAGCTTCACGTTGACGATATGATCGCCTACCTCGGCATGCATGAAAGGTTGCACATCAGAATGGAAAATACTGGTTCGAGCATGTTCCTGCTGTCAGCTTCACGTTGACGATATGATCGCCTACCTCGGCATGCATGAAAGGTTGCACATCAGAATGGAAAATACTGGTTCTCTTTATCCAGTTTGCTGGGAACGCTAGTCAGAACACTTTGATTGTGTGGAGGAAAAACTAACCCTGGGGCAGTTGTACTTCTTATCCAGTTTCTGACAGTTCCAGAAAGTAGAGTTTTATTGTGTGGAGTAAGCAGGAACAAAGAACACTATTTCCGCCCAGTTTCGAACAGGGGACCTTTCGCGTGTGAAGCAAACGTGATAACCACTACACTACAGAAACTGCTGAAAATGACTTTTACGCACCTGCCCAGGCTCAATGCACTATTCACCATTGACAGCAAACACATTTCAGATGCCAGACAACATGATTTCCGAATGGATTCAGTCACAGCTGCTGTGTCATTGAGTGACAGTAAATGTCTACTACACTTAAAGCCTCCCCTGTATAGCTCTAGGAATTCCATTTAAAGGCCGGAACAGCGGCACTTTTTTTCACTAGCCAAAATTCCTGCTAGCGCAGTCCTTGTTAGTATAGTGGTCAGTATCTCCGCTTGTCACGCGGAAGACCAGGGTTCGATTCCCTGACGGGGAGTTTTAGACCAGTTGCTGGTAAGACAACAGCCATTTAACACAGAGACTATACGTTTCGAGCATGTTCCTGCTGTCAGCTTCACGTTGACGATATGATCGCCTACCTCGGCATGCATGAAAGGTTGCACATCAGAATGGAAAATACTGGTTCGAGCATGTTCCTGCTGTCAGCTTCACGTTGACGATATGATCGCCTACCTCGGCATGCATGAAAGGTTGCACATCAGAATGGAAAATACTGGTTCTCTTCATCCAGTTTCCTGGGAATGCTAGTCAGAACACTTTGATTGTGTGGAGGAAAAGCTAACCCTGGGGCAGTTGTACTTCTTATCCAGTTTCTGACAGTTCCAGAAAGTAGAGTTTTATTGTGTGGAGTAAGCAGGAACAAAGAACACTATTTCCGCCCAGTTTCGAACAGGGGACCTTTCGCGTGTGAAGCAAACGTGATAACCACTACACTACAGAAACTGCTGAAAATGACTTTTACGCACCTGCCCAGGCTCAATGCACTATTCACCATTGACAGCAAACACATTTCAGATGCCAGACAACATGATTTCCGAATGGATTCAGTCACAGCTGCTGTGTCATTGAGTGACAGTAAATGTCTACTACACTTAAAGCCTCCCCTGTATAGCTCTAGGAATTCCATTTAAAGGCCGGAACAGCGCCACTTTTTTTCACTAGCCAAAATTCCTGCTAGCGCAGTCCTCGTTAGTATAGTGGTCAGTATCTCCGCTTGTCACGCGGAAGACCAGGGTTCGATTCCCTGACGGGGAGTTTTAGACCAGTTGCTGGTAAGACAACAGCCATTTAACACAGAGACTATACGTTTCGAGCATGTTCCTGCTGTCAGCTTCACGTTGACGATATGATCGCCTACCTCGGCATGCATGTAAGGTTGCACATCAGAATGGAAAATACTGGTTCGAGCATGTTCCTGCTGTCAGCTTCACGTTGACGATATGATCGCCTACCTCGGCATGCATGAAAGGTTGCACATCAGAATGGAAAATACTGGTTCGAGCATGTTCCTGCTGTCAGCTTCACGTTGACGATATGATCGCCTACCTCGGCATGCATGAAAGGTTGCACATCAGAATGGAAAATACTGGTTCTCTCCATCCAGTTTCCTGGGAATGCTAGTCAGAACACTTTGATTGTGTGGAGGAAAAGCTAACCCTGGGGCAGTTGTACTTCTTATCCAGTTTCTGACAGTTCCAGAAAGTAGAGTTTTATTGTGTGGAGTAAGCAGGAACAAAGAACACTATTTCCGCCCAGTTTCGAACAGGGGACCTTTCGCGTGTGAAGCAAACGTGATAACCACTACACTACAGAAACTGCTGAAAATGACTTTTACGCACCTGCCCAGGCTCAATGCACTATTCACCATTGACAGCAAACACATTTCAGATGCCAGACAACATGATTTCCGAATGGATTCAGTCACAGCTGCTGTGTCATTGAGTGACAGTAAATGTCTACTACACTTAAAGCCTCCCCTGTATAGCTCTAGGAATTCCATTTAAAGGCCGGAACAGCGCCACTTTTTTTCACTAGCCAAAATTCCTGCTAGCGCAGTCCTCGTTAGTATAGTGGTCAGTATCTCCGCTTGTCACGCGGAAGACCAGGGTTCGATTCCCTGACGGGGAATTTTAGACCAGTTGCTGGTAAGACAACAGCCATTTAACACAGAGACTACGTTTCGAGCATGTTCCTGCTGTCAGCTTCACGTTGACGATATGATCGCCTACCTCGGCATGCATGAAAGGTTGCACATCAGAATGGAAAATACTGGTTCGAGCATGTTCCTGCTGTCAGCTTCACGTTGACGATATGATCGCCTACCTCGGCATGCATGAAAGGTTGCACATCAGAATGGAAAATACTGGTTCGAGCATGTTCCTGCTGTCAGCTTCACATTGACGATATGATCGCCTACCTCGGCATGCATGAAAGGTTGCACATCAGAATGGAAAATACTGGTTCGAGCATGTTCCTGCTGTCAGCTTCACGTTGACGATATGATCGCCTACCTCGGCATGCATGAAAGGTTGCACATCAGAATGGAAAATACTGGTTCGAGCATGTTCCTGCTGTCAGCTTCACGTTGACGATATGATCGCCTACCTCGGCATGCATGAAAGGTTGCACATCAGAATGGAAAATACTGGTTCTCTCCATCCAGTTTCCTGGGAATGCTAGTCAGAACACTTTGATTGTGTGGAGGAAAAGCTAACCCTGGGGCAGTTGTACTTCTTATCCAGTTTCTGACAGTTCCAGAAAGTAGAGTTTTATTGTGTGGAGTAAGCAGGAACAAAGAACACTATTTCCGCCCAGTTTCGAACAGGGGACCTTTCGCGTGTGAAGCAAACGTGATAACCACTACACTACAGAAACTGCTGAAAATGACTTTTACGCACCTGCCCAGGCTCAATGCACTATTCACCATTGACAGCAAACACATTTCAGATGCCAGACAACATGATTTCCGAATGGATTCAGTCACAGCTGCTGTGTCATTGAGTGACAGTAAATGTCTACTACACTTAAAGCCTCCCCTGTATAGCTCTAGGAATTCCATTTAAAGGCGGAACAGCGCCACTTTTTTTCACTAGCCAAAATTCCTGCTAGCGCAGTCCTCGTTAGTATAGTGGTCAGTATCTCCGCTTGTCACGCGGAAGACCAGGGTTCGATTCCCTGACGGGGAGTTTTAGACCAGTTGCTGGTAAGACAACAGCCATTTAACACAGAGACTATACGTTTCGAGCATGTTCCTGCTGTCAGCTTCACGTTGACGATATGATCGCCTACCTCGGCATGCATGAAAGGTTGCACATCAGAATGGAAAATACTGGTTCGAGCATGTTCCTGCTGTCAGCTTCACGTTGACGATATGATCGTCTACCTCGGCATGCATGAAAGGTTGCACATCAGAATGGAAAATACTGGTTCTCTTTATCCAGTTTGCTGGGAACGCTAGTCAGAACACTTTGATTTTGTGGAGGAAAAGCTAACCCTGGGGCAGTTGTACTTCTTATACAGTTTCTGACAGTTCCACAAAGTAGAGTTTTATTGTGTGGAGTAACCAGGAACAAAGAACAATGTTTCCCCCCAGTTTCGAACAGGGGACCTTTCGCGTGTGAAGCAAACGTGATAACCACTACACTACAGAAACTGCTGAAAATTAGTTTTACGCACCTGCCCAGGCTCAATGCACTATTCACCATTGACAGCAAACATTTCAGATGCCAGACAACATGATTTCCGAATGGATTCAGTCACAGCTGCTGTGTCATTGAGTGACAGTAAATGTCTACTACACTTAAAGCCTCCCCTGTATAGCTCTAGGAATTCCATTTAAAGGCGGAACAGCGCCACTTTTTTTCACTAGCCAAAATTCCTGCTAGCGCAGTCCTCGTTAGTATAGTGGTCAGTATCTCCGCTTGTCACGCGGAAGACCAGGGTTCGATTCCCTGACGGGGAGTTTTAGACCAGTTGCTGGTAAGACAACAGCCATTTAACACAGAGACTATACGTTTCGAGCATGTTCCTGCTGTCAGCTTCACGTTGACGATATGCTCGCCTACCTCGGCATGCATGAAAGGTTGCACATCAGAATGGAAAATACTGGTTCGAGCATGTTCCTGCTGTCAGCTTCACGTTGACGATATGATCGCCTACCTCGGCATGCATGAAAGGTTGCACATCAGAATGGAAAATACTGGTTCGAGCATGTTCCTGCTGTCAGCTTCACGTTGACGATATGATCGCCTACCTCGGCATGCATGAAAGGTTGCACATCAGAATGGAAAATACTGGTTCTCTTTATCCAGTTTGCTGGGAACGCTAGTCAGAACACTTTGATTTTGTGGAGGAAAAGCTAACCCTGGGGCAGTTGTACTTCTTATACAGTTTCTGACAGTTCCACAAAGTAGAGTTTTATTGTGTGGAGTAACCAGGAACAAAGAACAATGTTTCCGCCCAGTTTCGAACAGGGGACCTTTCGCGTGTGAAGCAAACGTGATAACCACTACACTACAGAAACTGCTGAAAATTAATTGTACGCACCTGCCCAGGCTCAATGCACTATTCACCATTGACAGCAAACATTTCAGATGCCAGACAACATGATTTCCGAATGGATTCAGTCACAGCTGCTGTGTCATTGAGTGACAGTAAATGTCTACTACACTTAAAGCCTCCCCTGTATAGCTCTAGGAATTCCATTTAAAGGCCGGAACAGCGCCACTTTTTTTCACTAGCCAAAATTCCTGCTAGCGCAGTCCTCGTTAGTATAGTGGTCAGTATCTCCGCTTGTCACGCGGAAGACCAGGGTTCGATTCCCTGACGGGGAGTTTTAGACCAGTTGCTGGTAAGACAACAGCCATTTAACACAGAGACTATACGTTTCGAGCATGTTCCTGCTGTCAGCTTCACGTTGACGATATGATCGCCTACCTCGGCATGCATGAAAGGTTGCACATCAGAATGGAAAATACTGGTTCGAGCATGTTCCTGCTGTCAGCTTCACGTTGACGATATGATCGCCTACCTCGGCATGCATGAAAGGTTGCACATCAGAATGGAAAATACTGGTTCTCTTCATCCAGTTTCCTGGGAATGCTAGTCAGAACACTTTGATTGTGTGGAGGAAAAGCTAACCCTGGGGTAGTTGTACTTCTTATCCAGTTTCTGACAGTTCCAGAAAGTAGAGTTTTATTGTGTGGAGTAAGCACACTATTTCCGCCCAGTTTCGAACAGGGCACCTTTCGCGTGTGAAGCAAACGTGATAACCACTACACTACAGAAACTGCTGTAAATGACTTTTACGCACCTGCCCAGGCTCAATGCACTATTCACCATTGACAGCAAACACATTTCAGATGCCAGACAACATGATTTCCGAATGGATTCAGTCACAGCTGCTGTGTCATTGAGTGACAGTAAATGTCTACTACACTTAAAGCCTCCCCTGTATAGCTCTAGGAATTCCATTTAAAGGCCGGAACAGCGCCACTTTTTTTCACTAGCCAAAATTCCTGCTAGCGCAGTCCTCGTTAGTATAGTGGTCAGTATCTCCGCTTGTCACGTGGAAGACCAGGGTTCGATTCCCTGACGGGGAGTTTTAGACCAGTTGCTGGTAAGACAACAGCCATTTAACACAGAGACTATACGTTTCGAGCATGTTCCTGCTGTCAGCTTCACGTTGACGATATGATCGCCTACCTCGGCATGCATGAAAGGTTGCACATCAGAATGGAAAATACTGGTTCGAGCATGTTCCTGCTGTCAGCTTCACGTTGACGATATGATCGCCTACCTCGGCATGCATGAAAGGTTGCACATCAGAATGGAAAATACTGGTTCTCTTTATCCAGTTTGCTGGGAACGCTAGTCAGAACACTTTGATTTTGTGGAGGAAAAGCTAACCCTGGGGCAGTTGTACTTCTTATACAGTTTCTGACAGTTCCACAAAGTAGAGTTTTATTGTGTGGAGTAACCAGGAACAAAGAACAATGTTTCCGCCCAGTTTCGAACAGGGGACCTTTCGCGTGTGAAGCAAACGTGATAACCACTACACTACAGAAACTGCTGAAAATTAGTTTTACGCACCTGCCCAGGCTCAATGCACTATTCACCATTGACAGCAAACATTTCAGATGCCAGACAACATGATTTCCGAATGGATTCAGTCACAGCTGCTGTGTCATTGAGTGACAGTAAATGTCTACTACACTTAAAGCCTCCTCTGTATAGCTCTAGGAATTCCATTTAAAGGCGGAACAGCGCCACTTTTTTTCACTAGCCAAAATTCCTGCTAGCGCAGTCCTCGTTAGTATAGTGGTCAGTATCTCCGCTTGTCACGCGGAAGACCAGGGTTCGATTCCCTGACGGGGAGTTTTAGACCAGTTGCTGGTAAGACAACAGCCATTTAACACAGAGACTATACGTTTCGAGCATGTTCCTGCTGGCAGCTTCACGTTGACGATATGATCGCCTACCTCGGCATGCATGAAAGGTTGCACATCAGAATGGAAAATACTGGTTCGAGCATGTTCCTGCTGTCAGCTTCACGTTGACGATATGATCGCCTACCTCGGCATGCATGAAAGGTTGCACATCAGAATGGAAAATACTGGTTCTCTTTATCCAGTTTGCTGGGAACGCTAGTCAGAACACTTTGATTTTGTGGAGGAAAAGCTAACCCTGGGGCAGTTGTACTTCTTATACAGTTTCTGACAGTTCCACAAAGTAGAGTTTTATTGTGTGGAGTAACCAGGAACAAAGAACAATGTTTCCGCCCAGTTTCGAACAGGGGACCTTTCGCGTGTGAAGCAAACGTGATAACCACTACACTACAGAAACTGCTGAAAATGACTTTTACGCACCTGCCCAGGCTCAATGCACTATTCACCATTGACAGCAAACACATTTCAGATGCCAGACAACATGATTTCCGAATGGATTCAGTCACAGCTGCTGTGTCATTGAGTGACAGTAAATGTCTACTACACTTAAAGCCTCCCCTGTATAGCTCTAGGAATTCCATTTAAAGACCGGAACAGCGCCACTTTTTTTCACTAGCCAAAATTCCTGCTAGCGCAGTCCTCGTTAGTATAGTGGTCAGTATCTCCGCTTGTCACGCGGAAGACCAGGGTTCGATTCCCTGACGGGGAGTTTTAGACCAGTTGCTGGTAAGACAACAGCCATTTAACACAGAGACTATACGTTTCGAGCATGTTCCTGCTGTCAGCTTCACGTTGACGATATGATCGCCTACCTCGGCATGCATGAAAGGTTGCACATCAGAATGGAAAATACTGGTTCTCTTCATCCAGTTTCCTGGGAATGCTAGTCAGAACACTTTGATTGTGTGGAGGAAAAGCTAACCCTGGGGCAGTTGTACTTCTTATCCAGTTTCTGACAGTTCCAGAAAGTAGAGTTTTATTGTGTGCAGTAAGCAGGAACAAAGAACACTATTTCCGCCCAGTTTCGAACAGGGGACCTTTCGCGTGTGAAGCAAACGTGATAACCACTACACTACAGAAACTGCTGAAAATGACTTTAACGCACCTGCCCAGGCTCAATGCACTATTCACCATTGACAGACAACACATTTCAGATGCCAGACAACATGATTTCCGAATGGATTCAGTCACAGCTGCTGTGTCATTGAGTGACAGTAAATGTCTACTACACTTAAAGCCTCCCCTGTATAGCTCTAGGAATTCCATTTAAAGGCCGGAACAGCGCCACTTTTTTTCACTAGCCAAAATTCCTGCTAGCGCAGTCCTCGTTAGTATAGTGGTCAGTATCTCCGCTTGTCACGCGGAAGACCAGGGTTCGATTCCCTGACGGGGAGTTTTAGACCAGTTGCTGGTAAGACAACAGCCATTTAACACAGAGACTATACGTTTCGAGCATGTTCCTGCTGTCAGCTTCACGTTGACGATATGATCGCCTACCTCGGCATGCATGAAAGGTTGCACATCAGAATGGAAAATACTGGTTCGAGCATGTTCCTGCTGTCAGCTTCACGTTGACGATATGATCGCCTACCTCGGCATGCATGAAACGTTGCACATCAGAATGGAAAATACTGGTTCTCTTCATCCAGTTTCCTGGGAATGCTAGTCAGAACACTTTGATTGTGTGGAGGAAAAGCTAACCCTGGGGTAGTTGTACTTCTTATCCAGTTTCTGACAGTTCCAGAAAGTAGAGTTTTATTGTGTGGAGTAAGCAGGAACACAGAACACTATTTCCGCCCAGTTTCGAACAGGGGACCTTTCGCGTGTGAAGCAAACGTGATAACCACTACACTACAGAAACTGCTGAAAATGACTTTAACGCACCTGCCCAGGCTCAATGCACTATTCACCATTGACAGCAAACACATTTCAGATGCCAGACAACATGATTTCCGAATGGATTCAGTCACAGCTGCTGTGTCATTGAGTGACAGTAAATGTCTACTACACTTAAAGCCTCCCCTGTATAGCTCTAGGAATTCCATTTAAAGGCCGGAACAGCGCCACTTTTTTTCACTAGCCAAAATTCCTGCTAGCGCAGTCCTCGTTAGTATAGTGGTCAGTATCTCCGCTTGTCACGCGGAAGACCAGGGTTCGATTCCCTGACGGGGAGTTTTAGACCAGTTGCTGGTAAGACAACAGCCATTTAACACAGAGACTATACGTTTCGAGCATGTTCCTGCTGTCAGCTTCACGTTGACGATATGATCGCCTACCTCGGCATGCATGAAAGGTTGCACATCAGAATGGAAAATACTGGTTCGAGCATGTTCCTGCTGTCAGCTTCACGTTGACGATATGATCGCCTACCTCGGCATGCATGAAAGGTTGCACATCAGAATGGAAAATACTGGTTCTCTTTATCCAGTTTGCTGGGAACGCTAGTCAGAACACTTTGATTTTGTGGAGGAAAAGCTAACCCTGGGGCAGTTGTACTTCTTATACAGTTTCTGACAGTTCCACAAAGTAGAGTTTTATTGTGTGGAGTAACCAGGAACAAAGAACAATGTTTCCCCCCAGTTTCGAACAGGGGACCTTTCGCGTGTGAAGCAAACGTGATAACCACTACACTACAGAAACTGCTGAAAATGACTTTTACGCACCTGCCCAGGCTCAATGCACTATTCACCATTGACAGCAACCATTTCAGATGCCAGACAACATGATTTCCGAATGGATTCAGTCACAGCTGCTGTGTCATTGAGTGACAGTAAATGTCTACTACACTTAAAGCCTCCCCTGTATAGCTCTAGGAATTCCATTTAAAGGCCGGAACAGCGCCACTTTTTTTCACTAGCCAAAATTCCTGCTAGCGCAGTCCTCGTTAGTATAGTGGTCAGTATCTCCGCTTGTCACGCGGAAGACCAGGGTTCGATTCCCTGACGGGGAGTTTTAGACCAGTTGCTGGTAAGACAACAGCCATTTAACACAGAGACTATACGTTTCGAGCATGTTCCTGCTGTCAGCTTCACGTTGACGATATGATCGCCTACCTCGGCATGCATGAAAGGTTGCACATCAGAATGGAAAATACTGGTTCGAGCATGTTCCTGCTGTCAGCTTCACGTTGACGATATGATCGCCTACCTCGGCATGCATGAAAGGTTGCACATCAGAATGGAAAATACTGGTTCTCTTCATCCAGTTTCCTGGGAATGCTAGTCAGAACACTTTGATTGTGTGGAGGAAAAGCTAACCCTGGGGTAGTTGTACTTCTTATCCAGTTTCTGACAGTTCCAGAAAGTAGAGTTTTATTGTGTGGAGTAAGCACACTATTTCCGCCCAGTTTCGAACAGGGCACCTTTCGCGTGTGAAGCAAACGTGATAACTACTACACTACAGAAACTGCTGAAAATGACTTTTACGCACCTGCCCAGGCTCAATGCACTATTCACCATTGACAGCAAACACATTTCAGATGCCAGACAACATGATTTCCGAATGGATTCAGTCACAGCTGCTGTGTCATTGAGTGACAGTAAATGTCTACTACACTTAAAGCCTCCCCTGTATAGCTCTAGGAATTCCATTTAAAGGCCGGAACAGCGCCACTTTTTTTCACTAGCCAAAATTCCTGCTAGCGCAGTCCTCGTTAGTATAGTGGTCAGTATCTCCGCTTGTCACGCGGAAGACAAGGGTTCGATTCCCTGACGGGGAGTTTTAGACCAGTTGCTGGTAAGACAACAGCCATTTAACACAGAGACTATACGTTTCGAGCATGTTCCTGCTGTCAGCTTCACGTTGACGATATGATCGCCTACCTCGGCATGCATGAAAGGTTGCACATCAGAATGGAAAATACTGGTTCGAGCATGTTCCTGCTGTCAGCTTCACGTTGACGATATGATCGCCTACCTCGGCATGCATGAAAGGTTGCACATCAGAATGGAAAATACTGGTTCGAGCATGTTCCTGCTGTCAGCTTCACGTTGACGATATGATCGCCTACCTCGGCATGCATGAAAGGTTGCACATCAGAATGGAAAATACTGGTTCTCTTCATCCAGTTTCCTGGGAATGCTAGTCAGAACACTTTGATTGTGTGGAGGAAAAGCTAACCCTGGGGCAGTTGTACTTCTTATCCAGTTTCTGACAGTTCCAGAAAGTAGAGTTTTATTGTGTGGAGTAAGCAGGAACAAAGAACACTATTTCCGTCCAGTTTCGAACAGGGCACCTTTCGCGTGTGAAGCAAACGTGATAACCACTACACTACAGAAACTGCTGAAAATGACTTTTACGCACCTGCCCAGGCTCAATGCACTATTCACCATTGACAGCAAACACATTTCAGATGCCAGACAACATGATTTCCGAATGGATTCAGTCACAGCTGCTGTGTCATCGAGTGACAGTAAATGTCTACTACACTTAATGCCTCCCCTGTATAGCTCTAGGAATTCCATTTAAAGGCCGGAACAGCGCCACTTTTTTTCACTAGCCAAAATTCCTGCTAGCGCAGTCCTCGTTAGTATAGTGGTCAGTATCTCCGCTTGTCACGCGGAAGACCAGGGTTCGATTCCCTGACGGGGAGTTTTAGACCAGTTGCTGGTAAGACAACAGCCATTTAACACAGAGACTATACGTTTCGAGCATGTTCCTGCTGTCAGCTTCACGTTGACGATATGATCGCCTACCTCGGCATGCATGAAAGGTTGCACATCAGAATGGAAAATACTGGTTCTCTTCATCCAGTTTCCTGGGAATGCTAGTCAGAACACTTTGATTGTGTGGAGGAAAAGCTAACCCTGGGGCAGTTGTACTTCTTATCCAGTTTCTGACAGTTCCAGAAAGTAGAGTTTTATTGTGTGGAGTAAGCAGGAACAAAGAACACTATTTCCGCCCAGTTTCGAACAGGGGACCTTTCGCGTGTGAAGCAAACGTGATAACCACTACACTACAGAAACTGCTGAAAATGACTTTAACGCACCTGCCCAGGCTCAATGCACTATTCACCATTGACAGCAAACACATTTCAGATGCCAGACAACATGATTTCCGAATGGATTCAGTCACAGCTGCTGTGTCATTGAGTGACAGTAAATGTCTACTACACTTAAAGCCTCCCCTATATAGCTCTAGGAATTCCATTTAAAGGCCGGAACAGTGCCACTTTTTTTCACTAGCCAAAATTCCTGCTAGCGCAGTCCTCGTTAGTATAGTGGTCAGTATCTCCGCTTGTCACGCGGAAGACCAGGGTTCGATTCCCTGACGGGGAGTTTTAGACCAGTTGCTGGTAAGACAACAGCCATTTAACACAGAGACTATACGTTTCGAGCATGTTCCTGCTGTCAGCTTCACGTTGACGATATGATCGCCTACCTCGGCATGCATGAAAGGTTGCACATCAGAATGGAAAATACTGGTTCGAGCATGTTCCTGCTGTCAGCTTCACGTTGACGATATGATCGCCTACCTCGGCATGCATGAAAGGTTGCACATCAGAATGGAAAATACTGGTTCTCTTTATCCAGTTTGCTGGGAACGCTAGTCAGAACACTTTGATTTTGTGGAGGAAAAGCTAACCCTGGGGCAGTTGTACTTCTTATACAGTTTCTGACAGTTCCACAAAGTAGAGTTTTATTGTGTGGAGTAACCAGGAACAAAGAACAATGTTTCCCCCCAGTTTCGAACAGGGGACCTTTCGCGTGTGAAGCAAACGTGATAACCACTACACTACAGAAACTGCTGAAAATTAGTTTTACGCACCTGCCCAGGCTCAATGCACTATTCACCATTGACAGCAACCATTTCAGATGCCAGACAACATGATTTCCGAATGGATTCAGTCACAGCTGCTGTGTCATTGAGTGACAGTAAATGTCTACTACACTTAAAGCCTCCCCTGTATAGCTCTAGGAATTCCATTTAAAGGCCGGAACAGCGCCACTTTTTTTCACTAGCCAAAATTCCTGCTAGCGCAGTCCTCGTTAGTATAGTGGTCAGTATCTCCGCTTGTCACGCGGAAGACCAGGGTTCGATTCCCTGACGGGGAGTTTTAGACCAGTTGCTGGTAAGACAACAGCCATTTAACACAGAGACTATACGTTTCGAGCATGTTCCTGCTGTCAGCTTCACGTTGACGATATGATCGCCTACCTCGGCATGCATGAAAGGTTGCACATCAGAATGGAAAATACTGGTTCGAGCATGTTCCTGCTGTCAGCTTCACGTTGACGATATGATCGCCTACCTCGGCATGCATGAAAGGTTGCACATCAGAATGGAAAATACTGGTTCTCTTCATCCAGTTTCCTGGGAATGCTAGTCAGAACACTTTGATTGTGTGGAGGAAAAGCTAACCCTGGGGCAGTTGTACTTCTTATCCAGTTTCTGACAGTTCCAGAAAGTAGAGTTTTATTGTGTGGAGTAAGCAGGAACAAAGAACACTATTTCCGCCCAGTTTCGAACAGGGGACCTTTCGCGTGTGAAGCAAACGTGATAACCACTACACTACAGAAACTGCTGAAAATGACTTTTACGCACCTGCCCAGGCTCAATGCACTATTCACCATTGACAGCAAACACATTTCAGATGCCAGACAACATGATTTCCGAATGGATTCAGTCACAGCTGCTGTGTCATTGAGTGACAGTAAATGTCTACTACACTTAAAGCCTCCCCTGTATAGCTCTAGGAATTCCATTTAAAGGCCGGAACAGCGCCACTTTTTTTCACTAGCCAAAATTCCTGCTAGCGCAGTCCTCGTTAGTATAGTGGTCAGTATCTCCGCTTGTCACGCGGAAGACCAGGGTTCGATTCCCTGACGGGGAGTTTTAGACCAGTTGCTGGTAAGACAACAGCCATTTAACACAGAGACTATACGTTTCGAGCATGTTCCTGCTGTCAGCTTCACGTTGACGATATGATCGCCTACCTCGGCATGCATGAAAGGTTGCACATCAGAATGGAAAATACTGGTTCGAGCATGTTCCTGCTGTCAGCTTCACGTTGACGATATGATCGCCTACCTCGGCATGCATGAAAGGTTGCACATCAGAATGGAAAATACTGGTTCTCTTTATCCAGTTTGCTGGGAACGCTAGTCAGAACACTTTGATTTTGTGGAGGAAAAGCTAACCCTGGGGCAGTTGTACTTCTTATACAGTTTCTGACAGTTCCAGAAAGTAGAGTTTTATTGTGTGGAGTAAGCAGGAACAAAGAACAATGTTTCCGCCCAGTTTCGAACAGGGGACCTTTCGCGTGTGAAGCAAACGTGATAACCACTACACTACAGAAACTGCTGAAAATGACTTTTACGCACCTGCCCAGGCTCAATGCACTATTCACCATTGACAGCAAACACATTTCAGATGCCAGACAACATGATTTCCGAATGGATTCAGTCACAGCTGCTGTGTCATTGAGTGACAGTAAATGTCTACTACACTTAAAGCCTCCCCTGTATAGCTCTAGGAATTCCATTTAAAGGCCGGAACAGCGCCACTTTTTTTCACTAGCCAAAATTCCTGCTAGCGCAGTCCTCGTTAGTATAGTGGTCAGTATCTCCGCTTGTCACGCGGAAGACCAGGGTTCGATTCCCTGACGGGGAGTTTTAGACCAGTTGCTGGTAAGACAACAGCCATTTAACACAGAGACTATACGTTTCGAGCATGTTCCTGCTGTCAGCTTCACGTTGACGATATGATCGCCTACCTCGGCATGCATGAAAGGTTGCACATCAGAATGGAAAATACTGGTTCGAGCATGTTCCTGCTGTCAGCTTCACGTTGACGATATGATCGCCTACCTCGGCATGCATGAAAGGTTGCACATCAGAATGGAAAATACTGGTTCTCTTTATCCAGTTTGCTGGGAACGCTAGTCAGAACACTTTGATTTTGTGGAGGAAAAGCTAACCCTGGGGCAGTTGTACTTCTTATACAGTTTCTGACAGTTCCACAAAGTAGAGTTTTATTGTGTGGAGTAACCAGGAACAAAGAACAATGTTTCCGCCCAGTTTCGAACAGGGGACCTTTCGCGTGTGAAGCAAACGTGATAACCACTACACTACAGAAACTGCTGAAAATTAGTTTTACGCACCTGCCCAGGCTCAATGCACTATTCACCATTGACAGCAAACATTTCAGATGCCAGACAACATGATTTCCGAATGGATTCAGTCACAGCTGCTGTGTCATTGAGTGACAGTAAATGTCTACTACACTTAAAGCCTCCCCTGTATAGCTCTAGGAATTCCATTTAAAGGCCGGAACAGCGCCACTTTTTTTCACTAGCCAAAATTCCTGCTAGCGCAGTCCTCGTTAGTATAGTGGTCAGTATCTCCGCTTGTCACGCGGAAGACCAGGGTTCGATTCCCTGACGGGGAGTTTTAGACCAGTTGCTGGTAAGACAACAGCCATTTAACACAGAGACTATACGTTTCGAGCACGTTCCTGCTGTCAGCTTCACGTTGACGATATGATCGCCTACCTCGGCATGCATGAAAGGTTGCACATCAGAATGGAAAATACTGGTTCGAGCATGTTCCTGCTGTCAGCTTCACGTTGACGATATGATCGCCTACCTCGGCATGCATGAAAGGTTGCACATCAGAATGGAAAATACTGGTTCTCTTTATCCAGTTTGCTGGGAACGCTAGTCAGAACACTTTGATTGTGTGGAGGAAAAGCTAACCCTGGTGCAGTTGTACTTCTTATCCAGTTTCTGACAGTTCCAGAAAGTAGAGTTTTATTGTGTGGAGTAAGCAGGAACAAAGAACACTATTTCCGCACAGTTTCGAACAGGGGACCTTTCGCGTGTGAA
Source organism: Melanostigma gelatinosum (assembly GCF_949748355.1). Taxonomy (NCBI): domain Eukaryota; kingdom Metazoa; phylum Chordata; class Actinopteri; order Perciformes; family Zoarcidae; genus Melanostigma; species Melanostigma gelatinosum. The sequence continues at coordinate 137,274 of NC_136650.1, read as the reverse complement.
GCAAACGTGATAACCACTACACTACAGAAACTGCTGAAAATGACTTTTACGCACCTGCCCAGGCTCAATGCACTATTCACCATTGACAGCAAACACATTTCAGATGCCAGACAACATGATTTCCGAATGGATTCAGTCACAGCTGCTGTGTCATTGAGTGACAGTAAATGTCTACTACACTTAAAGCCTCCCCTGTATAGCTCTAGGAATTCCATTTAAAGGCCGGAACAGCGGCACTTTTTTTCACTAGCCAAAATTCCTGCTAGCGCAGTCCTTGTTAGTATAGTGGTCAGTATCTCCGCTTGTCACGCGGAAGACCAGGGTTCGATTCCCTGACGGGGAGTTTTAGACCAGTTGCTGGTAAGACAACAGCCATTTAACACAGAGACTATACGTTTCAAGCATGTTCCTGCTGTCAGCTTCACGTTGACGATATGATCGCCTACCTCGGCATGCATGAAAGGTTGCACATCAGAATGGAAAATACTGGTTCGAGCATGTTCCTGCTGTCAGCTTCACGTTGACGATATGATCGCCTACCTCGGCATGCATGAAAGGTTGCACATCAGAATGGAAAATACTGGTTCGAGCATGTTCCTGCTGTCAGCTTCACGTTGACGATATGATCGCCTACCTCGGCATGCATGAAAGGTTGCACATCAGAATGGAAAATACTGGTTCTCTCCATCCAGTTTCCTGGGAATGCTAGTCAGAACACTTTGATTGTGTGGAGGAAAAGCTAACCCTGGGGCAGTTGTACTTCTTATCCAGTTTCTGACAGTTCCAGAAAGTAGAGTTTTATTGTGTGGAGTAAGCAGGAACAAAGAACACTATTTCCGCCCAGTTTCGAACAGGGGACCTTTCGCGTGTGAAGCAAACGTGATAACCACTACACTACAGAAACTGCTGAAAATGACTTTTACGCACCTGCCCAGGCTCAATGCACTATTCACCATTGACAGCAAACACATTTCAGATGCCAGACAACATGATTTCCGAATGGATTCAGTCACAGCTGCTGTGTCATTGAGTGACAGTAAATGTCTACTACACTTAAAGCCTCCCCTGTATAGCTCTAGGAATTCCATTTAAAGGCCGGAACAGCGCCACTTTTTTTCACTAGCCAAAATTCCTGCTAGCGCAGTCCTCGTTAGTATAGTGGTCAGTATCTCCGCTTGTCACGCGGAAGACCAGGGTTCGATTCCCTGACGGGGAGTTTTAGACCAGTTGCTGGTAAGACAACAGCCATTTAACACAGAGACTATACGTTTCGAGCATGTTCCTGCTGTCAGCTTCACGTTGACGATATGATCGCCTACCTCGGCATGCATGTAAGGTTGCACATCAGAATGGAAAATACTGGTTCGAGCATGTTCCTGCTGTCAGCTTCACGTTGACGATATGATCGCCTACCTCGGCATGCATGAAAGGTTGCACATCAGAATGGAAAATACTGGTTCGAGCATGTTCCTGCTGTCAGCTTCACGTTGACGATATGATCGCCTACCTCGGCATGCATGAAAGGTTGCACATCAGAATGGAAAATACTGGTTCTCTCCATCCAGTTTCCTGGGAATGCTAGTCAGAACACTTTGATTGTGTGGAGGAAAAGCTAACCCTGGGGCAGTTGTACTTCTTATCCAGTTTCTGACAGTTCCAGAAAGTAGAGTTTTATTGTGTGGAGTAAGCAGGAACGAAGAACACTATTTCCGCCCAGTTTCGAACAGGGGACCTTTCGCGTGTGAAGCAAACGTGATAACCACTACACTACAGAAACTGCTGAAAATGACTTTTACGCACCTGCCCAGGCTCAATGCACTATTCACCATTGACAGCAAACACATTTCAGATGCCAGACAACATGATTTCCGAATGGATTCAGTCACAGCTGCTGTGTCATTGAGTGACAGTAAATGTCTACTACACTTAAAGCCTCCCCTGTATAGCTCTAGGAATTCCATTTAAAGGCCGGAACAGCGCCACTTTTTTTCACTAGCCAAAATTCCTGCTAGCGCAGTCCTCGTTAGTATAGTGGTCAGTATCTCCGCTTGTCACGCGGAAGACCAGGGTTCGATTCCCTGACGGGGAGTTTTAGACCAGTTGCTGGTAAGACAACAGCCATTTAACACAGAGACTACGTTTCGAGCATGTTCCTGCTGTCAGCTTCACGTTGACGATATGATCGCCTACCTCGGCATGCATGAAAGGTTGCACATCAGAATGGAAAATACTGGTTCGAGCATGTTCCTGCTGTCAGCTTCACGTTGACGATATGATCGCCTACCTCGGCATGCATGAAAGGTTGCACATCAGAATGGAAAATACTGGTTCGAGCATGTTCCTGCTGTCAGCTTCACGTTGACGATATGATCGCCTACCTCGGCATGCATGAAAGGTTGCACATCAGAATGGAAAATACTGGTTCGAGCATGTTCCTGCTGTCAGCTTCACGTTGACGATATGATCGCCTACCTCGGCATGCATGAAAGGTTGCACATCAGAATGGAAAATACTGGTTCGAGCATGTTCCTGCTGTCAGCTTCACGTTGACGATATGATCGCCTACCTCGGCATGCATGAAAGGTTGCACATCAGAATGGAAAATACTGGTTCTCTCCATCCAGTTTCCTGGGAATGCTAGTCAGAACACTTTGATTGTGTGGAGGAAAAGCTAACCCTGGGGCAGTTGTACTTCTTATCCAGTTTCTGACAGTTCCAGAAAGTAGAGTTTTATTGTGTGGAGTAAGCAGGAACAAAGAACACTATTTCCGCCCAGTTTCGAACAGGGGACCTTTCGCGTGTGAAGCAAACGTGATAACCACTACACTACAGAAACTGCTGAAAATTAGTTTTACGCACCTGCCCAGGCTCAATGCACTATTCACCATTGACAGCAAACATTTCAGATGCCAGACAACATGATTTCCGAATGGATTCAGTCACAGCTGCTGTGTCATTGAGTGACAGTAAATGTCTACTACACTTAAAGCCTCCCCTGTATAGCTCTAGGAATTCCATTTAAAGGCCGGAACAGCGCCACTTTTTTTCACTAGCCAAAATTCCTGCTAGCGCAGTCCTCGTTAGTATAGTGGTCAGTATCTCCACTTGTCACGCGGAAGACCAGGGTTCGATTCCCTGACGGGGAGTTTTAGACCAGTTGCTGGTAAGACAACAGCCATTTAACACAGAGACTACGTTTCGAGCATGTTCCTGCTGTCAGCTTCACGTTGACGATATGATCGCCTACCTCGGCATGCATGAAAGGTTGCACATCAGAATGGAAAATACTGGTTCGAGCATGTTCCTGCTGTCAGCTTCACGTTGACGATATGATCGCCTACCTCGGCATGCATGAAAGGTTGCACATCAGAATGGAAAATACTGGTTCGAGCATGTTCCTGCTGTCAGCTTCACGTTGACGATATGATCGCCTACCTCGGCATGCATGAAAGGTTGCACATCAGAATGGAAAATACTGGTTCTCTTCATCCAGTTTCCTGGGAATGCTAGTCAGAACACTTTGATTGTGTGGAGGAAAAGCTAACCCTGGGGCAGTTGTACTTCTTATCCAGTTTCTGACAGTTCCAGAAAGTAGAGTTTTATTGTGTGGAGTAAGCAGGAACAAAGAACACTATTTCCGCCCAGTTTCGAACAGGGGACCTTTCGCGTGTGAAGCAAACGTGATAACCACTACACTACAGAAACTGCTGAAAATGACTTTTACGCACCTGCCCAGGCTCAATGCACTATTCACCATTGACAGCAAACACATTTCAGATGCCAGACAACATGATTTCCGAATGGATTCAGTCACAGCTGCTGTGTCATTGAGTGACAGTAAATGTCTACTACACTTAAAGCCTCCCCTGTATAGCTCTAGGAATTCCATTTAAAGGCCGGAACAGCCCCACTTTTTTTCACTAGCCAAAATTCCTGCTAGCGCAGTCCTCGTTAGTATAGTGGTCAGTATCTCCGCTTGTCACGCGGAAGACCAGGGTTCGATTCCCTGACGGGGAGTTTTAGACCAGTTGCTGGTAAGACAACAGCCATTTAACACAGAGACTATACGTTTCGAGCATGTTCCTGCTGTCAGCTTCACGTTGACGATATGATCGCCTACCTCGGCATGCATGAAAGGTTGCACATCAGAATGGAAAATACTGGTTCGAGCATGTTCCTGCTGTCAGCTTCACGTTGACGATATGATCGCCTACCTCGGCATGCATGAAAGGTTGCACATCAGAATGGAAAATACTGGTTCGAGCATGTTCCTGCTGTCAGCTTCACGTTGACGATATGATCGCCTACCTCGGCATGCATGAAAGGTTGCACATCAGAATGGAAAATACTGGTTCTCTTCATCCAGTTTCCTGGGAATGCTAGTCAGAACACTTTGATTGTGTGGAGGAAAAGCTAACCCTGGGGCAGTTGTACTTCTTATCCAGTTTCTGACAGTTCCAGAAAGTAGAGTTTTATTGTGTGGAGTAAGCAGGAACAAAGAACACTATTTCCGCCCAGTTTCGAACAGGGGACCTTTCGCGTGTGAAGCAAACGTGATAACCACTACACTACAGAAACTGCTGAAAATGACTTTTACGCACCTGCCCAGGCTCAATGCACTATTCACCATTGACAGCAAACACATTTCAGATGCCAGACAATATGATTTCCGAATGGATTCAGTCACAGCTGCTGTGTCATTGAGTGACAGTAAATATCTACTACACTTAAAGCCTCCCCTGTATAGCTCTAGGAATTCCATTTAAAGGCCGGAACAGCGCCACTTTTTTTCACTAGCCAAAATTCCTGCTAGCGCAGTCCTCGTTAGTATAGTGGTCAGTATCTCCGCTTGTCACGCGGAAGACCAGGGTTCGATTCCCTGACGGGGAGTTTTAGACCAGTTGCTGGTAAGACAACAGCCATTTAACACAGAGACTATACGTTTCGAGCATGTTCCTGCTGTCAGCTTCACGTTGACGATATGATCGCCTACCTCGGCATGCATGAAAGGTTGCACATCAGAATGGAAAATACTGGTTCGAGCATGTTCCTGCTGTCAGCTTCACGTTGACGATATGATCGCCTACCTCGGCATGCATGAAAGGTTGCACATCAGAATGGAAAATACTGGTTCTCTTTATCCAGTTTGCTGGGAACGCTAGTCAGAACACTTTGATTTTGTGGAGGAAAAGCTAACCCTGGGGCAGTTGTACTTCTTATACAGTTTCTGACAGTTCCACAAAGTAGAGTTTTATTGTGTGGAGTAACCAGGAACAAAGAACAATGTTTCCGCCCAGTTTCGAACAGGGGACCTTTCGCGTGTGAAGCAAACGTGATAACCACTACACTACAGAAACTGCTGAAAATTAGTTTTACGCACCTGCCCAGGCTCAATGCACTATTCACCATTGACAGCAAACATTTCAGATGCCACACAACATGATTTCCGAATGGATTCAGTCACAGCTGCTGTGTCATTGAGTGACAGTAAATGTCTACTACACTTAAAGCCTCCCCTGTATAGCTCTAGGAATTCCATTTAAAGGCCGGAACAGCGCCACTTTTTTTCACTAGCCAAAATTCCTGCTAGCGCAGTCCTCGTTAGTATAGTGGTCAGTATCTCCGCTTGTCACGGGGAAGACCAGGGTTCGATTCCCTGACGGGGAGTTTTAGACCAGTTGCTGGTAAGACAACAGCCATTTAACACAGAGACTACGTTTCGAGCATGTTCCTGCTGTCAGCTTCACGTTGACGATATGATCGCCTACCTCGGCATGCATGAAAGGTTGCACATCAGAATGGAAAATACTGGTTCGAGCATGTTCCTGCTGTCAGCTTCACGTTGACGATATTATCGCCTACCTCGGCATGCATGAAAGGTTGCACATCAGAATGGAAAATACTGGTTCGAGCATGTTCCTGCTGTCAGCTTCACGTTGACGATATGATCGCCTACCTCGGCATGCATGAAAGGTTGCACATCAGAATGGAAAATACTGGTTCTCTTCATCCAGTTTCCTGGGAATGCTAGTCAGAACACTTTGATTGTGTGGAGGAAAAGCTAACCCTGGGGCAGTTGTACTTCTTATCCAGTTTCTGACAGTTCCAGAAAGTAGAGTTTTATTGTGTGGAGTAAGCAGGAACAAAGAACACTATTTCCGCCCAGTTTCGAACAGGGGACCTTTCGCGTGTGAAGCAAACGTGATAACCACTACACTACAGAAACTGCTGAAAATGACTTTTACGCACCTGCCCAGGCTCAATGCACTATTCACCATTGACAGCAAACACATTTCAGATGCCAGACAACATGATTTCCGAATGGATTCAGTCACAGCTGCTGTGTCATTGAGTGACAGTAAATGTCTACTACACTTAAAGCCTCCCCTGTATAGCTCTAGGAATTCCATTTAAAGACCGGAACAGCGCCACTTTTTTTCACTAGCCAAAATTCCTGCTAGCGCAGTCCTCGTTAGTATAGTGGTCAGTATCTCCGCTTGTCACGCGGAAGACCAGGGTTCGATTCCCTGACGGGGAGTTTTAGACCAGTTGCTGGTAGGACAACAGCCATTTAACACAGAGACTATACGTTTCGAGCCTGTTCCTGCTGTCAGCTTCATGTTGACGATATGATCGCCTACCTCGGCATGCATGAAAGGTTGCACATCAGAATGGAAAATACTGGTTCGAGCATGTTCCTGCTGTCAGCTTCACGTTGACGATATGATCGCCTACCTCGGCATGCATGAAAGGTTGCACATCAGAATGGAAAATACTGGTTCGAGCATGTTCCTGCTGTCAGCTTCACGTTGACGATATGATCGCCTACCTCGGCATGCATTAAAGGTTGCACATCAGAATGGAAAATACTGGTTCGAGCATGTTCCTGCTGTCAGCTTCACGTTGACGATATGATCGCCTACCTCGGCATGCATGAAAGGTTGCACATCAGAATGGAAAATACTGGTTCGAGCATGTTCCTGCTGTCAGCTTCACGTTGACGATATGATCGCCTACCTCGGCTTGCATGAAAGGTTGCACATCAGAATGGAAAATACTGGTTCTCTTCATCCAGTTTCCTGGGAATGCTAGTCAGAACACTTTGATTGTGTGGAGGAAAAGCTAACCCTGGGGCAGTTGTACTTCTTATCCAGTTTCTGACAGTTCCAGAAAGTAGAGTTTTATTGTGTGGAGTAAGCAGGAACAAAGAACACTATTTCCGCCCAGTTTCGAACAGGGGACCTTTCGCGTGTGAAGCAAACGTGATAACCACTACACTACAGAAACTGCTGAAAATGACTTTTACGCACCTGCCCAGGCTCAATGCACTATTCACCATTGACAGCAAACACATTTCAGATGCCAGACAACATGATTTCCGAATGGATTCAGTCACAGCTGCTGTGTCATTGAGTGACAGTAAATGTCTACTACACTTAAAGCCTCCCCTGTATAGCTCTAGGAATTCCATTTAAAGGCCGGAACAGCGCCACTTTTTTTCACTAGCCAAAATTCCTGCTAGCGCAGTCCTCGTTAGTATAGTGGTCAGTATCTCCGCTTGTCACGCGGAAGACCAGGGTTCGATTCCCTGACGGGGAGTTTTAAACCAGTTGCTGGTAAGACAACAGCCATTTAACACAGAGACTATACGTTTCGAGCATGTTCCTGCTGTCAGCTTCACGTTGACGATATGATCGCCTACCTCGGCATGCATGAAAGGTTGCACATCAGAATGGAAAATACTGGTTCGAGCATGTTCCTGCTGTCAGCTTCACGTTGACGATATGATCGCCTACCTCGGCATGCATGAAAGGTTGCACATCAGAATGGAAAATACTGGTTCGAGCATGTTCCTGCTGTCAGCTTCACGTTGACGATATGATCGCCTACCTCGGCATGCATGAAAGGTTGCACATCAGAATGGAAAATACTGGTTCGAGCATGTTCCTGCTGTCAGCTTCACGTTGACGATATGATCGCCTACCTCGGCATGCATGAAAGGTTGCACATCAGAATGGAAAATACTGGTTCGAGCATGTTCCTGCTGTCAGCTTCACGTTGACGATGTGATCGCCTACCTCGGCATGCATGAAAGGTTGCACATCAGAATGGAAAATACTGGTTCTCTTCATCCAGTTTCCTGGGAATGCTAGTCAGAACACTTTGATTGTGTGGAGGAAAAGCTAACCCTGGGGCAGTTGTACTTCTTATCCAGTTTCTGACAGTTCCAGAAAGTAGAGTTTTATTGTGTGGAGTAAGCAGGAACAAAGAACACTATTTCCGCCCAGTTTCGAACAGGGGACCTTTCGCGTGTGAAGCAAACGTGATAACCACTACACTACAGAAACTGCTGAAAATGACTTTTACGCACCTGCCCAGGCTCAATGCACTATTCACCATTGACAGCAAACACATTTCAGATGCCAGACAACATGATTTCCGAATGGATTCAGTCACAGCTGCTGTGTCATTGAGTGACAGTAAATGTCTACTACACTTAAAGCCTCCCCTGTATAGCTCTAGGAATTCCATTTAAAGGCCGGAACAGCGCCACTTTTTTTCACTAGCCAAAATTCCTGCTAGCGCAGTCCTCGTTAGTATAGTGGTCAGTATCTCCGCTTGTCACGCGGAAGACCAGGGTTCGATTCCCTGACGGGGAGTTTTAGACCAGTTGCTGGTAAGACAACAGCCATTTAACACAGAGACTATACGTTTCGAGCATGTTCCTGCTGTCAGCTTCACGTTGACGATATGATCGCCTACCTCGGCATGCATGAAAGGTTGCACATCAGAATGGAAAATACTTGTTCGAGCATGTTCCTGCTGTCAGCTTCACGTTGACGATATGATCGCCTACCTCGGCATGCATGAAAGGTTGCACATCAGAATGGAAAATACTGGTTCGAGCATGTTCCTGCTGTCAGCTTCACGTTGACGATATGATCGCCTACCTCGGCATGCATGAAAGGTTGCACATCAGAATGGAAAATACTGGTTCTCTTTATCCAGTTTGCTGGGAACGCTAGTCAGAACACTTTGATTTTGTGGAGGAAAAGCTAACCCTGGGGCAGTTGTACTTCTTATACAGTTTCTGACAGTTCCACAAAGTAGAGTTTTATTGTGTGGAGTAACCAGGAACAAAGAACAATGTTTCCGCCCAGTTTCGAACAGGGGACCTTTCGCGTGTGAAGCAAACGTGACAACCACTACACTACAGAAACTGCTGAAAATTAGCTTTACGCACCTGCCCAGGCTCAATGCACTATTCACCATTGACAGCAAACATTTCAGATGCCAGACAACATGATTTCCGAATGGATTCAGTCACAGCTGCTGTGTCATTGAGTGACAGTAAATGTCTACTACACTTAAAGCCTCCCCTGTATAGCTCTAGGAATTCCATTTAAAGGCCGGAACAGCGCCACTTTTTTTCACTAGCCAAAATTCCTGCTAGCGCAGTCCTCGTTAGTATAGTGGTCAGTATCTCCGCTTGTCACGTGGAAGACCAGGGTTCGATTCCCTGACGGGGAGTTTTAGACCAGTTGCTGGTAAGACAACAGCCATTTAACACAGAGACTATACGTTTCGAGCATGTTCCTGCTGTCAGCTTCACGTTGACGATATGATCGCCTACCTCGGCATGCATGAAAGGTTGCACATCAGAATGGAAAATACTGGTTCGAGCATGTTCCTGCTGTCAGCTTCACGTTGACGATATGATCGCCTACCTCGGCATGCATGAAAGGTTGCACATCAGAATGGAAAATACTGGTTCTCTTTATCCAGTTTGCTGGGAACGCTAGTCAGAACACTTTGATTTTGTGGAGGAAAAGCTAACCCTGGGGCAGTTGTACTTCTTATACAGTTTCTGACAGTTCCACAAAGTAGAGTTTTATTGTGTGGAGTAACCAGGAACAAAGAACAATGTTTCCGCCCAGTTTCGAACAGGGAACCTTTCGCATGTAAAGCAAACGTGATAACCACTACACTACGGAAACTGCTAAAAATTACTTTTACGCACCTGCCAGGCTCAATGCACCATTCACCATTGCCAGCAAACATTTCAGATGCCAGACAACATGATTTCCGAATGGATTCAGTCACAGCTGCTGTGTCATTGAGTGACAGTAAATGTCTACTACACTTAAAGCCTCCCCTGTATAGCTCTAGGAATTCCATTTAAAGGCCGGAACAGCGGCACTTTTTTTCACTAGCCAAAATTCCTGCTAGCGCAGTCCTCGTTAGTATAGTGGTCAGTATCTCCGCTTGTCACGCGGAAGACCAGGGTTCGATTCCCTGACGGGGAGGTTTAGACCAGTTGCTGGTAAGACAACAGCCATTTAACACAGAGACTATACGTTTCGAGCATCTTCCTGCTGTCAGCTTAACGTTGACGATATGATCGCCTACCTCGGCATGCATGAAAGGTTGCACATCAGAATGGAAAATACTGGTTCTCTTTATCCAGTTTGCTGGGAACGCTAGTCAGAACACTTTGATTTTGTGGAGGAAAAGCTAACCCTGGGGCAGTTGTACTTCTTATACAGTTTCTGACAGTTCCACAAAGTAGAGTTTTATTGTGTGGAGTAACCAGGAACAAAGAACAATGTTTCCGCCCAGTTTCGAACAGGGGACCTTTCGCGTGTGAAGCAAACGTGATAACCACTACACTACAGAAACTGCTGAAAATTAGCTTTACGCACCTGCCCAGGCTCAATGCACTATTCACCATTGACAGCAAACATTTCAGATGCCAGACAACATGATTTCCGAATGGATTCAGTCACAGCTGCTGTGTCATTGAGTGACAGTAAATGTCTACTACACTTAAAGCCTCCCCTGTATAGCTCTAGGAATTCCATTTAAAGGCCGGAACAGCGCCACTTTTTTTCACTAGCCAAAATTCCTGCTAGCGCAGTCCTCGTTAGTATAGTGGTCAGTATCTCCGCTTGTCAGGCGGAAGACCAGGGTTCGATTCCCTGACGGGGAGTTTTAGACCAGTTGCTGGTAAGACAACAGCCATTTAACACAGAGACTATACGTTTCGACCATCTTCCTGCTGTCAGCTTCACGTTGACGATATGATCGCCTACCTCGGCATGCATGAAAGGTTGCACATCAGAATGAAAAATACTGGTTCGAGCATGTTCCTGCTGTCAGCTTCACGTTGACGATATGATCGCCTACCTCGGCATGCATGAAAGGTTGCACATCAGAATGGAAAATACTGGTTCTCTTTATCCAGTTTGCTGGGAACGCTAGTCAGAACACTTTGATTTTGTGGAGGAAAAGCTAACCCTGGGGCAGTTGTACTTCTTATACAGTTTCTGACAGTTCCACAAAGTAGAGTTTCATTGTGTGGAGTAACCAGGAACAAAGAACAATGTTTCCGCCCAGTTTCGAACAGGGGACCTTTCGCGTGTGAAGCAAACGTGATAACCACTACACTACAGAAACTGCTGAAAATTAGCTTTACGCACCTGCCCAGGCTCAATGCACTATTCACCATTGACAGCAAACATTTCAGATGCCAGACAACATGATTTCCGAATGGATTCAGTCACAGCTGCTGTGTCATTGAGTGACAGTAAATGTCTACTACACTTAAAGCCTCCCCTGTATAGCTCTAGGAATTCCATTTAAAGGCCGGAACAGCGCCACTTTTTTTCACTAGCCAAAATTCCTGCTAGCGCAGTCCTCGTTAGTATAGTGGTCAGTATCTCCGCTTGTCACGCGGAAGACCAGGGTTCGATTCCCTGACGGGGAGTTTTAGACCAGTTGCTGGTAAGACAACAGCCATTTAACACAGAGACTATACGTTTCGAGCATGTTCCTGCTGTCAGCTTCACGTTGACGATATGATCGCCTACCTCGGCATGCATGAAAGGTTGCACATCAGAATGGAAAATACTGGTTCGAGCATGTTCCTGCTGTCAGCTTCACGTTGACGATATGATCGCCTACCTCGGCATGCATGAAAGGTTGCACATCAGAATGGAAAATACTGGTTCTCTTTATCCAGTTTGCTGGGAACGCTAGTCAGAACACTTTGATTTTGTGGAGGAAAAGCTAACCCTGGGGCAGTTGTACTTCTTATACAGTTTCTGACAGTTCCACAAAGTAGAGTTTTATTGTGTGGAGTACCCAGGAACAAAGAACAATGTTTCCGCCCAGTTTCGAACAGGGAACCTTTCGCATGTAAAGCAAACGTGATAACCACTACACTACGGAAACTGCTAAAAAATACTTTTACGCACCTGCCAGGCTCAATGCACCATTCACCATTGACAGCAAACATTTCAGATGCCAGACAACATGATTTCCGAATGGATTCAGTCACAGCTGCTGTGTCATTGAGTGACAGTAAATGTCTACTACACTTAAAGCCTCCCCTGTATAGCTCTAGGAATTCCATTTAAAGGCCGGAACAGCGGCACTTTTTTTCACTAGCCAAAATTCCTGCTAGCGCAGTCCTCGTTAGTATAGTGGTCAGTATCTCCGCTTGTCAAGCGGAAGACCAGGGTTCGATTCCCTGACGGGGAGGTTTAGACCAGTTGCTGGTAAGACAACAGCCATTTAACACAGAGACTATACGTTTCGAGCATCTTCCTGCTGTCAGCTTCACGTTGACGATATGATCGCCTACCTCGGCATGCATGAAAGGTTGCACATCAGAATGGAAAATACTGGTTCGAGCATGTTCCTGCTGTCAGCTTCACGTTGACGATATGATCGCCTACCTCGGCATGCATGAAAGGTTGCACATCAGAATGGAAAATACTGTTTCTCTTTATCCAGTTTGCTGGGAACGCTAGTCAGAACACTTTGATTTTGTGGAGGAAAAGCTAACCCTGGGGCAGTTGTACTTCTTATACAGTTTCTGACAGTTCCACAAAGTAGAGTTTTATTGTGTGGAGTAACCAGGAACAAAGAACAATGTTTCCGCCCAGTTTCGAACAGGGGACCTTTCGCGTGTGAAGCAAACGTGATAACCACTACACTACAGAATCTGCTGAAAATTAGTTTTACGCACCTGCCCAGGCTCAATGCACTATTCACCATTGACAGCAAACATTTCAGATGCCAGACAACATGATTTCCGAATGGATTCAGTCACAGCTGCTGTGTCATTGAGTGACAGTAAATGTCTACTACACTTAAAGCCTCCCCTGTATAGCTCTAGGAATTCCATTTAAAGGCCGGAACAGTGCCACTTTTTTTCACTAGCCAAAATTCCTGCTAGCGCAGTCCTCGTTAGTATAGTGGTCAGTATCTCCGCTTGTCACGCGGAAGACCAGGGTTCGATTCCCTGACGGGGAGTTTTAGACCAGTTGCTGGTAAGACAACAGCCATTTAACACAGAGACTATACGTTTCGAGCATGTTCCTGCTGTCAGCTTCACGTTGACGATATGATCGCCTACCTCGGCATGCATGAAAGGTTGCACATCAGAATGGAAAATACTGGTTCGAGCATGTTCCTGCTGTCAGCTTCACGTTGACGATATGATCGTCTACCTCGGCATGCATGAAAGGTTGCACATCAGAATGGAAAATACTGGTTCTCTTCATCCAGTTTCCTGGGAATGCTAGTCAGAACACTTTGATTGTGTGGAGGAAAAGCTAACCCTGGGGCAGTTGTACTTCTTATACAGTTCCACAAAGTAGAGTTTTATTGTGTGGAGTAAGCAGGAACAAAGAACACTATTTCCGCCCAGTTTCGAACAGGGGACCTTTCGCGTGTGAAGCAAACGTGATAACCACTACACTACAGAAACTGCTGAAAATGACTTTTACGCACCTGCCCAGGCTCAATGCACTATTCACCATTGACAGCAAACATTTCAGATGCCAGACAACATGATTTCCGAATGGATTCAGTCACAGCTGCTGTGTCATTGAGTGACAGTAAATGTCTACTACACTTAAAGCCTCCCCTGTATAGCTCTAGGAATTCCATTTAAAGGCCGAAACAGAGCCACTTTTTTCACTCGCCAAAATTCCTGCTAGCGCAGTCCTCGTTAGTATAGTGGTCAGTATCTCCGCTTGTCATGCGGATGACCAGGGTTCGATTCCCTGACGGGGAGTTTTAGACCAGTTGCTGGTAAGACAACAGCCATTTAACACAGAGACTATACGTTTCGAGCATGTTCCTGCTGTCAGCTTCACGTTGACGATATGATCGCCTACCTCGGCATGCATGAAAGGTTGCACATCAGAATGGAAAATACTGGTTCGAGCATGTTCCTGCTGTCAGCTTCACGTTGACGATATGATCGCCTACCTCGGCATGCATGAAAGGTTGCACATCAGAATGGAAAATACTGGTTCTCTTCATCCAGTTTCCTGGGAATGCTAGTCAGAACACTTTGATTGTGTGGAGGAAAAGCTAACCCTGGGGCAGTTGTACTTCTTATACAGTTTCTGACAGTTCCACAAAGTAGAGTTTTATTGTGTGGAGTAAGCAGGAACAAAGAACACTATTTCCGCCCAGTTTCGAACAGGGGACCTTTCGCGTGTGAAGCAAACGTGATAACCACTACACTACAGAAACTGCTGAAAATGACTTTTACGCACCTGCCCAGGCTCAATGCACTATTCACCATTGACAGCAAACATTTCAGATGCCAGACAACATGATTTCCGAATGGATTCAGTCACAGCTGCTGTGTCATTGAGTGACAGTAAATGTCTACTACACTTAAAGCCTCCCCTGTATAGCTCTAGGAATTCCATTTAAAGGCCGAAACAGAGCCACTTTTTTCACTCGCCAAAATTCCTGCTAGCGCAGTCCTCGTTAGTATAGTGGTCAGTATCTCCGCTTGTCATGCGGATGACCAGGGTTCGATTCCCTGACGGGGAGTTTTAGACCAGTTGCTGGTAAGACAACAGCCATTTAACACAGAGACTATACGTTTCGAGCATGTTCCTGCTGTCAGCTTCACGTTGACGATATGATCGCCTACCTCGGCATGCATGAAAGGTTGCACATCAGAATGGAAAATACTGGTTCGAGCATGTTCCTGCTGTCAGCTTCACGTTGACGATATGATCGCCTACCTCGGCATGCATGAAAGGTTGCACATCAGAATTGAAAATACTGGTTCGAGCATGTTCCTGCTGTCAGCTTCACGTTGACGATATGATCGCCTACCTCGGCATGCATGAAAGGTTGCACATCAGAATGGAAAATACTGGTTCTCTTCATCCAGTTTCCTGGGAATGCTAGTCAGAACACTTTGATTGTGTGGAGGAAAAGCTAACCCTGGGGCAGTTGTACTTCTTATCCAGTTTCTGACAGTTCCACAAAGTAGAGTTTTATTGTGTGGAGTAACCAGGAACAAAGAACAATGTTTCCGCCCAGTTTCGAACAGGGGACCTTTCGCGTGTGAAGCAAACGTGATAACCACTACACTACAGAATCTGCTGAAAATTAGTTTTACGCACCTGCCCAGGCTCAATGCACTATTCACCATTGACAGCAAACATTTCAGATGCCAGACAACATGATTTCCGAATGGATTCAGTCACAGCTGCTGTGTCATTGAGTGACAGTAAATGTCTACTACACTTAAAGCCTCCCCTGTATAGCTCTAGGAATTCCATTTAAAGGCCGGAACAGTGCCACTTTTTTTCACTAGCCAAAATTCCTGCTAGCGCAGTCCTCGTTAGTATAGTGGTCAGTATCTCCGCTTGTCACGCGGAAGACCAGGGTTCGATTCCCTGACGGGGAGTTTTAGACCAGTTGCTGGTAAGACAACAGCCATTTAACACAGAGACTATACGTTTCGAGCATGTTCCTGCTGTCAGCTTCACGTTGACGATATGATCGCCTACCTCGGCATGCATGAAAGGTTGCACATCAGAATGGAAAATACTGGTTCGAGCATGTTCCTGCTGTCAGCTTCACGTTGACGATATGATCGTCTACCTCGGCATGCATGAAAGGTTGCACATCAGAATGGAAAATACTGGTTCTCTTCATCCAGTTTCCTGGGAATGCTAGTCAGAACACTTTGATTGTGTGGAGGAAAAGCTAACCCTGGGGCAGTTGTACTTCTTATACAGTTCCACAAAGTAGAGTTTTATTGTGTGGAGTAAGCAGGAACAAAGAACACTATTTCCGCCCAGTTTCGAACAGGGGACCTTTCGCGTGTGAAGCAAACGTGATAACCACTACACTACAGAAACTGCTGAAAATGACTTTTACGCACCTGCCCAGGCTCAATGCACTATTCACCATTGACAGCAAACATTTCAGATGCCAGACAACATGATTTCCGAATGGATTCAGTCACAGCTGCTGTGTCATTGAGTGACAGTAAATGTCTACTACACTTAAAGCCTCCCCTGTATAGCTCTAGGAATTCCATTTAAAGGCCGAAACAGAGCCACTTTTTTCACTCGCCAAAATTCCTGCTAGCGCAGTCCTCGTTAGTATAGTGGTCAGTATCTCCGCTTGTCATGCGGATGACCAGGGTTCGATTCCCTGACGGGGAGTTTTAGACCAGTTGCTGGTAAGACAACAGCCATTTAACACAGAGACTATACGTTTCGAGCATGTTCCTGCTGTCAGCTTCACGTTGACGATATGATCGCCTACCTCGGCATGCATGAAAGGTTGCACATCAGAATGGAAAATACTGGTTCGAGCATGTTCCTGCTGTCAGCTTCACGTTGACGATATGATCGCCTACCTCGGCATGCATGAAAGGTTGCACATCAGAATGGAAAATACTGGTTCTCTTCATCCAGTTTCCTGGGAATGCTAGTCAGAACACTTTGATTGTGTGGAGGAAAAGCTAACCCTGGGGCAGTTGTACTTCTTATACAGTTTCTGACAGTTCCACAAAGTAGAGTTTTATTGTGTGGAGTAAGCAGGAACAAAGAACACTATTTCCGCCCAGTTTCGAACAGGGGACCTTTCGCGTGTGAAGCAAACGTGATAACCACTACACTACAGAAACTGCTGAAAATGACTTTTACGCACCTGCCCAGGCTCAATGCACTATTCACCATTGACAGCAAACATTTCAGATGCCAGACAACATGATTTCCGAATGGATTCAGTCACAGCTGCTGTGTCATTGAGTGACAGTAAATGTCTACTACACTTAAAGCCTCCCCTGTATAGCTCTAGGAATTCCATTTAAAGGCCGAAACAGAGCCACTTTTTTCACTCGCCAAAATTCCTGCTAGCGCAGTCCTCGTTAGTATAGTGGTCAGTATCTCCGCTTGTCATGCGGATGACCAGGGTTCGATTCCCTGACGGGGAGTTTTAGACCAGTTGCTGGTAAGACAACAGCCATTTAACACAGAGACTATACGTTTCGAGCATGTTCCTGCTGTCAGCTTCACGTTGACGATATGATCGCCTACCTCGGCATGCATGAAAGGTTGCACATCAGAATGGAAAATACTGGTTCGAGCATGTTCCTGCTGTCAGCTTCACGTTGACGATATGATCGCCTACCTCGGCATGCATGAAAGGTTGCACATCAGAATTGAAAATACTGGTTCGAGCATGTTCCTGCTGTCAGCTTCACGTTGACGATATGATCGCCTACCTCGGCATGCATGAAAGGTTGCACATCAGAATGGAAAATACTGGTTCTCTTCATCCAGTTTCCTGGGAATGCTAGTCAGAACACTTTGATTGTGTGGAGGAAAAGCTAACCCTGGGGCAGTTGTACTTCTTATCCAGTTTCTGACAGTTCCAGAAAGTAGAGTTTTATTGTGTGGAGTAAGCAGGAACAAAGAACAATGTTTCCGCCCAGTTTCAAACAGGGAACATTTCGCATGTAAAGCAAACCTGATAACCACTACACTACGGAAACTGCTAAAAATTACTTTTACGCACCTGCCAGGCTCAATGCACCATTCACCATTGACAGCAACCATTTCAGATGCCAGACAACATGATTTCCGAATGGATTCAGTCACAGCTGCTGTGTCATTGAGTGACAGTAAATGTCTACTACACTTAAAGCCTCCCCTGTATAGCTCTAGGAATTCCATTTAAAGGCCGAAACAGAGCCACTTTTTTCACTCGCCAAAATTCCTGCTAGCGCAGTCCTCGTTAGTATAGTGGTCAGTATCTCCGCTTGTCATGCGGATGACCAGGGTTCGATTCCCTGACGGGGAGTTTTAGACCAGTTGCTGGTAAGACAACAGCCATTTAACACAGAGACTATATGTTTCGAGCATGTTCCTGCTGTCAGCTTCACGTTGACGATATGATCGCCTACCTCGGCATGCATGAAAGGTTGCACATCAGAATGGAAAAAACTGGTTCGAGCATGTTCCTGCTGTCAGCTTCACGTTGACGATATGATCGCCTACCTCGGCATGCATGAAAGGTTGCACATCAGAATGGAAAATACTGGTTCTCTTCATCCAGTTTCCTGGGAATGCTAGTCAGAACACTTTGATTGTGTGGAGGAAAAGCTAACCCTGGGGCAGTTGTACTTCTTATCCAGTTTCTGACAGTTCCAGAAAGTAGAGTTTTATTGTGTGGAGTAAGCAGGAACAAAGAACACTATTTCCGCCCAGTTTCGAACAGTGGACCTTTCGCGTGTGAAGCAAACGTGATAACCACTACACTACAGAAACTGCTGAAAATGACTTTTACGCACCTGCCCAGGCTCAATGCACTATTCACCATTGACAGCAAACATTTCAGATGCCAGACAACATGATTTCCGAATGGATTCAGTCACAGCTGCTGTGTCATTGAGTGACAGTAAATGTCTACTACACTTAAAGCCTCCCCTGTATAGCTCTAGGAATTGCATTTAAAGGCCGAAACAGAGCCACTTTTTTCACTCGCCAAAATTCCTGCTAGCGCAGTCCTCGTTAGTATAGTGGTCAGTATCTCCGCTTGTCATGCGGATGACCAGGGTTCGATTCCCTAACGGGTAGTTTTAGACCAGTTGCTGGTAAGACAACAGCCATTTAACACAGAGACTATACGTTTCGAGCATGTTCCTGCTGTCAGCTTCACGTTGACGATATGATCGCCTACCTCGGCATGCATGAAAGGTTGCACATCAGAATGGAAAATACTGGTTCGAGCATGTTCCTGCTGTCAGCTTCACGTTGACGATATGATCGCCTACCTCGGCATGCATGAAAGGTTGCACATCAGAATGGAAAATACTGGTTCTCTTCATCCAGTTTCCTGGGAATGCTAGTCAGAACACTTTGATTGTGTGGAGGAAAAGCTAACCCTGGGGCAGTTGTACTTCTTATCCAGTTTCTGACAGTTCCAGAAAGTAGAGTTTTATTGTGTGGAGTAAGCAGGAACAAAGAACACTATTTCCGCCCAGTTTCGAACAGGGGACCTTTCGCGTGTGAAGCAAACGTGATAACCACTACACTACAGAAACCGCTGAAAATGACTTTTACGCACCTGCCCAGGCTCAATGCACTATTCACCATTGACAGCAAACATTTCAGATGCCAGACAACATGATTTCAGAATGGATTCAGTCACAGCTGCTGTGTCATTGAGTGACAGTAAATGTCTACTACACTTAAAGCCTCCCCTGTATAGCTCTAGGAATTGCATTTAAAGGCCGAAACAGAGCCACTTTTTTCACTCGCCAAAATTCCTGCTAGCGCAGTCCTCGTTAGTATAGTGGTCAGTATCTCCGCTTGTCATGCGGATGACCAGGGTTCGATTCCCTAACGGGTAGTTTTAGACCAGTTGCTGGTAAGACAACAGCCATTTAACACAGAGACTATACGTTTCGAGCATGTTCCTGCTGTCAGCTTCACGTTGACGATATGATCGCCTACCTCGGCATGCATGAAAGGTTGCACATCAGAATGGAAAATACTGGTTCGAGCATGTTCCTGCTGTCAGCTTCACGTTGACGATATGATCGCCTACCTCGGCATGCATGAAAGGTTGCACATCAGAATGGAAAATACTGGTTCTCTTCATCCAGTTTCCTGGGAATGCTAGTCAGAACACTTTGATTGTGTGGAGGAAAAGCTAACCCTGGGGCAGTTGTACTTCTTATCCAGTTTCTGACAGTTCCAGAAAGTAGAGTTTTATTGTGTGGAGTAAGCAGGAACAAAGAACACTATTTCCGCCCAGTTTCGAACAGGGGACCTTTCGCGTGTGAAGCAAACGTGATAACCACTACACTACAGAAACCGCTGAAAATGACTTTTACGCACCTGCCCAGGCTCAATGCACTATTCACCATTGACAGCAAACATTTCAGATGCCAGACAACATGATTTCCGAATGGATTCAGTCACAGCTGCTGTGTCATTGAGTGACAGTAAATGTCTACTACACTTAAAGCCTCCCCTGTATAGCTCTAGGAATTCCATTTAAAGGCCGAAACAGAGCCACTTTTTTCACTCGCCAAAATTCCTGTTAGCGCAGTCCTCGTTAGTATAGTGGTCAGTATTTCCGCTTGTCATGCGGATGACCAGGGTTCGATTCCCTGACGGGGAGTTTTAGACCAGTTGCTGGTAAGACAA
This sequence comes from Melanostigma gelatinosum, assembly GCF_949748355.1. Taxonomy (NCBI): domain Eukaryota; kingdom Metazoa; phylum Chordata; class Actinopteri; order Perciformes; family Zoarcidae; genus Melanostigma; species Melanostigma gelatinosum. The sequence goes on along the minus strand of NC_136650.1, from coordinate 116,776 downwards.
CAGCCATTTAACACAGAGACTATACGTTTCGAGCATGTTCCTGCTGTCAGCTTCACGTTGACGATATGATCGCCTACCTCGGCATGCATGAAAGGTTGCACATCAGAATGGAAAATACTGGTTCGAGCATGTTCCTGCTGTCAGCTTCACATTGACGATATGATCGCCTACCTCGGCATGCATGAAAGGTTGCACATCAGAATGGAAAATACTGGTTCTCTTCATCCAGTTTCCTGGGAATGCTAGTCAGAACACTTTGATTGTGTGGAGGAAAAGCTAACCCTGGGGCAGTTGTACTTCTTATACAGTTTCTGACAGTTCCACAAAGTAGAGTTTTATTGTGTGGAGTAAGCAGGAACAAAGAACACTATTTCCGCCCAGTTTCGAACAGGGGACCTTTCGCGTGTGAAGCAAACGTGATAACCACTACACTACAGAAACTGCTGAAAATGACTTTTACGCACCTGCCCAGGCTCAATGCACTATTCACCATTGACAGCAAACATTTCAGATGCCAGACAACATGATTTCCGAATGGATTCAGTCACAGCTGCTGTGTCATTGAGTGACAGTAAATGTCTACTACACTTAAAGCCTCCCCTGTATAGCTCTAGGAATTCCATTTAAAGGCCGAAACAGAGCCACTTTTTTCACTCGCCAAAATTCCTGCTAGCGCAGTCCTCGTTAGTATAGTGGTCAGTATCTCCGCTTGTCATGCGGATGACCAGGGTTCGATTCCCTGACGGGGAGTTTTAGACCAGTTGCTGGTAAGACAACAGCCATTTAACACAGAGACTATACGTTTCGAGCATGTTCCTGCTGTCAGCTTCACGTTGACGATATGATCGCCTACCTCGGCATGCATGAAAGGTTGCACATCAGAATGGAAAATACTGGTTCGAGCATGTTCCTGCTGTCAGCTTCACGTTGACGATATGATCGCCTACCTCGGCATGCATGAAAGGTTGCACATCAGAATTGAAAATACTGGTTCGAGCATGTTCCTGCTGTCAGCTTCACGTTGACGATATGATCGCCTACCTCGGCATGCATGAAAGGTTGCACATCAGAATGGAAAATACTGGTTCTCTTCATCCAGTTTCCTGGGAATGCTAGTCAGAACACTTTGATTGTGTGGAGGAAAAGCTAACCCTGGGGCAGTTGTACTTCTTATCCAGTTTCTGACAGTTCCAGAAAGTAGAGTTTTATTGTGTGGAGTAAGCAGGAACAAAGAACAATGTTTCCGCCCAGTTTCAAACAGGGAACATTTCGCATGTAAAGCAAACGTGATAACCACTACACTACGGAAACTGCTAAAAATTACTTTTACGCACCTGCCAGGCTCAATGCACCATTCACCATTGACAGCAAACATTTCAGATGCCAGACAACATGATTTCCGAATGGATTCAGTCACAGCTGCTGTGTCATTGAGTGACAGTAAATGTCTACTACACTTAAAGCCTCCCCTGTATAGCTCTAGGAATTCCATTTAAAGGCCGAAACAGAGCCACTTTTTTCACTCGCCAAAATTCCTGCTAGCGCAGTCCTCGTTAGTATAGTGGTCAGTATCTCCGCTTGTCATGCGGATGACCAGGGTTCGATTCCCTGACGGGGAGTTTTAGACCAGTTGCTGGTAAGACAACAGCCATTTAACACAGAGACTATATGTTTCGAGCATGTTCCTGCTGTCAGCTTCACGTTGACGATATGATCGCCTACCTCGGCATGCATGAAAGGTTGCACATCAGAATGGAAAACACTGGTTCGAGCATGTTCCTGCTGTCAGCTTCACGTTGACGATATGATCGCCTACCTCGGCATGCATGAAAGGTTGCACATCAGAATGGAAAATACTGGTTCTCTTCATCCAGTTTCCTGGGAATGCTAGTCAGAACACTTTGATTGTGTGGAGGAAAAGCTAACCCTGGGGCAGTTGTACTTCTTATCCAGTTTCTGACAGTTCCAGAAAGTAGAGTTTTATTGTGTGGAGTAAGCAGGAACAAAGAACACTATTTCCGCCCAGTTTCGAACAGGGGACCTTTCGCGTGTGAAGCAAACGTGATAACCACTACACTACAGAAACTGCTGAAAATGACTTTTACGCACCTGCCCAGGCTCAATGCACTATTCACCATTGACAGCAAACATTTCAGATGCCAGACAACATGATTTCCGAATGGATTCAGTCACAGCTGCTGTGTCATTGAGTGACAGTAAATGTCTACTACACTTAAAGCCTCCCCTGTATAGCTCTAGGAATTCCATTTAAAGGCCGAAACAGAGCCACTTTTTTCACTCGCCAAAATTCCTGCTAGCGCAGTCCTCGTTAGTATAGTGGTCAGTATCTCCGCTTGTCATGCGGATGACCAGGGTTCGATTCCCTAACGGGGAGTTTTAGACCAGTTGCTGGTAAGACAACAGCCATTTAACACAGAGACTATACGTTTCGAGCATGTTCCTGCTGTCAGCTTCACGTTGACGATATGATCGCCTACCTCGGCATGCATGAAAGGTTGCACATCAGAATGGAAAATACTGGTTCGAGCATGTTCCTGCGTCAGCTTCACGTTGACGATATGATCGCCTACCTCGGCATGCATGAAAGGTTGCACATCAGAATGGAAAATACTGGTTCTCTTCATCCAGTTTCCTGGGAACGCTAGTCAGAACACTTTGATTTTGTGGAGGAAAAGCTAACCCTGGGGCAGTTGTACTTCTTATACAGTTTCTGACAGTTCCACAAAGTAGAGTTTTATTGTGTGGAGTAACCAGGAACAAAGAACAATGTTTCTGCCCAGTTTCGAACAGGGGACCTTTCACGTGTGAAGCTAACGTGATAACCACCACACTATAGAAACTGCTGAAAATTAGTTTTACGCACCTGCCCAGGCTCAATGCACTATTCACCATTGACAGCAAACATTTCAGATGCCAGACAACATGATTTCCGAATGGATTCAGTCACAGCTGCTGTGTCATTGAGTGACAGTAAATGTCTACTACACTTAAAGCCTCCCCTGTATAGCTCTAGGAATTCCATTTAAAGGCCGAAACAGAGCCACTTTTTTCACTCGCCAAAATTCCTGCTAGCGCAGTCCTCGTTAGTATAGTGGTCAGTATCTCCGCTTGTCATGCGGATGACCAGGGTTCGATTCCCTGACGGGGAGTTTTAGACCAGTTGCTGGTAAGACAACAGCCATTTAACACAGAGACTATACGTTTCGAGCATGTTCCTGCTGTCAGCTTCACGTTGACGATATGATCGCCTACCTCGGCATGCATGAAAGGTTGCACATCAGAATGGAAAATACTGGTTCGAGCATGTTCCTGCTGTCAGCTTCACGTTGACGATATGATCGCCTACCTCGGCATGCATGAAAGGTTGCACATCACAATGGAAAATACTGGTTCTCTTCATCCAGTTTCCTGGGAATGCTAGTCAGAACACTTTGATTGTGTGGAGGAAAAGCTAACCCTGGGGCAGTTGTACTTCTTATCCAGTTTCTGACAGTTCCAGAAAGTAGAGTTTTATTGTGTGGAGTAAGCAGGAACAAAGAACACTATTTCCGCCCAGTTTCGAACAGGGGACCTTTCGCGTGTGAAGCAAACGTGATAACCACTACACTACAGAAACCGCTGAAAATGACTTTTACGCACCTGCCCAGGCTCAATGCACTATTCACCATTGACAGCAAACATTTCAGATGCCAGACAACATGATTTCCGAATGGATTCAGTCACAGCTGCTGTGTCATTGAGTGACAGTAAATGTCTACTACACTTAAAGCCTCCCCTGTATAGCTCTAGGAATTCCATTTAAAGGCCGAAACAGAGCCACTTTTTTCACTCGCCAAAATTCCTGTTAGCGCAGTCCTCGTTAGTATAGTGGTCAGTATTTCCGCTTGTCATGCGGATGACCAGGGTTCGATTCCCTGACGGGGAGTTTTAGACCAGTTGCTGGTAAGACAACAGCCATTTAACACAGAGACTATACGTTTCGAGCATGTTCCTGCTGTCAGCTTCACGTTGACGATATGATCGCCTACCTCGGCATGCATGAAAGGTTGCACATCAGAATGGAAAATACTGGTTCGAGCATGTTCCTGCTGTCAGCTTCACGTTGACGATATGATCGCCTACCTCGGCATGCATGAAAGGTTGCACATCAGAATGGAAAATACTGGTTCTCTTCATCCAGTTTCCTGGGAATGCTAGTCAGAACACTTTGATTGTGTGGAGGAAAAGCTAACCCTGGGGCAGTTGTGCTTCTTATCCAGTTTCTGACAGTTCCAGAAAGTAGAGTTTTATTGTGTGGAGTAAGCAGGAACAAAGAACAATGTTTCCGCCCAGTTTCAAACAGGGAACATTTCGCATGTAAAGCAAACGTGATAACCACTACACTACGGAAACTGCTAAAAAATTACTTTTACGCACCTGCCAGGCTCAATGCACCATTCACCATTGACAGCAAACATTTCAGATGCCAGACAAGATGATTTCCGAATGGATTCAGTCACAGCTGCTGTGTCATTGAGTGACAGTAAATGTCTACTACACTTAAAGCCTCCCCTGTATAGCTCTAGGAATTCCATTTAAAGGCCGAAACAGAGCCACTTTTTTCACTCGCCAAAATTCCTGCTAGCGCAGTCCTCGTTAGTATAGTGGTCAGTATCTCCGCTTGTCATGCGGATGACCAGGGTTCGATTCCCTGACGGTGAGTTTTAGACCAGTTGCTGGTAAGACAACAGCCATTTAACACAGAGACTATACGTTTCGAGCATGTTCCTGCTGTCAGCTTCACGTTGACGATATGATCGCCTACCTCGGCATGCATGAAAGGTTGCACATCAGAATGGAAAATACTGGTTCGAGCATGTTCCTGCTGTCAGCTTCACGTTGACGATATGATCGCCTACCTCGGCATGCATGAAAGGTTGCACATCAGAATGGAAAATACTGGTTCTCTTCATCCAGTTTCCTGGGAATGCTAGTCAGAACACTTTGATTGTGTGGAGGAAAAGCTAACCCTGGGGCAGTTGTACTTCTTATCCAGTTTCTGACAGTTCCAGAAAGTAGAGTTTTATGGTGTGGAGTAAGCAGGAACAAAGAACACTATTTCCGCCCAGTTTCGAACAGGGGACCTTTCGCGTGTGAAGCAAACGTGATAACCACTACACTACAGAAACCGCTGAAAATGACTTTTACGCACCTGCCCAGGCTCAATGCACTATTCACCATTGACAGCAAACATTTCAGATGCCAGACAACATGATTTCCGAATGGATTCAGTCACAGCTGATGTGTCATTGAGTGACAGTAAATGTCTACTACACTTAAAGCCTCCCCTGTATAGCTCTAGGAATTCCATTTAAAGGCCGAAACAGAGCCACTTTTTTCACTCGCCAAAATTCCTGTTAGCGCAGTCCTCGTTAGTATAGTGGTCAGTATTCCCGCTTGTCATGCGGATGACCAGGGTTCGATTCCCTGACGGGGAGTTTTAGACCAGTTGCTGGTAAGACAACAGCCATTTAACACAGAGACTATACGTTTCGAGCATGTTCCTGCTGTCAGCTTCACGTTGACGATATGATCGCCTACCTCGGCATGCATGAAAGGTTGCACATCAGAATGGAAAATACTGGTTCGAGCATGTTCCTGCTGTCAGCTTCACGTTGACGATATGATCGCCTACCTCGGCATGCATGAAAGGTTGCACATCAGAATGGAAAATACTGGTTCTCTTCATCCAGTTTCCTGGGAATGCTAGTCAGAACACTTTGATTGTGTGGAGGAAAAGCTAACCCTGGGGCAGTTGTACTTCTTATACAGTTTCTGACAGTTCCACAAAGTAGAGTTTTATTGTGTGGAGTAAGCAGGAACAAAGAACACTAGTTCCGCCCAGTTTCGAACAGGGGACCTTTCGCGTGTGAAGCAAACGTGATAACCACTACACTACAGAAACTGCTGAAAATGACTTTTACGCACCTGCCCAGGCTCAATGCACTATTCACCATTGACAGCAAACATTTCAGATGCCAGACAACATGATTTCCGAATGGATTCAGTCACAGCTGCTGTGTCATTGAGTGACAGTAAATGTCTACTACACTTAAAGCCTCCCCTGTATAGCTCTAGGAATTCCATTTAAAGGCCGAAACAGAGCCACTTTTTTCACTCGCCAAAATTCCTGCTAGCGCAGTCCTCGTTAGTATAGTGGTCAGTATCTCCGCTTGTCATGCGGATGACCAGGGTTCGATTCCCTGACGGGGAGTTTTAGACCAGTTGCTGGTAAGACAACAGCCATTTAACACAGAGACTATACGTTTCGAGCATGTTCCTGCTGTCAGCTTCACGTTGACGATATGATCGCCTACCTCGGCATGCATGAAAGGTTGCACATCAGAATGGAAAATACTGGTTCGAGCATGTTCCTGCTGTCAGCTTCACGTTGACGATATGATCGCCTACCTCGGCATGCATGAAAGGTTGCACATCAGAATGGAAAATACTGGTTCTCTTCATCCAGTTTCCTGGGAATGCTAGTCAGAACACTTTGATTGTGTGGAGGAAAAGCTAACCCTGGGGCAGTTGTACTTCTTATCCAGTTTCTGACAGTTCCAGAAAGTAGAGTTTTATTGTGTGGAGTAAGCAGGAACAAAGAACACTATTTCCGCCCAGTTTCGAACAGGGGACCTTTCGCGTGTGAAGCAAACGTGATAACCACTACACTACAGAAACTGCTGAAAATGACTTTTACGCACCTGCCCAGGCTCAATGCACTATTCACCATTGACAGCAAACATTTCAGATGCCAGACAACATGATTTCCGAATGGATTCAGTCACAGCTGCTGTGTCATTGAGTGACAGTAAATGTCTACTACACTTAAAGCCTCCCCTGTATAGCTCTAGGAATTCCATTTAAAGGCCGAAACAGAGCCACTTTTTTCACTCGCCAAAATTCCTGCTAGCGCAGTCCTCGTTAGTATAGTGGTCAGTATCTCCGCTTGTCATGCGGATGACCAGGGTTCGATTCCCTAACGGGGAGTTTTAGACCAGTTGCTGGTAAGACAACAGCCATTTAACACAGAGACTATACGTTTCGAGCATGTTCCTGCTGTCAGCTTCACGTTGACGATATGATCGCCTACCTCGGCATGCATGAAAGGTTGCACATCAGAATGGAAAATACTGGTTCGAGCATGTTCCTGCGTCAGCTTCACGTTGACGATATGATCGCCTACCTCGGCATGCATGAAAGGTTGCACATCACAATGGAAAATACTGGTTCTCTTCATCCAGTTTCCTGGGAACGCTAGTCAGAACACTTTGATTTTGTGGAGGAAAAGCTAACCCTGGGGCAGTTGTACTTCTTATACAGTTTCTGACAGTTCCACAAAGTAGAGTTTTATTGTGTGGAGTAACCAGGAACAAAGAACAATGTTTCTGCCCAGTTTCGAACAGGGGACCTTTCACGTGTGAAGCTAACGTGATAACCACCACACTATAGAAACTGCTGAAAATTAGTTTTACGCACCTGCCCAGGCTCAATGCACTATTCACCATTGACAGCAAACATTTCAGATGCCAGACAACATGATTTCCGAATGGATTCAGTCACAGCTGCTGTGTCATTGAGTGACAGTAAATGTCTACTACACTTAAAGCCTCCCCTGTATAGCTCTAGGAATTCCATTTAAAGGCCGAAACAGAGCCACTTTTTTCACTCGCCAAAATTCCTGCTAGCGCAGTCCTCGTTAGTATAGTGGTCAGTATCTCCGCTTGTCATGCGGATGACCAGGGTTCGATTCCCTGACGGGGAGTTTTAGACCAGTTGCTGGTAAGACAACAGCCATTTAACACAGAGACTATACGTTTCGAGCATGTTCCTGCTGTCAGCTTCACGTTGACGATATGATCGCCTACCTCGGCATGCATGAAAGGTTGCACATCAGAATGGAAAATACTGGTTCGAGCATGTTCCTGCTGTCAGCTTCACGTTGACGATATGATCGCCTACCTCGGCATGCATGAAAGGTTGCACATCACAATGGAAAATACTGGTTCTCTTCATCCAGTTTCCTGGGAATGCTAGTCAGAACACTTTGATTGTGTGGAGGAAAAGCTAACCCTGGGGCAGTTGTACTTCTTATCCAGTTTCTGACAGTTCCAGAAAGTAGAGTTTTATTGTGTGGAGTAAGCAGGAACAAAGAACACTATTTCCGCCCAGTTTCGAACAGGGGACCTTTCGCGTGTGAAGCAAACGTGATAACCACTACACTACAGAAACCGCTGAAAATGACTTTTACGCACCTGCCCAGGCTCAATGCACTATTCACCATTGACAGCAAACATTTCAGATGCCAGACAACATGATTTCCGAATGGATTCAGTCACAGCTGCTGTGTCATTGAGTGACAGTAAATGTCTACTACACTTAAAGCCTCCCCTGTATAGCTCTAGGAATTCCATTTAAAGGCCGAAACAGAGCCACTTTTTTCACTCGCCAAAATTCCTGTTAGCGCAGTCCTCGTTAGTATAGTGGTCAGTATTTCCGCTTGTCATGCGGATGACCAGGGTTCGATTCCCTGACGGGGAGTTTTAGACCAGTTGCTGGTAAGACAACAGCCATTTAACACAGAGACTATACGTTTCGAGCATGTTCCTGCTGTCAGCTTCACGTTGACGATATGATCGCCTACCTCGGCATGCATGAAAGGTTGCACATCAGAATGGAAAATACTGGTTCGAGCATGTTCCTGCTGTCAGCTTCACGTTGACGATATGATCGCCTACCTCGGCATGCATGAAAGGTTGCACATCAGAATGGAAAATACTGGTTCTCTTCATCCAGTTTCCTGGGAATGCTAGTCAGAACACTTTGATTGTGTGGAGGAAAAGCTAACCCTGGGGCAGTTGTGCTTCTTATCCAGTTTCTGACAGTTCCAGAAAGTAGAGTTTTATTGTGTGGAGTAAGCAGGAACAAAGAACAATGTTTCCGCCCAGTTTCAAACAGGGAACATTTCGCATGTAAAGCAAACGTGATAACCACTACACTACGGAAACTGCTAAAAATTACTTTTACGCACCTGCCAGGCTCAATGCACCATTCACCATTGACAGCAAACATTTCAGATGCCAGACAAGATGATTTCCGAATGGATTCAGTCACAGCTGCTGTGTCATTGAGTGACAGTAAATGTCTACTACACTTAAAGCCTCCCCTGTATAGCTCTAGGAATTCCATTTAAAGGCCGAAACAGAGCCACTTTTTTCACTCGCCAAAATTCCTGCTAGCGCAGTCCTCGTTAGTATAGTGGTCAGTATCTCCGCTTGTCATGCGGATGACCAGGGTTCGATTCCCTGACGGTGAGTTTTAGACCAGTTGCTGGTAAGACAACAGCCATTTAACACAGAGACTATACGTTTCGAGCATGTTCCTGCTGTCAGCTTCACGTTGACGATATGATCGCCTACCTCGGCATGCATGAAAGGTTGCACATCAGAATGGAAAATACTGGTTCGAGCATGTTCCTGCTGTCAGCTTCACGTTGACGATATGATCGCCTACCTCGGCATGCATGAAAGGTTGCACATCAGAATGGAAAATACTGGTTCTCTTCATCCAGTTTCCTGGGAATGCTAGTCAGAACACTTTGATTGTGTGGAGGAAAAGCTAACCCTGGGGCAGTTGTACTTCTTATCCAGTTTCTGACAGTTCCAGAAAGTAGAGTTTTATTGTGTGGAGTAAGCAGGAACAAAGAACACTATTTCCGCCCAGTTTCGAACAGGGGACCTTTCGCGTGTGAAGCAAACGTGATAACCACTACACTACAGAAACCGCTGAAAATGACTTTTACGCACCTGCCCAGGCTCAATGCACTATTCACCATTGACAGCAAACATTTCAGATGCCAGACAACATGATTTCCGAATGGATTCAGTCACAGCTGATGTGTCATTGAGTGACAGTAAATGTCTACTACACTTAAAGCCTCCCCTGTATAGCTCTAGGAATTCCATTTAAAGGCCGAAACAGAGCCACTTTTTTCACTCGCCAAAATTCCTGTTAGCGCAGTCCTCGTTAGTATAGTGGTCAGTATTCCCGCTTGTCATGCGGATGACCAGGGTTCGATTCCCTGACGGGGAGTTTTAGACCAGTTGCTGGTAAGACAACAGCCATTTAACACAGAGACTATACGTTTCGAGCATGTTCCTGCTGTCAGCTTCACGTTGACGATATGATCGCCTACCTCGGCATGCATGAAAGGTTGCACATCAGAATGGAAAATACTGGTTCGAGCATGTTCCTGCTGTCAGCTTCACGTTGACGATATGATCGCCTACCTCGGCATGCATGAAAGGTTGCACATCAGAATGGAAAATACTGGTTCTCTTCATCCAGTTTCCTGGGAATGCTAGTCAGAACACTTTGATTGTGTGGAGGAAAAGCTAACCCTGGGGCAGTTGTACTTCTTATACAGTTTCTGACAGTTCCACAAAGTAGAGTTTTATTGTGTGGAGTAAGCAGGAACAAAGAACACTAGTTCCGCCCAGTTTCGAACAGGGGACCTTTCGCGTGTGAAGCAAACGTGATAACCACTACACTACAGAAACTGCTGAAAATGACTTTTACGCACCTGCCCAGGCTCAATGCACTATTCACCATTGACAGCAAACATTTCAGATGCCAGACAACATGATTTCCGAATGGATTCAGTCACAGCTGCTGTGTCATTGAGTGACAGTAAATGTCTACTACACTTAAAGCCTCCCCTGTATAGCTCTAGGAATTCCATTTAAAGGCCGAAACAGAGCCACTTTTTTCACTCGCCAAAATTCCTGCTAGCGCAGTCCTCGTTAGTATAGTGGTCAGTATCTCCGCTTGTCATGCGGATGACCAGGGTTCGATTCCCTGACGGGGAGTTTTAGACCAGTTGCTGGTAAGACAACAGCCATTTAACACAGAGACTATACGTTTCGAGCATGTTCCTGCTGTCAGCTTCACGTTGACGATATGATCGCCTACCTCGGCATGCATGAAAGGTTGCACATCAGAATGGAAAATACTGGTTCGAGCATGTTCCTGCTGTCAGCTTCACGTTGACGATATGATCGCCTACCTCGGCATGCATGAAAGGTTGCACATCAGAATGGAAAATACTGGTTCGAGCATGTTCCTGCTGTCAGCTTCACGTTGACGATATGATCGCCTACCTCGGCATGCATGAAAGGTTGCACATCAGAATGGAAAATACTGGTTCTCTTCATCCAGTTTCCTGGGAATGCTAGTCAGAACACTTTGATTGTGTGGAGGAAAAGCTAACCCTGGGGCAGTTGTACTTCTTATCCAGTTTCTGACAGTTCCAGAAAGTAGAGTTTTATTGTGTGGAGTAAGCAGGAACAAAGAACAATGTTTCCGCCCAGTTTCAAACAGGGAACATTTCGCATGTAAAGCAAACGTGATAACCACTACACTACGGAAACTGCTAAAAATTACTTTTACGCACCTGCCAGGCTCAATGCACCATTCACCATTGACAGCAAACATTTCAGATGCCAGACAACATGATTTCCGAATGGATTCAGTCACAGCTGCTGTGTCATTGAGTGACAGTAAATGTCTACTACACTTAAAGCCTCCCCTGTATAGCTCTAGGAATTCCATTTAAAGGCCGAAACAGAGCCACTTTTTTCACTCGCCAAAATTCCTGCTAGCGCAGTCCTCGTTAGTATAGTGGTCAGTATCTCCGCTTGTCATGCGGATGACCAGGGTTCGATTCCCTGACGGTGAGTTTTAGACCAGTTGCTGGTAAGACAACAGCCATTTAACACAGAGACTATACGTTTCGAGCATGTTCCTGCTGTCAGCTTCACGTTTACGATATGATCGCCTACCTCGGCATGCATGAAAGGTTGCACATCAGAATGGAAAATACTGGTTTGAGCATGTTCCTGCTGTCAGCTTCACGTTGACTATATGATCGCCTACCTCGGCATGCATGAAAGGTTGCACATCAGAATGGAAAATACTGGTTCTCTTTATCCAGTTTGCTGGGAACGCTAGTCAGAACACTTTGATTTTGTGGAGGAAAAGTTAACCCTGGGGCAGTTGTACTTCTTATCCAGTTTCTGACAGTTCCACAAAGTAGAGTTTTATTGTGTGGAGTAACCAGGAACAAAGAACAATGTTTCCGCCCAGTTTCGAACAGGGAACCTTTCGCATGTAAAGCAAACGTGACAACCACTACACTACGGAAACTGCTAAAAATTACTTTTACGCACCTGCCAGGCTCAATGCACCATTCACCATTGACAGCAAACATTTCAGATGCCAGACAACATGATTTCCGAATGGATTCAGTCACAGCTGCTGTGTCATTGAGTGACAGTAAATGTCTACTACACTTAAAGCCTCCCCTGTATAGCTCTAGGAATTCCATTTAAAGGCCGAAACAGAGCCACTTTTTTCACTCGCCAAAATTCCTGCTAGCGCAGTCCTCGTTAGTATAGTGGTCAGTATCTCCGCTTGTCATGCGGATGACCAGGGTTCGATTCCCTGACGGGGAGTTTTAGACCAGTTGCTGGTAAGACAACAGCCATTTAACACAGAGACTATATGTTTCGAGCATGTTCCTGCTGTCAGCTTCACGTTGACGATATGATCGCCTACCTCGGCATGCATGAAAGGTTGCACATCAGAATGGAAAATACTGGTTCGAGCATGTTCCTGCTGTCAGCTTCACGTTGACGATATGATCGCCTACCTCGGCATGCATGAAAGGTTGCACATCAGAATGGAAAATACTGGTTCGAGCATGTTCCTGCTGTCAGCTTCACGTTGACGATATGATCGCCTACCTCGGCATGCATGAAAGGTTGCACATCAGAATGGAAAATACTGGTTCTCTTCATCCAGTTTCCTGGGAATGCTAGTCAGAACACTTTGATTGTGTGGAGGAAAAGCTAACCCTGGGGCAGTTGTACTTCTTTTCTTATCCAGTTTCTGACAGTTCCAGAAAGTAGAGTTTTATTGTGTGGAGTAAGCAGGAACAAAGAACACTATTTCCGCCCAGTTTCGAACAGGGGACCTTTCGCGTGTGAAGCAAACGTGATAACCACTACACTACAGAAACCGCTGAAAATGACATTTACGCACCTGCCCAGGCTCAATGCACTATTCACCATTGACAGCAAACATTTCAGATGCCAGACAACATGATTTCCGAATGGATTCAGTCACAGCTGCTGTGTCATTGAGTGACAGTAAATGTCTACTACACTTAAAGCCTCCCCTGTATAGCTCTAGGAATTCCATTTAAAGGCCGAAACAGAGCCACTTTTTTCACTCGCCAAAATTCCTGCTAGCGCAGTCCTCGTTAGTATAGTGGTCAGTATCTCCGCTTGTCATGCGGATGACCAGGGTTCGATTCCCTGACGGGGAGTTTTAGACCAGTTGCTGGTAAGACAACAGCCATTTAACACAGAGACTATACGTTTCGAGCATGTTCCTGCTGTCAGCTTCACGTTGACGATATGATCGCCTACCTCGGCATGCATGAAAGGTTGCACATCAGAATGGAAAATACTGGTTCGAGCATGTTCCTGCTGTCAGCTTCACGTTGACGATATGATCGCCTACCTCGGCATGCATGAAAGGTTGCACATCAGAATGGAAAATACTGGTTCTCTTTATCCAGTTTGCTGGGAACGCTAGTCAGAACACTTTGATTTTGTGGAGGAAAAGTTAACCCTGGGGCAGTTGTACTTCTTATCCAGTTTCTGACAGTTCCACAAAGTAGAGTTTTATTGTGTGGAGTAACCAGGAACAAAGAACAATGTTTCCGCCCAGTTTCGAACAGGGAACCTTTCGCATGTAAAGCAAACGTGACAACCACTACACTACGGAAACTGCTAAAAATTACTTTTACGCACCTGCCAGGCTCAATGCACCATTCACCATTGACAGCAAACATTTCAGATGCCAGACAACATGATTTCCGAATGGATTCAGTCACAGCTGCTGTGTCATTGAGTGACAGTAAATGTCTACTACACTTAAAGCCTCCCCTGTATAGCTCTAGGAATTCCATTTAAAGGCCGAAACAGAGCCACTTTTTTCACTCGCCAAAATTCCTGCTAGCGCAGTCCTCGTTAGTATAGTGGTCAGTATCTCCGCTTGTCATGCGGATGACCAGGGTTCGATTCCCTGACGGGGAGTTTTAGACCAGTTGCTGGTAAGACAACAGCCATTTAACACAGAGACTATATGTTTCGAGCATGTTCCTGCTGTCAGCTTCACGTTGACGATATGATCGCCTACCTCGGCATGCATGAAAGGTTGCACATCAGAATGGAAAATACTGGTTCGAGCATGTTCCTGCTGTCAGCTTCACGTTGACGATATGATCGCCTACCTCGGCATGCATGAAAGGTTGCACATCAGAATGGAAAATACTGGTTCGAGCATGTTCCTGCTGTCAGCTTCACGTTGACGATATGATCGCCTACCTCGGCATGCATGAAAGGTTGCACATCAGAATGGAAAATACTGGTTCTCTTCATCCAGTTTCCTGGGAATGCTAGTCAGAACACTTTGATTGTGTGGAGGAAAAGCTAACCCTGGGGCAGTTGTACTTCTTATCCAGTTTCTGACAGTTCCAGAAAGTAGAGTTTTATTGTGTGGAGTAAGCAGGAACAAAGAACACTATTTCCGCCCAGTTTCGAACAGGGGACCTTTCGCGTGTGAAGCAAACGTGATAACCACTACACTACAGAAACCGCTGAAAATGACATTTACGCACCTGCCCAGGCTCAATGCACTATTCACCATTGACAGCAAACATTTCAGATGCCAGACAACATGATTTCCGAATGGATTCAGTCACAGCTGCTGTGTCATTGAGTGACAGTAAATGTCTACTACACTTAAAGCCTCCCCTGTATAGCTCTAGGAATTCCATTTAAAGGCCGAAACAGAGCCACTTTTTTCACTCGCCAAAATTCCTGCTAGCGCAGTCCTCGTTAGTATAGTGGTCAGTATCTCCGCTTGTCATGCGGATGACCAGGGTTCGATTCCCTGACGGGGAGTTTTAGACCAGTTGCTGGTAAGACAACAGCCATTTAACACAGAGACTATATGTTTCGAGCATGTTCCTGCTGTCAGCTTCACGTTGACGATATGATCGCCTACCTCGGCATGCATGAAAGGTTGCACATCAGAATGGAAAATACTGGTTCGAGCATGTTCCTGCTGTCAGCTTCACGTTGACGATATGATCGCCTACCTCGGCATGCATGAAAGGTTGCACATCAGAATGGAAAATACTGGTTCGAGCATGTTCCTGCTGTCAGCTTCACGTTGACGATATGATCGCCTACCTCGGCATGCATGAAAGGTTGCACATCAGAATGGAAAATACTGGTTCTCTTCATCCAGTTTCCTGGGAATGCTAGTCAGAACACTTTGATTGTGTGGAGGAAAAGCTAACCCTGGGGCAGTTGTACTTCTTATCCAGTTTCTGACAGTTCCAGAAAGTAGAGTTTTATTGTGTGGAGTAAGCAGGAACAAAGAACACTATTTCCGCCCAGTTTCGAACAGGGGACCTTTCGCGTGTGAAGCAAACGTGATAACCACTACACTACAGAAACCGCTGAAAATGACTTTTACGCACCTGCCCAGGCTCAATGCACTATTCACCATTGACAGCAAACATTTCAGATGCCAGACAACATGATTTCCGAATGGATTCAGTCACAGCTGCTGTGTCATTGAGTGACAGTAAATGTCTACTACACTTAAAGCCTCCCCTGTATAGCTCTAGGAATTCCATTTAAAGGCCGAAACAGAGCCACTTTTTTCACTCGCCAAAATTCCTGTTAGCGCAGTCCTCGTTAGTATAGTGGTCAGTATTTCCGCTTGTCATGCGGATGACCAGGGTTCGATTCCCTGACGGGGAGTTTTAGACCAGTTGCTGGTAAGACAACAGCCATTTAACACAGAGACTATACGTTTCGAGCATGTTCCTGCTGTCAGCTTCACGTTGACGATATGATCGCCTACCTCGGCATGCATGAAAGGTTGCACATCAGAATGGAAAATACTGGTTCGAGCATGTTCCTGCTGTCAGCTTCACGTTGACGATATGATCGCCTACCTCGGCATGCATGAAAGGTTGCACATCAGAATGGAAAATACTGGTTCTCTTCATCCAGTTTCCTGGGAATGCTAGTCAGAACACTTTGATTGTGTGGAGGAAAAGCTAACCCTGGGGCAGTTGTACTTCTTATACAGTTTCTGACAGTTCCACAAAGTAGAGTTTTATTGTGTGGAGTAAGCAGGAACAAAGAACACTATTTCTGCCCAGTTTCGAACAGGGGACCTTTCGCGTGTGAAGCAAACGTGATAACCACTACACTACAGAAACTGCTGAAAATGACTTTTACGCACCTGCCCAGGCTCAATGCACTATTCACCATTGACAGCAAACATTTCAGATGCCAGACAACATGATTTCCGAATGGATTCAGTCACAGCTGCTGTGTCATTGAGTGACAGTAAATGTCTACTACACTTAAAGCCTCCCCTGTATAGCTCTAGGAATTCCATTTAAAGGCCGAAACAGAGCCACTTTTTTCACTCGCCAAAATTCCTGCTAGCGCAGTCCTCGTTAGTATAGTGGTCAGTATCTCCGCTTGTCATGCGGATGACCAGGGTTCGATTCCCTGACGGGGAGTTTTAGACCAGTTGCTGGTAAGACAACAGCCATTTAACACAGAGACTATACGTTTCGAGCATGTTCCTGCTGTCAGCTTCACGTTGACGATATGATCGCCTACCTCGGCATGCATGAAAGGTTGCACATCAGAATGGAAAATACTGGTTCGAGCATGTTCCTGCTGTCAGCTTCACGTTGACGATATGATCGCCTACCTCGGCATGCATGAAAGGTTGCACATCAGAATGGAAAATACTGGTTCGAGCATGTTCCTGCTGTCAGCTTCACGTTGACGATATGATCGCCTACCTCGGCATTCATGAAAGGTTGCACATCAGAATGGAAAATACTGGTTCTCTTCATCCAGTTTCCTGGGAATGCTAGTCAGAACACTTTGATTGTGTGGAGGAAAAGCTAACCCTGGGGCAGTTGTACTTCTTATCCAGTTTCTGACAGTTCCAGAAAGTAGAGTTTTATTGTGTGGAGTAAGCAGGAACAAAGAACAATGTTTCCGCCCAGTTTCAAACAGGGAACATTTCGCATGTAAAGCAAACGTGATAACCACTACACTACGGAAACTGCTAAAAATTACTTTTACGCACCTGCCAGGCTCAATGCACCATTCACCATTGACAGCAAACATTTCAGATGCCAGACAACATGATTTCCGAATGGATTCAGTCACAGCTGCTGTGTCATTGAGTGACAGTAAATGTCTACTACACTTAAAGCCTCCCCTGTATAGCTCTAGGAATTCCATTTAAAGGCCGAAACAGAGCCACTTTTTTCACTCGCCAAAATTCCTGCTAGCGCAGTCCTCGTTAGTATAGTGGTCAGTATCTCCGCTTGTCATGCGGATGACCAGGGTTCGATTCCCTGACGGGGAGTTTTAGACCAGTTGCTGGTAAGACAACAGCCATTTAACACAGAGACTATATGTTTCGAGCATGTTCCTGCTGTCAGCTTCACGTTGACGATATGATCGCCTACCTCGGCATGCATGAAAGGTTGCACATCAGAATGGAAAATACTGGTTCGAGCATGTTCCTGCTGTCAGCTTCACGTTGACGATATGATCGCCTACCTCGGCATGCATGAAAGGTTGCACATCAGAATGGAAAATACTGGTTCTCTTCATCCAGTTTCCTGGGAATGCTAGTCAGAACACTTTGATTGTGTGGAGGAAAAGCTAACCCTGGGGCAGTTGTACTTCTTATACAGTTTCTGACAGTTCCACAAAGTAGAGTTTTATTGTGTGGAGTAAGCAGGAACAAAGAACACTATTTCTGCCCAGTTTCGAACAGGGGACCTTTCGCGTGTGAAGCAAACGTGATAACCACTACACTACAGAAACTGCTGAAAATGACTTTTACGCACCTGCCCAGGCTCAATGCACTATTCACCATTGACAGCAAACATTTCAGATGCCAGACAACATGATTTCCGAATGGATTCAGTCACAGCTGCTGTGTCATTGAGTGACAGTAAATGTCTACTACACTTAAAGCCTCCCCTGTATAGCTCTAGGAATTCCATTTAAAGGCCGAAACAGAGCCACTTTTTTCACTCGCCAAAATTCCTGCTAGCGCAGTCCTCGTTAGTATAGTGGTCAGTATCTCCGCTTGTCATGCGGATGACCAGGGTTCGATTCCCTGACGGGGAGTTTTAGACCAGTTGCTGGTAAGACAACAGCCATTTAACACAGAGACTATACGTTTCGAGCATGTTCCTGCTGTCAGCTTCACGTTGACGATATGATCGCCTACCTCGGCATGCATGAAAGGTTGCACATCAGAATGGAAAATACTGGTTCGAGCATGTTCCTGCTGTCAGCTTCACGTTGACGATATGATCGCCTACCTCGGCATGCATGAAAGGTTGCACATCAGAATGGAAAATACTGGTTCGAGCATGTTCCTGCTGTCAGCTTCACGTTGACGATATGATCGCCTACCTCGGCATTCATGAAAGGTTGCACATCAGAATGGAAAATACTGGTTCTCTTCATCCAGTTTCCTGGGAATGCTAGTCAGAACACTTTGATTGTGTGGAGGAAAAGCTAACCCTGGGGCAGTTGTACTTCTTATCCAGTTTCTGACAGTTCCAGAAAGTAGAGTTTTATTGTGTGGAGTAAGCAGGAACAAAGAACAATGTTTCCGCCCAGTTTCAAACAGGGAACATTTCGCATGTAAAGCAAACGTGATAACCACTACACTACGGAAACTGCTAAAAATTACTTTTACGCACCTGCCAGGCTCAATGCACCATTCACCATTGACAGCAAACATTTCAGATGCCAGACAACATGATTTCCGAATGGATTCAGTCACAGCTGCTGTGTCATTGAGTGACAGTAAATGTCTACTACACTTAAAGCCTCCCCTGTATAGCTCTAGGAATTCCATTTAAAGGCCGAAACAGAGCCACTTTTTTCACTCGCCAAAATTCCTGCTAGCGCAGTCCTCGTTAGTATAGTGGTCAGTATCTCCGCTTGTCATGCGGATGACCAGGGTTCGATTCCCTGACGGGGAGTTTTAGACCAGTTGCTGGTAAGACAACAGCCATTTAACACAGAGACTATATGTTTCGAGCATGTTCCTGCTGTCAGCTTCACGTTGACGATATGATCGCCTACCTCGGCATGCATGAAAGGTTGCACATCAGAATGGAAAATACTGGTTCGAGCATGTTCCTGCTGTCAGCTTCACGTTGACGATATGATCGCCTACCTCGGCATGCATGAAAGGTTGCACATCAGAATGGAAAATACTGGTTCGAGCATGTTCCTGCTGTCAGCTTCACGTTGACGATATGATCGCCTACCTCGGCATGCATGAAAGGTTGCACATCAGAATGGAAAATACTGGTTCTCTTCATCCAGTTTCCTGGGAATGCTAGTCAGAACACTTTGATTGTGTGGAGGAAAAGCTAACCCTGGGGCAGTTGTACTTCTTATCCAGTTTCTGACAGTTCCAGAAAGTAGAGTTTTATTGTGTGGAGTAAGCAGGAACAAAGAACACTATTTCCGCCCAGTTTCGAACAGGGGACCTTTCGCGTGTGAAGCAAACGTGATAACCACTACACTACAGAAACCGCTGAAAATGACATTTACGCACCTGCCCAGGCTCAATGCACTATTCACCATTGACAGCAAACATTTCAGATGCCAGACAACATGATTTCCGAATGGATTCAGTCACAGCTGCTGTGTCATTGAGTGACAGTAAATGTCTACTACACTTAAAGCCTCCCCTGTATAGCTCTAGGAATTCCATTTAAAGGCCGAAACAGAGCCACTTTTTTCACTCGCCAAAATTCCTGCTAGCGCAGTCCTCGTTAGTATAGTGGTCAGTATCTCCGCTTGTCATGCGGATGACCAGGGTTCGATTCCCTGACGGGGAGTTTTAGACCAGTTGCTGGTAAGACAACAGCCATTTAACACAGAGACTATACGTTTCGAGCATGTTCCTGCTGTCAGCTTCACGTTGACGATATGATCGCCTACCTCGGCATGCATGAAAGGTTGCACATCAGAATGGAAAATACTGGTTCGAGCATGTTCCTGCTGTCAGCTTCACGTTGACGATATGATCGCCTACCTCGGCATGCATGAAAGGTTGCACATCAGAATGGAAAATACTGGTTCTCTTTATCCAGTTTGCTGGGAACGCTAGTCAGAACACTTTGATTTTGTGGAGGAAAAGTTAACCCTGGGGCAGTTGTACTTCTTATCCAGTTTCTGACAGTTCCACAAAGTAGAGTTTTATTGTGTGGAGTAACCAGGAACAAAGAACAATGTTTCCGCCCAGTTTCGAACAGGGAACCTTTCGCATGTAAAGCAAACGTGACAACCACTACACTACGGAAACTGCTAAAAATTACTTTTACGCACCTGCCAGGCTCAATGCACCATTCACCATTGACAGCAAACATTTCAGATGCCAGACAACATGATTTCCGAATGGATTCAGTCACAGCTGCTGTGTCATTGAGTGACAGTAAATGTCTACTACACTTAAAGCCTCCCCTGTATAGCTCTAGGAATTCCATTTAAAGGCCGAAACAGAGCCACTTTTTTCACTCGCCAAAATTCCTGCTAGCGCAGTCCTCGTTAGTATAGTGGTCAGTATCTCCGCTTGTCATGCGGATGACCAGGGTTCGATTCCCTGACGGGGAGTTTTAGACCAGTTGCTGGTAAGACAACAGCCATTTAACACAGAGACTATATGTTTCGAGCATGTTCCTGCTGTCAGCTTCACGTTGACGATATGATCGCCTACCTCGGCATGCATGAAAGGTTGCACATCAGAATGGAAAATACTGGTTCGAGCATGTTCCTGCTGTCAGCTTCACGTTGACGATATGATCGCCTACCTCGGCATGCATGAAAGGTTGCACATCAGAATGGAAAATACTGGTTCGAGCATGTTCCTGCTGTCAGCTTCACGTTGACGATATGATCGCCTACCTCGGCATGCATGAAAGGTTGCACATCAGAATGGAAAATACTGGTTCTCTTCATCCAGTTTCCTGGGAATGCTAGTCAGAACACTTTGATTGTGTGGAGGAAAAGCTAACCCTGGGGCAGTTGTACTTCTTATCCAGTTTCTGACAGTTCCAGAAAGTAGAGTTTTATTGTGTGGAGTAAGCAGGAACAAAGAACACTATTTCCGCCCAGTTTCGAACAGGGGACCTTTCGCGTGTGAAGCAAACGTGATAACCACTACACTACAGAAACCGCTGAAAATGACATTTACGCACCTGCCCAGGCTCAATGCACTATTCACCATTGACAGCAAACATTTCAGATGCCAGACAACATGATTTCCGAATGGATTCAGTCACAGCTGCTGTGTCATTGAGTGACAGTAAATGTCTACTACACTTAAAGCCTCCCCTGTATAGCTCTAGGAATTCCATTTAAAGGCCGAAACAGAGCCACTTTTTTCACTCGCCAAAATTCCTGCTAGCGCAGTCCTCGTTAGTATAGTGGTCAGTATCTCCGCTTGTCATGCGGATGACCAGGGTTCGATTCCCTGACGGGGAGTTTTAGACCAGTTGCTGGTAAGACAACAGCCATTTAACACAGAGACTATATGTTTCGAGCATGTTCCTGCTGTCAGCTTCACGTTGACGATATGATCGCCTACCTCGGCATGCATGAAAGGTTGCACATCAGAATGGAAAATACTGGTTCGAGCATGTTCCTGCTGTCAGCTTCACGTTGACGATATGATCGCCTACCTCGGCATGCATGAAAGGTTGCACATCAGAATGGAAAATACTGGTTCGAGCATGTTCCTGCTGTCAGCTTCACGTTGACGATATGATCGCCTACCTCGGCATGCATGAAAGGTTGCACATCAGAATGGAAAATACTGGTTCTCTTCATCCAGTTTCCTGGGAATGCTAGTCAGAACACTTTGATTGTGTGGAGGAAAAGCTAACCCTGGGGCAGTTGTACTTCTTATCCAGTTTCTGACAGTTCCAGAAAGTAGAGTTTTATTGTGTGGAGTAAGCAGGAACAAAGAACACTATTTCCGCCCAGTTTCGAACAGGGGACCTTTCGCGTGTGAAGCAAACGTGATAACCACTACACTACAGAAACCGCTGAAAATGACTTTTACGCACCTGCCCAGGCTCAATGCACTATTCACCATTGACAGCAAACATTTCAGATGCCAGACAACATGATTTCCGAATGGATTCAGTCACAGCTGCTGTGTCATTGAGTGACAGTAAATGTCTACTACACTTAAAGCCTCCCCTGTATAGCTCTAGGAATTCCATTTAAAGGCCGAAACAGAGCCACTTTTTTCACTCGCCAAAATTCCTGTTAGCGCAGTCCTCGTTAGTATAGTGGTCAGTATTTCCGCTTGTCATGCGGATGACCAGGGTTCGATTCCCTGACGGGGAGTTTTAGACCAGTTGCTGGTAAGACAACAGCCATTTAACACAGAGACTATACGTTTCGAGCATGTTCCTGCTGTCAGCTTCACGTTGACGATATGATCGCCTACCTCGGCATGCATGAAAGGTTGCACATCAGAATGGAAAATACTGGTTCGAGCATGTTCCTGCTGTCAGCTTCACGTTGACGATATGATCGCCTACCTCGGCATGCATGAAAGGTTGCACATCAGAATGGAAAATACTGGTTCTCTTCATCCAGTTTCCTGGGAATGCTAGTCAGAACACTTTGATTGTGTGGAGGAAAAGCTAACCCTGGGGCAGTTGTACTTCTTATACAGTTTCTGACAGTTCCACAAAGTAGAGTTTTATTGTGTGGAGTAAGCAGGAACAAAGAACACTATTTCTGCCCAGTTTCGAACAGGGGACCTTTCGCGTGTGAAGCAAACGTGATAACCACTACACTACAGAAACTGCTGAAAATGACTTTTACGCACCTGCCCAGGCTCAATGCACTATTCACCATTGACAGCAAACATTTCAGATGCCAGACAACATGATTTCCGAATGGATTCAGTCACAGCTGCTGTGTCATTGAGTGACAGTAAATGTCTACTACACTTAAAGCCTCCCCTGTATAGCTCTAGGAATTCCATTTAAAGGCCGAAACAGAGCCACTTTTTTCACTCGCCAAAATTCCTGCTAGCGCAGTCCTCGTTAGTATAGTGGTCAGTATCTCCGCTTGTCATGCGGATGACCAGGGTTCGATTCCCTGACGGGGAGTTTTAGACCAGTTGCTGGTAAGACAACAGCCATTTAACACAGAGACTATACGTTTCGAGCATGTTCCTGCTGTCAGCTTCACGTTGACGATATGATCGCCTACCTCGGCATGCATGAAAGGTTGCACATCAGAATGGAAAATACTGGTTCGAGCATGTTCCTGCTGTCAGCTTCACGTTGACGATATGATCGCCTACCTCGGCATGCATGAAAGGTTGCACATCAGAATGGAAAATACTGGTTCGAGCATGTTCCTGCTGTCAGCTTCACGTTGACGATATGATCGCCTACCTCGGCATTCATGAAAGGTTGCACATCAGAATGGAAAATACTGGTTCTCTTCATCCAGTTTCCTGGGAATGCTAGTCAGAACACTTTGATTGTGTGGAGGAAAAGCTAACCCTGGGGCAGTTGTACTTCTTATCCAGTTTCTGACAGTTCCAGAAAGTAGAGTTTTATTGTGTGGAGTAAGCAGGAACAAAGAACAATGTTTCCGCCCAGTTTCAAACAGGGAACATTTCGCATGTAAAGCAAACGTGATAACCACTACACTACGGAAACTGCTAAAAATTACTTTTACGCACCTGCCAGGCTCAATGCACCATTCACCATTGACAGCAAACATTTCAGATGCCAGACAACATGATTTCCGAATGGATTCAGTCACAGCTGCTGTGTCATTGAGTGACAGTAAATGTCTACTACACTTAAAGCCTCCCCTGTATAGCTCTAGGAATTCCATTTAAAGGCCGAAACAGAGCCACTTTTTTCACTCGCCAAAATTCCTGCTAGCGCAGTCCTCGTTAGTATAGTGGTCAGTATCTCCGCTTGTCATGCGGATGACCAGGGTTCGATTCCCTGACGGGGAGTTTTAGACCAGTTGCTGGTAAGACAACAGCCATTTAACACAGAGACTATATGTTTCGAGCATGTTCCTGCTGTCAGCTTCACGTTGACGATATGATCGCCTACCTCGGCATGCATGAAAGGTTGCACATCAGAATGGAAAATACTGGTTCGAGCATGTTCCTGCTGTCAGCTTCACGTTGACGATATGATCGCCTACCTCGGCATGCATGAAAGGTTGCACATCAGAATGGAAAATACTGGTTCGAGCATGTTCCTGCTGTCAGCTTCACGTTGACGATATGATCGCCTACCTCGGCATGCATGAAAGGTTGCACATCAGAATGGAAAATACTGGTTCTCTTCATCCAGTTTCCTGGGAATGCTAGTCAGAACACTTTGATTGTGTGGAGGAAAAGCTAACCCTGGGGCAGTTGTACTTCTTATCCAGTTTCTGACAGTTCCAGAAAGTAGAGTTTTATTGTGTGGAGTAAGCAGGAACAAAGAACACTATTTCCGCCCAGTTTCGAACAGGGGACCTTTCGCGTGTGAAGCAAACGTGATAACCACTACACTACAGAAACCGCTGAAAATGACTTTTACGCACCTGCCCAGGCTCAATGCACTATTCACCATTGACAGCAAACATTTCAGATGCCAGACAACATGATTTCCGAATGGATTCAGTCACAGCTGCTGTGTCATTGAGTGACAGTAAATGTCTACTACACTTAAAGCCTCCCCTGTATAGCTCTAGGAATTCCATTTAAAGGCCGAAACAGAGCCACTTTTTTCACTCGCCAAAATTCCTGTTAGCGCAGTCCTCGTTAGTATAGTGGTCAGTATTTCCGCTTGTCATGCGGATGACCAGGGTTCGATTCCCTGACGGGGAGTTTTAGACCAGTTGCTGGTAAGACAACAGCCATTTAACACAGAGACTATACGTTTCGAGCATGTTCCTGCTGTCAGCTTCACGTTGACGATATGATCGCCTACCTCGGCATGCATGAAAGGTTGCACATCAGAATGGAAAATACTGGTTCGAGCATGTTCCTGCTGTCAGCTTCACGTTGACGATATGATCGCCTACCTCGGCATGCATGAAAGGTTGCACATCAGAATGGAAAATACTGGTTCTCTTCATCCAGTTTCCTGGGAATGCTAGTCAGAACACTTTGATTGTGTGGAGGAAAAGCTAACCCTGGGGCAGTTGTACTTCTTATACAGTTTCTGACAGTTCCACAAAGTAGAGTTTTATTGTGTGGAGTAAGCAGGAACAAAGAACACTATTTCTGCCCAGTTTCGAACAGGGCACCTTTCGCGTGTGAAGCAAACGTGATAACCACTACACTACAGAAACTGCTGAAAATGACTTTTACGCACCTGCCCAGGCTCAATGCACTATTCACCATTGACAGCAAACATTTCAGATGCCAGACAACATGATTTCCGAATGGATTCAGTCACAGCTGCTGTGTCATTGAGTGACAGTAAATGTCTACTACACTTAAAGCCTCCCCTGTATAGCTCTAGGAATTCCATTTAAAGGCCGAAACAGAGCCACTTTTTTCACTCGCCAAAATTCCTGCTAGCGCAGTCCTCGTTAGTATAGTGGTCAGTATCTCCGCTTGTCATGCGGATGACCAGGGTTCGATTCCCTGACGGGGAGTTTTAGACCAGTTGCTGGTAAGACAACAGCCATTTAACACAGAGACTATACGTTTCGAGCATGTTCCTGCTGTCAGCTTCACGTTGACGATATGATCGCCTACCTCGGCATGCATGAAAGGTTGCACATCAGAATGGAAAATACTGGTTCGAGCATGTTCCTGCTGTCAGCTTCACGTTGACGATATGATCGCCTACCTCGGCATGCATGAAAGGTTGCACATCAGAATGGAAAATACTGGTTCGAGCATGTTCCTGCTGTCAGCTTCACGTTGACGATATGATCGCCTACCTCGGCATTCATGAAAGGTTGCACATCAGAATGGAAAATACTGGTTCTCTTCATCCAGTTTCCTGGGAATGCTAGTCAGAACACTTTGATTGTGTGGAGGAAAAGCTAACCCTGGGGCAGTTGTACTTCTTATCCAGTTTCTGACAGTTCCAGAAAGTAGAGTTTTATTGTGTGGAGTAAGCAGGAACAAAGAACAATGTTTCCGCCCAGTTTCAAACAGGGAACATTTCGCATGTAAAGCAAACGTGATAACCACTACACTACGGAAACTGCTAAAAATTACTTTTACGCACCTGCCAGGCTCAATGCACCATTCACCATTGACAGCAAACATTTCAGATGCCAGACAACATGATTTCCGAATGGATTCAGTCACAGCTGCTGTGTCATTGAGTGACAGTAAATGTCTACTACACTTAAAGCCTCCCCTGTATAGCTCTAGGAATTCCATTTAAAGGCCGAAACAGAGCCACTTTTTTCACTCGCCAAAATTCCTGCTAGCGCAGTCCTCGTTAGTATAGTGGTCAGTATCTCCGCTTGTCATGCGGATGACCAGGGTTCGATTCCCTGACGGGGAGTTTTAGACCAGTTGCTGGTAAGACAACAGCCATTTAACACAGAGACTATATGTTTCGAGCATGTTCCTGCTGTCAGCTTCACGTTGACGATATGATCGCCTACCTCGGCATGCATGAAAGGTTGCACATCAGAATGGAAAATACTGGTTCGAGCATGTTCCTGCTGTCAGCTTCACGTTGACGATATGATCGCCTACCTCGGCATGCATGAAAGGTTGCACATCAGAATGGAAAATACTGGTTCGAGCATGTTCCTGCTGTCAGCTTCACGTTGACGATATGATCGCCTACCTCGGCATGCATGAAAGGTTGCACATCAGAATGGAAAATACTGGTTCTCTTCATCCAGTTTCCTGGGAATGCTAGTCAGAACACTTTGATTGTGTGGAGGAAAAGCTAACCCTGGGGCAGTTGTACTTCTTATCCAGTTTCTGACAGTTCCAGAAAGTAGAGTTTTATTGTGTGGAGTAAGCAGGAACAAAGAACACTATTTCCGCCCAGTTTCGAACAGGGGACCTTTCGCGTGTGAAGCAAACGTGATAACCACTACACTACAGAAACCGCTGAAAATGACTTTTACGCACCTGCCCAGGCTCAATGCACTATTCACCATTGACAGCAAACATTTCAGATGCCAGACAACATGATTTCCGAATGGATTCAGTCACAGCTGCTGTGTCATTGAGTGACAGTAAATGTCTACTACACTTAAAGCCTCCCCTGTATAGCTCTAGGAATTCCATTTAAAGGCCGAAACAGAGCCACTTTTTTCACTCGCCAAAATTCCTGTTAGCGCAGTCCTCGTTAGTATAGTGGTCAGTATTTCCGCTTGTCATGCGGATGACCAGGGTTCGATTCCCTGACGGGGAGTTTTAGACCAGTTGCTGGTAAGACAACAGCCATTTAACACAGAGACTATACGTTTCGAGCATGTTCCTGCTGTCAGCTTCACGTTGACGATATGATCGCCTACCTCGGCATGCATGAAAGGTTGCACATCAGAATGGAAAATACTGGTTCGAGCATGTTCCTGCTGTCAGCTTCACGTTGACGATATGATCGCCTACCTCGGCATGCATGAAAGGTTGCACATCAGAATGGAAAATACTGGTTCTCTTCATCCAGTTTCCTGGGAATGCTAGTCAGAACACTTTGATTGTGTGGAGGAAAAGCTAACCCTGGGGCAGTTGTACTTCTTATACAGTTTCTGACAGTTCCACAAAGTAGAGTTTTATTGTGTGGAGTAAGCAGGAACAAAGAACACTATTTCTGCCCAGTTTCGAACAGGGGACCTTTCGCGTGTGAAGCAAACGTGATAACCACTACACTACAGAAACTGCTGAAAATGACTTTTACGCACCTGCCCAGGCTCAATGCACTATTCACCATTGACAGCAAACATTTCAGATGCCAGACAACATGATTTCCGAATGGATTCAGTCACAGCTGCTGTGTCATTGAGTGACAGTAAATGTCTACTACACTTAAAGCCTCCCCTGTATAGCTCTAGGAATTCCATTTAAAGGCCGAAACAGAGCCACTTTTTTCACTCGCCAAAATTCCTGCTAGCGCAGTCCTCGTTAGTATAGTGGTCAGTATCTCCGCTTGTCATGCGGATGACCAGGGTTCGATTCCCTGACGGGGAGTTTTAGACCAGTTGCTGGTAAGACAACAGCCATTTAACACAGAGACTATACGTTTCGAGCATGTTCCTGCTGTCAGCTTCACGTTGACGATATGATCGCCTACCTCGGCATGCATGAAAGGTTGCACATCAGAATGGAAAATACTGGTTCGAGCATGTTCCTGCTGTCAGCTTCACGTTGACGATATGATCGCCTACCTCGGCATGCATGAAAGGTTGCACATCAGAATGGAAAATACTGGTTCTCTTCATCCAGTTTCCTGGGAATGCTAGTCAGAACACTTTGATTGTGTGGAGGAAAAGCTAACCCTGGGGCAGTTGTACTTCTTATCCAGTTTCTGACAGTTCCAGAAAGTAGAGTTTTATTGTGTGGAGTAAGCAGGAACAAAGAACACTATTTCCGCCCAGTTTCGAACAGGGGACCTTTCGCGTGTGAAGCAAACGTGATAACCACTACACTACAGAAACTGCTGAAAATGACTTTTACGCACCTGCCCAGGCTCAATGCACTATTCACCATTGACAGCAAACATTTCAGATGCCAGACAACATGATTTCCGAATGGATTCAGTCACAGCTGCTGTGTCATTGAGTGACAGTAAATGTCTACTACACTTAAAGCCTCCCCTGTATAGCTCTAGGAATTCCATTTAAAGGCCGAAACAGAGCCACTTTTTTCACTCGCCAAAATTCCTGCTAGCGCAGTCCTCGTTAGTATAGTGGTCAGTATCTCCGCTTGTCATGCGGATGACCAGGGTTCGATTCCCTAACGGGGAGTTTTAGACCAGTTGCTGGTAAGACAACAGCCATTTAACACAGAGACTATATGTTTCGAGCATGTTCCTGCTGTCAGCTTCACGTTGACGATATGATCGCCTACCTCGGCATGCATGAAAGGTTGCACATCAGAATGGAAAATACTGGTTCGAGCATGTTCCTGCTGTCAGCTTCACGTTGACGATATGATCGCCTACCTCGGCATGCATGAAAGGTTGCACATCAGAATGGAAAATACTGGTTCTCTTCATCCAGTTTCCTGGGAATGCTAGTCAGAACACTTTGATTGTGTGGAGGAAAAGCTAACCCTGGGGCAGTTGTACTTCTTATCCAGTTTCTGACAGTTCCAGAAAGTAGAGTTTTATTGTGTGGAGTAAGCAGGAACAAAGAACACTATTTCCGCCCAGTTTCGAACAGGGGACCTTTCGCGTGTGAAGCAAACGTGATAACCACTACACTACAGAAACTGCTGAAAATGACTTTTACGCACCTGCCCAGGCTCAATGCACTATTCACCATTGACAGCAAACATTTCAGATGCCAGACAACATGATTTCCGAATGGATTCAGTCACAGCTGCTGTGTCATTGAGTGACAGTAAATGTCTACTACACTTAAAGCCTCCCCTGTATAGCTCTAGGAATTCCATTTAAAGGCCGAAACAGAGCCACTTTTTTCACTCGCCAAAATTCCTGCTAGCGCAGTCCTCGTTAGTATAGTGGTCAGTATCTCCGCTTGTCATGCGGATGACCAGGGTTCGATTCCCTGACGGGGAGTTTTAGACCAGTTGCTGGTAAGACAACAGCCATTTAACACAGAGACTATATGTTTCGAGCATGTTCCTGCTGTCAGCTTCACGTTGACGATATGATCGCCTACCTCGGCATGCATGAAAGGTTGCACATCAGAATGGAAAATACTGGTTCGAGCATGTTCCTGCTGTCAGCTTCACGTTGACGATATGATCGCCTACCTCGGCATGCATGAAAGGTTGCACATCAGAATGGAAAATACTGGTTCTCTTCATCCAGTTTCCTGGGAATGCTAGTCAGAACACTTTGATTGTGTGGAGGAAAAGCTAACCCTGGGGCAGTTGTACTTCTTATCCAGTTTCTGACAGTTCCAGAAAGTAGAGTTTTATTGTGTGGAGTAAGCAGGAACAAAGAACACTATTTCCGCCCAGTTTCGAACAGGGGACCTTTCGCGTGTGAAGCAAACGTGATAACCACTACACTACAGAAACTGCTGAAAATGACTTTTACGCACCTGCCCAGGCTCAATGCACTATTCACCATTGACAGCAAACATTTCAGATGCCAGACAACATGATTTCCGAATGGATTCAGTCACAGCTGCTGTGTCATTGAGTGACAGTAAATGTCTACTACACTTAAAGCCTCCCCTGTATAGCTCTAGGAATTCCATTTAAAGGCCGAAACAGAGCCACTTTTTTCACTCGCCAAAATTCCTGCTAGCGCAGTCCTCGTTAGTATAGTGGTCAGTATCTCCGCTTGTCATGCGGATGACCAGGGTTCGATTCCCTAACGGGGAGTTTTAGACCAGTTGCTGGTAAGACAACAGCCATTTAACACAGAGACTATACGTTTCGAGCATGTTCCTGCTGTCAGCTTCACGTTGACGATATGATCGCCTACCTCGGCATGCATGAAAGGTTGCACATCAGAATGGAAAATACTGGTTCGAGCATGTTCCTGCGTCAGCTTCACGTTGACGATATGATCGCCTACCTCGGCATGCATGAAAGGTTGCACATCAGAATGGAAAATACTGGTTCTCTTCATCCAGTTTCCTGGGAACGCTAGTCAGAACACTTTGATTTTGTGGAGGAAAAGCTAACCCTGGGGCAGTTGTACTTCTTATACAGTTTCTGACAGTTCCACAAAGTAGAGTTTTATTGTGTGGAGTAACCAGGAACAAAGAACAATGTTTCTGCCCAGTTTCGAACAGGGGACCTTTCGCGTGTGAAGCAAACGTGATAACCACTACACTATAGAAACTGCTGAAAATTAGTTTTACGCACCTGCCCAGGCTCAATGCACTATTCACCATTGACAGCAAACATTTCAGATGCCAGACAACATGATTTCCGAATGGATTCAGTCACAGCTGCTGTGTCATTGAGTGACAGTAAATGTCTACTACACTTAAAGCCTCCCCTGTATAGCTCTAGGAATTCCATTTAAAGGCCGAAACAGAGCCACTTTTTTCACTCGCCAAAATTCCTGCTAGCGCAGTCCTCGTTTGTATAGTGGTCAGTATCTCCGCTTGTCATGCGGATGACCAGGGTTCGATTCCCTGACGGGGAGTTTTAGACCAGTTGCTGGTAAGACAA
The DNA here is from genome assembly GCF_949748355.1 of Melanostigma gelatinosum. Taxonomy (NCBI): domain Eukaryota; kingdom Metazoa; phylum Chordata; class Actinopteri; order Perciformes; family Zoarcidae; genus Melanostigma; species Melanostigma gelatinosum. The sequence goes on along the minus strand of NC_136650.1, from coordinate 85,204 downwards.
CAGCCATTTAACACAGAGACTATACGTTTCGAGCATGTTCCTGCTGTCAGCTTCACGTTGACGATATGATCGCCTACCTCGGCATGCATGAAAGGTTGCACATCAGAATGGAAAATACTGGTTCGAGCATGTTCCTGCTGTCAGCTTCACGTTGACGATATGATCGCCTACCTCGGCATGCATGAAAGGTTGCACATCACAATGGAAAATACTGGTTCTCTTCATCCAGTTTCCTGGGAATGCTAGTCAGAACACTTTGATTGTGTGGAGGAAAAGCTAACCCTGGGGCAGTTGTACTTCTTATCCAGTTTCTGACAGTTCCAGAAAGTAGAGTTTTATTGTGTGGAGTAAGCAGGAACAAAGAACACTATTTCCGCCCAGTTTCGAACAGGGGACCTTTCGCGTGTGAAGCAAACGTGATAACCACTACACTACAGAAACTGCTGAAAATGACTTTTACGCACCTGCCCAGGCTCAATGCACTATTCACCATTGACAGCAAACATTTCAGATGCCAGACAACATGATTTCCGAATGGATTCAGTCACAGCTGCTGTGTCATTGAGTGACAGTAAATGTCTACTACACTTAAAGCCTCCCCTGTATAGCTCTAGGAATTCCATTTAAAGGCCGAAACAGAGCCACTTTTTTCACTCGCCAAAATTCCTGCTAGCGCAGTCCTCGTTAGTATAGTGGTCAGTATCTCCGCTTGTCATGCGGATGACCAGGGTTCGATTCCCTAACGGGGAGTTTTAGACCAGTTGCTGGTAAGACAACAGCCATTTAACACAGAGACTATACGTTTCGAGCATGTTCCTGCTGTCAGCTTCACGTTGACGATATGATCGTCTACCTCGGCATGCATGAAAGGTTGCACATCAGAATGGAAAATACTGGTTCTCTTCATCCAGTTTCCTGGGAATGCTAGTCAGAACACTTTGATTGTGTGGAGGAAAAGCTAACCCTGGGGCAGTTGTACTTCTTATCCAGTTTCTGACAGTTCCAGAAAGTAGAGTTTTATTGTGTGGAGTAAGCAGGAACAAAGAACACTATTTCCGCCCAGTTTCGAACAGGGGACCTTTCGCGTGTGAAGCAAACGTGATAACCACTACACTACGGAAACTGCTGAAAATGACTTTTACGCACCTGCCAGGCTCAATGCACCATTCACCATTGACAGCAAACACATTTCAGATGCCAGACAACATGATTTCCGAATGGATTCAGTCACAGCTGCTGTGTCATTGAGTGACAGTAAATGTCTACTACACTTAAAGCCTCCCCTGTATAGCTCTAGGAATTCCATTTAAAGGCCGAAACAGAGCCACTTTTTTTCACTAGCCAAAATTCCTGCTAGCGCAGTCCTCGTTAGTATAGTGGTCAGTATCTCCGCTTGTCACGCGGAAGACCAGGGTTCGATTCCCTGACGGGGAGTTTTAGACCAGTTGCTGGTAAGACAACAGCCATTTAACACAGAGACTATACGTTTCGAGCATGTTCCTGCTGTCAGCTTCACGTTGACGATATGATCGCCTACCTCGGCATGCATGAAAGGTTGCACATCAGAATGGAAAATACTGGTTCGAGCATGTTCCTGCTGTCAGCTTCACGTTGACGATATGATCGCCTACCTCGGCATGCATGAAAGGTTGCACATCAGAATGGAAAATATTGGTTCTCTTTATCCAGTTTGCTGGGAACGCTAGTCAGAACACTTTGATTTTGTGGAGGAAAAGCTAACCCTGGGGCAGTTGTACTTCTTATCCAGTTTCTGACAGTTCCAGAAAGTAGAGTTTTATTGTGTGGAGTAAGCAGGAACAAAGAACACTATTTCCGCCCAGTTTCGAACAGGGGACCTTTCGCGTGTGAAGCAAACGTGATAACCACTACACTACAGAAACTGCTGAAAATGACTTTTACGCACCTGCCCAGGCTCAATGCACTATTCACCATTGACAGCAAACATTTCAGATGCCAGACAACATGATTTCCGAATGGATTCAGTCACAGCTGCTGTGTCATTGAGTGACAGTAAATGTCTACTACACTTAAAGCCTCCCCTGTATAGCTCTAGGAATTCCATTTAAAGGCCGAAACAGAGCCACTTTTTTCACTCGCCAAAATTCCTGCTAGCGCAGTCCTCGTTAGTATAGTGGTCAGTATCTCCGCTTGTCATGCGGATGACCAGGGTTCGATTCCCTAACGGGGAGTTTTAGACCAGTTGCTGGTAAGACAACAGCCATTTAACACAGAGACTATACGTTTCGAGCATGTTCCTGCTGTCAGCTTCACGTTGACGATATGATCGTCTACCTCGGCATGCATGAAAGGTTGCACATCAGAATGGAAAATACTGGTTCTCTTCATCCAGTTTCCTGGGAATGCTAGTCAGAACACTTTGATTGTGTGGAGGAAAAGCTAACCCTGGGGCAGTTGTACTTCTTATCCAGTTTCTGACAGTTCCAGAAAGTAGAGTTTTATTGTGTGGAGTAAGCAGGAACAAAGAACACTATTTCCGCCCAGTTTCGAACAGGGGACCTTTCGCGTGTGAAGCAAACGTGATAACCACTACACTACGGAAACTGCTGAAAATGACTTTTACGCACCTGCCAGGCTCAATGCACCATTCACCATTGACAGCAAACACATTTCAGATGCCAGACAACATGATTTCCGAATGGATTCAGTCACAGCTGCTGTGTCATTGAGTGACAGTAAATGTCTACTACACTTAAAGCCTCCCCTGTATAGCTCTAGGAATTCCATTTAAAGGCCGAAACAGAGCCACTTTTTTTCACTAGCCAAAATTCCTGCTAGCGCAGTCCTCGTTAGTATAGTGGTCAGTATCTCCGCTTGTCACGCGGAAGACCAGGGTTCGATTCCCTGACGGGGAGTTTTAGACCAGTTGCTGGTAAGACAACAGCCATTTAACACAGAGACTATACGTTTCGAGCATGTTCCTGCTGTCAGCTTCACGTTGACGATATGATCGCCTACCTCGGCATGCATGAAAGGTTGCACATCAGAATGGAAAATACTGGTTCGAGCATGTTCCTGCTGTCAGCTTCACGTTGACGATATGATCGCCTACCTCGGCATGCATGAAAGGTTGCACATCAGAATGGAAAATATTGGTTCTCTTTATCCAGTTTGCTGGGAACGCTAGTCAGAACACTTTGATTTTGTGGAGGAAAAGCTAACCCTGGGGCAGTTGTACTTCTTATCCAGTTTCTGACAGTTCCACAAAGTAGAGTTTTATTGTGTGGAGTAACCAGGAACAAAGAACAATGTTTCCGCCCAGTTTCGAACAGGGAACCTTTTGCATGTAAAGCAAACGTGATAACCACTACACTACGGAAACTGCTAAAAACTACTTTTACGCACCTGCCAGGCTCAATGCACCATTCACCATTGACAGCAAACATTTCAGATGCCAGACAACATGATTTCCGAATGGATTCAGTCACAGCTGCTGTGTCATTGAGTGACAGTAAATGTCTACTACACTTAAAGCCTCCCCTGTATAGCTCTAGGAATTCCATTTAAAGGCCGAAACAGAGCCACTTTTTTCACTCACCAAAATTCCTGCTAGCGCAGTCCTCGTTAGTATAGTGGTCAGTATCTCCGCTTGTCATGCGGATGACCAGGGTTCGATTCCCTGACGGGGAGTTTTAGACCAGTTGCTGGTAAGACAACAGCCATTTAACACAGAGACTATACGTTTCGAGCATGTTCCTGCTGTCAGCTTCACGTTGACGATATGATCGCCTACCTCGGCATGCATGAAAGGTTGCACATCAGAATGGAAAATACTGGTTCGAGCATGTTCCTGCGTCAGCTTCACGTTGACGATATGATCGCCTACCTCGGCATGCAAGAAAGGTTGCATATCAGAATGGAAAATACTGGTTCTCTTCATCCAGTTTCCTGGGAACGCTAGTCAGAACACTTTGATTTTGTGGAGGAAAAGCTAACCCTGGGGCAGTTGTACTTCTTATACAGTTTCTGACAGTTCCACAAAGTAGAGTTTTATTGTGTGGAGTAACCAGGAACAAAGAACAATGTTTCTGCCCAGTTTCGAACAGGGGACCTTTCGCGTGTGAAGCAAACGTGATAACCACTACACTATAGAAACTGCTGAAAATTAGTTTTACGCACCTGCCCAGGCTCAATGCACTATTCACCATTGACAGCAAACATTTCAGATGCCAGACAACATGATTTCCGAATGGATTCAGTCACAGCTGCTGTGTCATTGAGTGACAGTAAATGTCTACTACACTTAAAGCCTCCCCTGTATAGCTCTAGGAATTCCATTTAAAGGCCGAAACAGAGCCACTTTTTTCACTCGCCAAAATTCCTGCTAGCGCAGTCCTCGTTAGTATAGTGGTCAGTATCTCCGCTTGTCATGCGGATGACCAGGGTTCGATTCCCTGACGGGGAGTTTTAGACCAGTTGCTGGTAAGACAACAGCCATTTAACACAGAGACTATACGTTTCGAGCATGTTCCTGCTGTCAGCTTCACATTGACGATATGATCGCCTACCTCGGCATGCATGAAAGGTTGCACATCAGAATGGAAAATACTGGTTCGAGCATGTTCCTGCTGTCAGCTTCACGTTGACGATATGATCGCCTACCTCGGCATGCATGAAAGGTTGCACATCACAATGGAAAATACTGGTTCTCTTCATCCAGTTTCCTGGGAATGCTAGTCAGAACACTTTGATTGTGTGGAGGAAAAGCTAACCCTGGGGCAGTTGTACTTCTTATCCAGTTTCTGACAGTTCCAGAAAGTAGAGTTTTATTGTGTGGAGTAAGCAGGAACAAAGAACACTATTTCCGCCCAGTTTCGAACAGGGGACCTTCCGCGTGTGAAGCAAACATGATAACCACTACACTACAGAAACTGCTGAAAATGACTTTTACGCACCTGCCCAGGCTCAATGCACTATTCACCATTGACAGCAAACATTTCAGATGCCAGACAACATGATTTCCGAATGGATTCAGTCACAGCTGCTGTGTCATTGAGTGACAGTAAATGTCTACTACACTTAAAGCCTCCCCTGTATAGCTCTAGGAATTCCATTTAAAGGCCGAAACAGAGCCACTTTTTTCACTCGCCAAAATTACTGCTAGCGCAGTCCTCGTTAGTATAGTGGTCAGTATCTCCGCTTGTCATGCGGATGACCAGGGTTCGATTCCCTAACGGGGAGTTTTAGACCAGTTGCTGGTAAGACAACAGCCATTTAACACAGAGACTATACGTTTCGAGCATGTTCCTGCTGTCAGCTTCACGTTGACGATATGATCGCCTACCTCGGCATGCATGAAAGGTTGCACATCAGAATGGAAAATACTGGTTCTCTTCATCCAGTTTCCTGGGAATGCTAGTCAGAACACTTTGATTGTGTGGAGGAAAAGCTAACCCTGGGGCAGTTGTACTTCTTATCCAGTTTCTGACAGTTCCAGAAAGTAGAGTTTTATTGTGTGGAGTAAGCAGGAACAAAGAACACTATTTCCGCCCAGTTTCGAACAGGGGACCTTTCGCGTGTGAAGCAAACGTGATAACCACTACACTACGGAAACTGCTGAAAATGACTTTTACGCACCTGCCAGGCTCAATGCACCATTCACCATTGACAGCAAACACATTTCAGATGCCAGACAACATGATTTCCGAATGGATTCAGTCACAGCTGCTGTGTCATTGAGTGACAGTAAATGTCTACTACACTTAAAGCCTCCCCTGTATAGCTCTAGGAATTCCATTTAAAGGCCGAAACAGAGCCACTTTTTTTCACTAGCCAAAATTCCTGCTAGCGCAGTCCTCGTTAGTATAGTGGTCAGTATCTCCGCTTGTCACGCGGAAGACCAGGGTTCGATTCCCTGACGGGGAGTTTTAGACCAGTTGCTGGTAAGACAACAGCCATTTAACACAGAGACTATACGTTTCGAGCATGTTCCTGCTGTCAGCTTCACGTTGACGATATGATCGCCTACCTCGGCATGCATGAAAGGTTGCACATCAGAATGGAAAATACTGGTTCGAGCATGTTCCTGCTGTCAGCTTCACGTTGACGATATGATCGCCTACCTCGGCATGCATGAAAGGTTGCACATCAGAATGGAAAATATTGGTTCTCTTTATCCAGTTTGCTGGGAACGCTAGTCAGAACACTTTGATTTTGTGGAGGAAAAGCTAACCCTGGGGCAGTTGTACTTCCTATCCAGTTTCTGACAGTTCCACAAAGTAGAGTTTTATTGTGTGGAGTAACCAGGAACAAAGAACAATGTTTCCGCCCAGTTTCGAACAGGGAACCTTTTGCATGTAAAGCAAACGTGATAACCACTACACTACGGAAACTGCTAAAAACTACTTTTACGCACCTGCCAGGCTCAATGCACCATTCACCATTGACAGCAAACATTTCAGATGCCAGACAACCTGATTTCCGAATGGATTCAGTCACAGCTGCTGTGTCATTGAGTGACAGTAAATGTCTACTACACTTAAAGCCTCCCCTGTATAGCTCTAGGAATTCCATTTAAAGGCCGAAACAGAGCCACTTTTTTCACTCACCAAAATTCCTGCTAGCGCAGTCCTCGTTAGTATAGTGGTCAGTATCTCCGCTTGTCATGCGGATGACCAGGGTTCGATTCCCTGACGGGGAGTTTTAGACCAGTTGCTGGTAAGACAACAGCCATTTAACACAGAGACTATACGTTTCGAGCATGTTCCTGCTGTCAGCTTCACGTTGACGATATGATCGCCTACCTCGGCATGCATGAAAGGTTGCACATCAGAATGGAAAATACTGGTTCGAGCATGTTCCTGCGTCAGCTTCACGTTGACGATATGATCGCCTACCTCGGCATGCAAGAAAGGTTGCATATCAGAATGGAAAATACTGGTTCTCTTCATCCAGTTTCCTGGGAACGCTAGTCAGAACACTTTGATTTTGTGGAGGAAAAGCTAACCCTGGGGCAGTTGTACTTCTTATACAGTTTCTGACAGTTCCACAAAGTAGAGTTTTATTGTGTGGAGTAACCAGGAACAAAGAACAATGTTTCTGCCCAGTTTCGAACAGGGGACCTTTCGCGTGTGAAGCAAACGTGATAACCACTACACTATAGAAACTGCTGAAAATTAGTTTTACGCACCTGCCCAGGCTCAATGCACTATTCACCATTGACAGCAAACATTTCAGATGCCAGACAACATGATTTCCGAATGGATTCAGTCACAGCTGCTGTGTCATTGAGTGACAGTAAATGTCTACTACACTTAAAGCCTCCCCTGTATAGCTCTAGGAATTCCATTTAAAGGCCGAAACAGAGCCACTTTTTTCACTCGCCAAAATTCCTGCTAGCGCAGTCCTCGTTAGTATAGTGGTCAGTATCTCCGCTTGTCATGCGGATGACCAGGGTTCGATTCCCTGACGGGGAGTTTTAGACCAGTTGCTGGTAAGACAACAGCCATTTAACACAGAGACTATACGTTTCGAGCATGTTCCTGCTGTCAGCTTCACATTGACGATATGATCGCCTACCTCGGCATGCATGAAAGGTTGCACATCAGAATGGAAAATACTGGTTCGAGCATGTTCCTGCTGTCAGCTTCACGTTGACGATATGATCGCCTACCTCGGCATGCATGAAAGGTTGCACATCACAATGGAAAATACTGGTTCTCTTCATCCAGTTTCCTGGGAATGCTAGTCAGAACACTTTGATTGTGTGGAGGAAAAGCTAACCCTGGGGCAGTTGTACTTCTTATCCAGTTTCTGACAGTTCCAGAAAGTAGAGTTTTATTGTGTGGAGTAAGCAGGAACAAAGAACACTATTTCCGCCCCGTTTCGAACAGGGGACCTTCCGCGTGTGAAGCAAACATGATAACCACTACACTACAGAAACTGCTGAAAATGACTTTTACGCACCTGCCCAGGCTCAATGCACTATTCACCATTGACAGCAAACATTTCAGATGCCAGACAACATGATTTCCGAATGGATTCAGTCACAGCTGCTGTGTCATTGAGTGACAGTAAATGTCTACTACACTTAAAGCCTCCCCTGTATAGCTCTAGGAATTCCATTTAAAGGCCGAAACAGAGCCACTTTTTTCACTCGCCAAAATTACTGCTAGCGCAGTCCTCGTTAGTATAGTGGTCAGTATCTCCGCTTGTCATGCGGATGACCAGGGTTCGATTCCCTAACGGGGAGTTTTAGACCAGTTGCTGGTAAGACAACAGCCATTTAACACAGAGACTATACGTTTCGAGCATGTTCCTGCTGTCAGCTTCACGTTGACGATATGATCGCCTACCTCGGCATGCATGAAAGGTTGCACATCAGAATGGAAAATACTGGTTCTCTTCATCCAGTTTCCTGGGAATGCTAGTCAGAACACTTTGATTGTGTGGAGGAAAAGCTAACCCTGGGGCAGTTGTACTTCTTATCCAGTTTCTGACAGTTCCAGAAAGTAGAGTTTTATTGTGTGGAGTAAGCAGGAACAAAGAACACTATTTCCGCCCAGTTTCGAACAGGGGACCTTTCGCGTGTGAAGCAAACGTGATAACCACTACACTACGGAAACTGCTGAAAATGACTTTTACGCACCTGCCAGGCTCAATGCACCATTCACCATTGACAGCAAACACATTTCAGATGCCAGACAACATGATTTCCGAATGGATTCAGTCACAGCTGCTGTGTCATTGAGTGACAGTAAATGTCTACTACACTTAAAGCCTCCCCTGTATAGCTCTAGGAATTCCATTTAAAGGCCGAAACAGAGCCACTTTTTTTCACTAGCCAAAATTCCTGCTAGCGCAGTCCTCGTTAGTATAGTGGTCAGTATCTCCGCTTGTCACGCGGAAGACCAGGGTTCGATTCCCTGACGGGGAGTTTTAGACCAGTTGCTGGTAAGACAACAGCCATTTAACACAGAGACTATACGTTTCGAGCATGTTCCTGCTGTCAGCTTCACGTTGACGATATGATCGTCGACCTCGGCATGCATGAAAGGTTGCACATCAGAATGGAAAATACTGGTTCGAGCATGTTCCTGCTGTCAGCTTCACGTTGACGATATGATCGCCTACCTCGGCATGCATGAAAGGTTGCACATCAGAATGGAAAATACTGGTTCTCTTTATCCAGTTTGCTGGGAACGCTAGTCAGAACACTTTGATTTTGTGGAGGAAAAGCTAACCCTGGGGCAGTTGTACTTCTTATCCAGTTTCTGACAGTTCCACAAAGTAGAGTTTTATTGTGTGGAGTAACCAGGAACAAAGAACAATGTTTCCGCCCAGTTTCGAACAGGGAACCTTTCGCATGTAAAGCAAACGTGATAACCACTACACTACGGAAACTGCTAAAAACTACTTTTACGCACCTGCCAGGCTCAATGCACCATTCACCATTGACAGCAAACATTTCAGATGCCAGACAACATGATTTCCGAATGGATTCAGTCACAGCTGCTGTGTCATTGAGTGACAGTAAATGTCTACTACACTTAAAGCCTCCCCTGTATAGCTCTAGGAAGTCCATTTAAAGGCCGAAACAGAGCCACTTTTTTCACTCGCCAAAATTCCTGCTAGCGCAGTCCTCGTTAGTATAGTGGTCAGTATCTCCGCTTGTCATGCGGATGACCAGGGTTCGATTCCCTGACGGGGAGTTTTAGACCAGTTGCTGGTAAGACAACAGCCATTTAACACAGAGACAATACGTTTCGAGCATGTTCCTGCTGTCAGCTTCACGTTGACGATATGATCGCCTACCTCGGCATGCATGAAAGGTTGCACATCAGAATGGAAAATACTGGTTCTCTTCATCCAGTTTCCTGGGAATGCTAGTCAGAACACTTTGATTGTGTGGAGGAAAAGCTAACCCTGGGGCAGTTGTACTTCTTATCCAGTTTCTGACAGTTCCAGAAAGTAGAGTTTTATTGTGTGGAGTAAGCAGGAACAAAGAACACTATTTCCGCCCAGTTTCGAACAGGGGACCTTTCGCGTGTGAAGCAAACGTGATAACCACTACACTACGGAAACTGCTGAAAATGACTTTTACGCACCTGCCAGGCTCAATGCACCATTCACCATTGACAGCAAACACATTTCAGATGCCAGACAACATGATTTCCGAATGGATTCAGTCACAGCTGCTGTGTCATTGAGTGACAGTAAATGTCTACTACACTTAAAGCCTCCCCTGTATAGCTCTAGGAATTCCATTTAAAGGCCGAAACAGAGCCACTTTTTTTCACTAGCCAAAATTCCTGCTAGCGCAGTCCTCGTTAGTATAGTGGTCAGTATCTCCGCTTGTCACGCGGAAGACCAGGGTTCGATTCCCTGACGGGGAGTTTTAGACCAGTTGCTGGTAAGACAACAGCCATTTAACACAGAGACTATACGTTTCGAGCATGTTCCTGCTGTCAGCTTCACGTTGACGATATGATCGTCTACCTCGGCATGCATGAAAGGTTGCACATCAGAATGGAAAATACTGGTTCGAGCATGTTCCTGCTGTCAGCTTCACGTTGACGATATGATCGCCTACCTCGGCATGCATGAAAGGTTGCACATCAGAATGGAAAATACTGGTTCTCTTTATCCAGTTTGCTGGGAACGCTAGTCAGAACACTTTGATTTTGTGGAGGAAAAGCTAACCCTGGGGCAGTTGTACTTCTTATCCAGTTTCTGACAGTTCCACAAAGTAGAGTTTTATTGTGTGGAGTAACCAGGAACAAAGAACAATGTTTCCGCCCAGTTTCGAACAGGGAACCTTTCGCATGTAAAGCAAACGTGATAACCACTACACTACGGAAACTGCTAAAAACTACTTTTACGCACCTGCCAGGCTCAATGCACCATTCACCATTGACAGCAAACATTTCAGATGCCAGACAACATGATTTCCGAATGGATTCAGTCACAGCTGCTGTGTCATTGAGTGACAGTAAATGTCTACTACACTTAAAGCCTCCCCTGTATAGCTCTAGGAAGTCCATTTAAAGGCCGAAACAGAGCCACTTTTTTCACTCGCCAAAATTCCTGCTAGCGCAGTCCTCGTTAGTATAGTGGTCAGTATCTCCGCTTGTCATGCGGATGACCAGGGTTCGATTCCCTGACGGGGAGTTTTAGACCAGTTGCTGGTAAGACAACAGCCATTTAACACAGAGACAATACGTTTCGAGCATGTTCCTGCTGTCAGCTTCACGTTGACGATATGATCGCCTACCTCGGCATGCATGAAAGGTTGCACATCAGAATGGAAAATACTGGTTCTCTTCATCCAGTTTCCTGGGAATGCTAGTCAGAACACTTTGATTGTGTGGAGGAAAAGCTAACCCTGGGGCAGTTGTACTTCTTATCCAGTTTCTGACAGTTCCAGAAAGTAGAGTTTTATTGTGTGGAGTAAGCAGGAACAAAGAACACTATTTCCGCCCAGTTTCGAACAGGGGACCTTTCGCGTGTGAAGCAAACGTGATAACCACTACACTACGGAAACTGCTGAAAATGACTTTTACGCACCTGCCAGGCTCAATGCACCATTCACCATTGACAGCAAACACATTTCAGATGCCAGACAACATGATTTCCGAATGGATTCAGTCACAGCTGCTGTGTCATTGAGTGACAGTAAATGTCTACTACACTTAAAGCCTCCCCTGTATAGCTCTAGGAATTCCATTTAAAGGCCGAAACAGAGCCACTTTTTTTCACTAGCCAAAATTCCTGCTAGCGCAGTCCTCGTTAGTATAGTGGTCAGTATCTCCGCTTGTCACGCGGAAGACCAGGGTTCGATTCCCTGACGGGGAGTTTTAGACCAGTTGCTGGTAAGACAACAGCCATTTAACACAGAGACTATACGTTTCGAGCATGTTCCTGCTGTCAGCTTCACGTTGACGATATGATCGCCTACCTCGGCATGCATGAAAGGTTGCACATCAGAATGAAAAATACTGGTTCGAGCATGTTCCTGCTGTCAGCTTCACGTTGACGATATGATCGCCTACCTCGGCATGCATGAAAGGTTGCACATCAGAATGGAAAATACTGGTTCTCTTTATCCAGTTTGCTGGGAACGCTAGTCAGAACACTTTGATTTTGTGGAGGAAAAGCTAACCCTGGGGCAGTTGTACTTCTTATCCAGTTTCTGACAGTTCCACAAAGTAGAGTTTTATTGTGTGGAGTAACCAGGAACAAAGAACACTATTTCCGCCCAGTTTCGAACAGTGGACCTTTCGCGTGTGAAGCAAACGTGATAACCACTACACTACAGAAACTGCTGAAAATGACTTTTACGCACCTGCCCAGGCTCAATGCACTATTCACCATTGACAGCAAACATTTCAGATGCCAGACAACATGATTTCCGAATGGATTCAGTCACAGCTGCTGTGTCATTGAGTGACAGTAAATGTCTACTACACTTAAAGCCTCCCCTGTATAGCTCTAGGAATTGCATTTAAAGGCCGAAACAGAGCCACTTTTTTCACTCGCCAAAATTCCTGCTAGCGCAGTCCTCGTTAGTATAGTGGTCAGTATCTCCGCTTGTCATGCGGATGACCAGGGTTCGATTTCCTAACGGGTAGTTTTAGACCAGTTGCTGGTAAGACAACAACCATTTAACACAGAGACTATACGTTTCGAGCATGTTCCTGCTGTCAGCTTCACGTTGACGATATGATCGCCTACCTCGGCATGCATGAAAGGTTGCACATCAGAATGGAAAATACTGGTTTGAGCATGTTCCTGCTATCAGCTTCACGTTGACGATATGATCGCCTACCTCGGCATGCATGAAAGGTTGCACATCAGAATGGAAAATACTGGTTCTCTTCATCCAGTTTCCTGGGAATGCTAGTCAGAACACTTTGATTGTGTGGAGGAAAAGCTAACCCTGGGGCAGTTGTACTTCTTATCCAGTTTCTGACAGTTCCAGAAAGTAGAGTTTTATTGTGTGGAGTAAGCAGGAACAAAGAACACTATTTCCGCCCAGTTTCGAACAGGGGACCTTTCGCGTGTGAAGCAAACGTGATAACCACTACACTACAGAAACCGCTGAAAATGACTTTTACGCACCTGCCCAGGCTCAATGCACTATTCACCATTGACAGCAAACATTTCAGATGCCAGACAACATGATTTCCGAATGGATTCAGTCACAGCTGCTGTGTCATTGAGTGACAGTAAATGTCTACTACACTTAAAGCCTCCCCTGTATAGCTCTAGGAATTCCATTTAAAGGCCGAAACAGAGCCACTTTTTTCACTCGCCAAAATTCCTGTTAGCGCAGTCCTCGTTAGTATAGTGGTCAGTATTTCCGCTTGTCATGCGGATGACCAGGGTTCGATTCCCTGACGGGGAGTTTTAGACCAGTTGCTGGTAAGACAACAGCCATTTAACACAGAGACTATACGTTTCGAGCATGTTCCTGCTGTCAGCTTCACGTTGACGATATGATCGCCTACCTCGGCATGCATGAAAGGTTGCACATCAGAATGGAAAATACTGGTTCGAGCATGTTCCTGCTGTCAGCTTCACGTTGACGATATGATCGCCTACCTCGGCATGCATGAAAGGTTGCACATCAGAATGGAAAATACTGGTTCGAGCATGTTCCTGCTGTCAGCTTCACGTTGACGATATGATCGCCTACCTCGGCATGCATGAAAGGTTGCACATCAGAATGGAAAATACTGGTTCTCTTCATCCAGTTTCCTGGGAATGCTAGTCAGAACACTTTGATTGTGTGGAGGAAAAGCTAACCCTGGGGCAGTTGTACTTCTTATCCAGTTTCTGACAGTTCCAGAAAGTAGAGTTTTATTGTGTGGAGTAAGCAGGAACAAAGAACACTATTTCCGCCCAGTTTCGAACAGGGGACCTTTTGCGTGTGAAGCAAACGTGATAACCACTACACTACAGAAACCGCTGAAAATGACTTTTACGCACCTGCCCAGGCTCAATGCACTATTCACCATTGACAGCAAACATTTCAGATGCCAGACAACATGATTTCCGAATGGATTCAGTCACAGCTGCTGTGTCATTGAGTGACAGTAAATGTCTACTACACTTAAAGCCTCCCCTGTATAGCTCTAGGAATTCCATTTAAAGGCCGGAACAGCGCCACTTTTTTTCACTAGCCAAAATTCCTGCTAGCGCAGTCCTCGTTAGTATAGTGGTCAGTATCTCCGCTTGTCACGCGGAAGACCAGGGTTCGATTCCCTGACGGGGAGTTTTAGACCAGTTGCTGGTAAGACAACAGCCATTTAACACAGAGACTATACGTTTCGAGCATGTTCCTGCTGTCAGCTTCACGTTGACGATATGATCGCCTACCTCGGCATGCATGAAAGGTTGCACATCAGAATGGAAAATACTGGTTCTCTTCATCCAGTTTCCTGGGAATGCTAGTCAGAACACTTTGATTGTGTGGAGGAAAAGCTAACCCTGGGGCAGTTGTACTTCTTATCCAGTTTCTGACAGTTCCAGAAAGTAGAGTTTTATTGTGTGGAGTAAGCAGGAACAAAGAACACTATTTCCGCCCAGTTTCGAACAGGGGACCTTTCGCGTGTGAAGCAAACGTGATAACCACTACACTACAGAAACCGCTGAAAATGACTTTTACGCACCTGCCCAGGCTCAATGCACTATTCACCATTGACAGCAAACATTTCAGATGCCAGACAACATGATTTCCGAATGGATTCAGTCACAGCTGTTGTGTCATTGAGTGACAGTAAATGTCTACTACACTTAAAGCCTCCCCTGTATAGCTCTAGGAATTCCATTTAAAGGCCGAAACAGAGCCACTTTTTTCACTCGCCAAAATTCCTGTTAGCGCAGTCCTCGTTAGTATAGTGGTCAGTATTTCCGCTTGTCATGCGGATGACCAGGGTTCGATTCCCTGACGGGGAGTTTTAGACCAGTTGCTGGTAAGACAACAGCCATTTAACACAGAGACTATACGTTTCGAGCATGTTCCTGCTGTCAGCTTCACGTTGACGATATGATCGCCTACCTCGGCATGCATGAAAGGTTGCACATCAGAATGGAAAATACTGGTTCGAGCATGTTCCTGCTGTCAGCTTCACGTTGACGATATGATCGCCTACCTCGGCATGCATGAAAGGTTGCACATCAGAATGGAAAATACTGGTTCGAGCATGTTCCTGCTGTCAGCTTCACGTTGACGATATGATCGCCTACCTCGGCATGCATGAAAGGTTGCACATCAGAATGGAAAATACTGGTTCTCTTCATCCAGTTTCCTGGGAATGCTAGTCAGAACACTTTGATTGTGTGGAGGAAAAGCTAACCCTGGGGCAGTTGTACTTCTTATCCAGTTTCTGACAGTTCCAGAAAGTAGAGTTTTATTGTGTGGAGTAAGCAGGAACAAAGAACACTATTTCCGCCCAGTTTCGAACAGGGGACCTTTTGCGTGTGAAGCAAACGTGATAACCACTACACTACAGAAACCGCTGAAAATGACTTTTACGCACCTGCCCAGGCTCAATGCACTATTCACCATTGACAGCAAACATTTCAGATGCCAGACAACATGATTTCCGAATGGATTCAGTCACAGCTGCTGTGTCATTGAGTGACAGTAAATGTCTACTACACTTAAAGCCTCCCCTGTATAGCTCTAGGAATTCCATTTAAAGGCCGGAACAGCGCCACTTTTTTTCACTAGCCAAAATTCCTGCTAGCGCAGTCCTCGTTAGTATAGTGGTCAGTATCTCCGCTTGTCACGCGGAAGACCAGGGTTCGATTCCCTGACGGGGAGTTTTAGACCAGTTGCTGGTAAGACAACAGCCATTTAACACAGAGACTATACGTTTCGAGCATGTTCCTGCTGTCAGCTTCACGTTGACGATATGATCGCCTACCTCGGCATGCATGAAAGGTTGCACATCAGAATGGAAAATACTGGTTCGAGCATGTTCCTGCTGTCAGCTTCACGTTGACGATATGATCGCCTACCTCGGCATGCATGAAAGGTTGCACATCAGAATGGAAAATACTGGTTCGAGCATGTTCCTGCTGTCAGCTTCACGTTGACGATATGATCGCCTACCTCGGCATGCATGAAAGGTTGCACATCAGAATGGAAAATACTGGTTCTCTTCATCCAGTTTCCTGGGAATGCTAGTCAGAACACTTTGATTGTGTGGAGGAAAAGCTAACCCTGGGGCAGTTGTACTTCTTATCCAGTTTCTGACAGTTCCAGAAAGTAGAGTTTTATTGTGTGGAGTAAGCAGGAACAAAGAACAATGTTTCCGCCCAGTTTCAAACAGGGAACATTTCGCATGTAAAGCAAACGTGATAACCACTACACTACGGAAACTGCTAAAAATTACTTTTACGCACCTGCCAGGCTCAATGCACCATTCACCATTGACAGCAAACATTTCAGATGCCAGACAACATGATTTCCGAATGGATTCAGTCACAGCTGCTGTGTCATTGAGTGACAGTAAATGTCTACTACACTTAAAGCCTCCCCTGTATAGCTCTAGGAATTCCATTTAAAGGCCGAAACAGAGCCACTTTTTTCACTCCCCAAAATTCCTGCTAGCGCAGTCCTCGTTAGTATAGTGGTCAGTATCTCCGCTTGTCATGCGGATGACCAGGGTTCGATTCCCTGACGGGGAGTTTTAGACCAGTTGCTGGTAAGACAACAGCCATTTAACACAGAGACTATATGTTTCGAGCATGTTCCTGCTGTCAGCTTCACGTTGACGATATGATCGCCTACCTCGGCATGCATGAAAGGTTGCACATCAGAATGGAAAATACTGGTTCTCTTCATCCAGTTTCCTGGGAATGCTAGTCAGAACACTTTGATTGTGTGGAGGAAAAGCTAACCCTGGGGCAGTTGTACTTCTTATCCAGTTTCTGACAGTTCCAGAAAGTAGAGTTTTATTGTGTGGAGTAAGCAGGAACAAAGAACACTATTTCCGCCCAGTTTCGAACAGGGGACCTTTCGCGTGTGAAGCAAACGTGATAACCACTACACTACGGAAACTGCTGAAAATGACTTTTACGCACCTGCCAGGCTCAATGCACCATTCACCATTGACAGCAAACACATTTCAGATGCCAGACAACATGATTTCCGAATGGATTCAGTCACAGCTGCTGTGTCATTGAGTGACAGTAAATGTCTACTACACTTAAAGCCTCCCCTGTATAGCTCTAGGAATTCCATTTAAAGGCCGAAACAGAGCCACTTTTTTTCACTAGCCAAAATTCCTGCTAGCGCAGTCCTCGTTAGTATAGTGGTCAGTATCTCCGCTTGTCACGCGGAAGACCAGGGTTCGATTCCCTGACGGGGAGTTTTAGACCAGTTGCTGGTAAGACAACAGCCATTTAACACAGAGACTATACGTTTCGAGCATGTTCCTGCTGTCAGCTTCACGTTGACGATATGATCGTCTACCTCGGCATGCATGAAAGGTTGCACATCAGAATGGAAAATACTGGTTCGAGCATGTTCCTGCTGTCAGCTTCACGTTGACGATATGATCGCCTACCTCGGCATGCATGAAAGGTTGCACATCAGAATGGAAAATACTGGTTCTCTTTATCCAGTTTGCTGGGAACGCTAGTCAGAACACTTTGATTTTGTGGAGGAAAAGCTAACCCTGGGGCAGTTGTACTTCTTATCCAGTTTCTGACAGTTCCACAAAGTAGAGTTTTATTGTGTGGAGTAACCAGGAACAAAGAACAATGTTTCCGCCCAGTTTCGAACAGGGAACCTTTCGCATGTAAAGCAAACGTGATAACCACTACACTACGGAAACTGCTAAAAACTACTTTTACGCACCTGCCAGGCTCAATGCACCATTCACCATTGACAGCAAACATTTCAGATGCCAGACAACATGATTTCCGAATGGATTCAGTCACAGCTGCTGTGTCATTGAGTGACAGTAAATGTCTACTACACTTAAAGCCTCCCCTGTATAGCTCTAGGAAGTCCATTTAAAGGCCGAAACAGAGCCACTTTTTTCACTCGCCAAAATTCCTGCTAGCGCAGTCCTCGTTAGTATAGTGGTCAGTATCTCCGCTTGTCATGCGGATGACCAGGGTTCGATTCCCTGACGGGGAGTTTTAGACCAGTTGCTGGTAAGACAACAGCCATTTAACACAGAGACAATACGTTTCGAGCATGTTCCTGCTGTCAGCTTCACGTTGACGATATGATCGCCTACCTCGGCATGCATGAAAGGTTGCACATCAGAATGGAAAATACTGGTTCTCTTCATCCAGTTTCCTGGGAATGCTAGTCAGAACACTTTGATTGTGTGGAGGAAAAGCTAACCCTGGGGCAGTTGTACTTCTTATCCAGTTTCTGACAGTTCCAGAAAGTAGAGTTTTATTGTGTGGAGTAAGCAGGAACAAAGAACACTATTTCCGCCCAGTTTCGAACAGGGGACCTTTCGCGTGTGAAGCAAACGTGATAACCACTACACTACGGAAACTGCTGAAAATGACTTTTACGCACCTGCCAGGCTCAATGCACCATTCACCATTGACAGCAAACACATTTCAGATGCCAGACAACATGATTTCCGAATGGATTCAGTCACAGCTGCTGTGTCATTGAGTGACAGTAAATGTCTACTACACTTAAAGCCTCCCCTGTATAGCTCTAGGAATTCCATTTAAAGGCCGAAACAGAGCCACTTTTTTTCACTAGCCAAAATTCCTGCTAGCGCAGTCCTCGTTAGTATAGTGGTCAGTATCTCCGCTTGTCACGCGGAAGACCAGGGTTCGATTCCCTGACGGGGAGTTTTAGACCAGTTGCTGGTAAGACAACAGCCATTTAACACAGAGACTATACGTTTCGAGCATGTTCCTGCTGTCAGCTTCACGTTGACGATATGATCGTCTACCTCGGCATGCATGAAAGGTTGCACATCAGAATGGAAAATACTGGTTCGAGCATGTTCCTGCTGTCAGCTTCACGTTGACGATATGATCGCCTACCTCGGCATGCATGAAAGGTTGCACATCAGAATGGAAAATACTGGTTCTCTTTATCCAGTTTGCTGGGAACGCTAGTCAGAACACTTTGATTTTGTGGAGGAAAAGCTAACCCTGGGGCAGTTGTACTTCTTATCCAGTTTCTGACAGTTCCACAAAGTAGAGTTTTATTGTGTGGAGTAACCAGGAACAAAGAACAATGTTTCCGCCCAGTTTCGAACAGGGAACCTTTCGCATGTAAAGCAAACGTGATAACCACTACACTACGGAAACTGCTAAAAACTACTTTTACGCACCTGCCAGGCTCAATGCACCATTCACCATTGACAGCAAACATTTCAGATGCCAGACAACATGATTTCCGAATGGATTCAGTCACAGCTGCTGTGTCATTGAGTGACAGTAAATGTCTACTACACTTAAAGCCTCCCCTGTATAGCTCTAGGAAGTCCATTTAAAGGCCGAAACAGAGCCACTTTTTTCACTCGCCAAAATTCCTGCTAGCGCAGTCCTCGTTAGTATAGTGGTCAGTATCTCCGCTTGTCATGCGGATGACCAGGGTTCGATTCCCTGACGGGGAGTTTTAGACCAGTTGCTGGTAAGACAACAGCCATTTAACACAGAGACAATACGTTTCGAGCATGTTCCTGCTGTCAGCTTCACGTTGACGATATGATCGCCTACCTCGGCATGCATGAAAGGTTGCACATCAGAATGGAAAATACTGGTTCTCTTCATCCAGTTTCCTGGGAATGCTAGTCAGAACACTTTGATTGTGTGGAGGAAAAGCTAACCCTGGGGCAGTTGTACTTCTTATCCAGTTTCTGACAGTTCCAGAAAGTAGAGTTTTATTGTGTGGAGTAAGCAGGAACAAAGAACACTATTTCCGCCCAGTTTCGAACAGGGGACCTTTCGCGTGTGAAGCAAACGTGATAACCACTACACTACGGAAACTGCTGAAAATGACTTTTACGCACCTGCCAGGCTCAATGCACCATTCACCATTGACAGCAAACACATTTCAGATGCCAGACAACATGATTTCCGAATGGATTCAGTCACAGCTGCTGTGTCATTGAGTGACAGTAAATGTCTACTACACTTAAAGCCTCCCCTGTATAGCTCTAGGAATTCCATTTAAAGGCCGAAACAGAGCCACTTTTTTTCACTAGCCAAAATTCCTGCTAGCGCAGTCCTCGTTAGTATAGTGGTCAGTATCTCCGCTTGTCACGCGGAAGACCAGGGTTCGATTCCCTGACGGGGAGTTTTAGACCAGTTGCTGGTAAGACAACAGCCATTTAACACAGAGACTATACGTTTCGAGCATGTTCCTGCTGTCAGCTTCACGTTGACGATATGATCGCCTACCTCGGCATGCATGAAAGGTTGCACATCAGAATGAAAAATACTGGTTCGAGCATGTTCCTGCTGTCAGCTTCACGTTGACGATATGATCGCCTACCTCGGCATGCATGAAAGGTTGCACATCAGAATGGAAAATACTGGTTCTCTTTATCCAGTTTGCTGGGAACGCTAGTCAGAACACTTTGATTTTGTGGAGGAAAAGCTAACCCTGGGGCAGTTGTACTTCTTATCCAGTTTCTGACAGTTCCACAAAGTAGAGTTTTATTGTGTGGAGTAACCAGGAACAAAGAACACTATTTCCGCCCAGTTTCGAACAGTGGACCTTTCGCGTGTGAAGCAAACGTGATAACCACTACACTACAGAAACTGCTGAAAATGACTTTTACGCACCTGCCCAGGCTCAATGCACTATTCACCATTGACAGCAAACATTTCAGATGCCAGACAACATGATTTCCGAATGGATTCAGTCACAGCTGCTGTGTCATTGAGTGACAGTAAATGTCTACTACACTTAAAGCCTCCCCTGTATAGCTCTAGGAATTGCATTTAAAGGCCGAAACAGAGCCACTTTTTTCACTCGCCAAAATTCCTGCTAGCGCAGTCCTCGTTAGTATAGTGGTCAGTATCTCCGCTTGTCATGCGGATGACCAGGGTTCGATTCCCTAACGGGTAGTTTTAGACCAGTTGCTGGTAAGACAACAACCATTTAACACAGAGACTATACGTTTCGAGCATGTTCCTGCTGTCAGCTTCACGTTGACGATATGATCGCCTACCTCGGCATGCATGAAAGGTTGCACATCAGAATGGAAAATACTGGTTCGAGCATGTTCCTGCTATCAGCTTCACGTTGACGATATGATCGCCTACCTCGGCATGCATGAAAGGTTGCACATCAGAATGGAAAATACTGGTTCTCTTCATCCAGTTTCCTGGGAATGCTAGTCAGAACACTTTGATTGTGTGGAGGAAAAGCTAACCCTGGGGCAGTTGTACTTCTTATCCAGTTTCTGACAGTTCCAGAAAGTAGAGTTTTATTGTGTGGAGTAAGCAGGAACAAAGAACACTATTTCCGCCCAGTTTCGAACAGGGGACCTTTCGCGTGTGAAGCAAACGTGATAACCACTACACTACAGAAACCGCTGAAAATGACTTTTACGCACCTGCCCAGGCTCAATGCACTATTCACCATTGACAGCAAACATTTCAGATGCCAGACAACATGATTTCCGAATGGATTCAGTCACAGCTGCTGTGTCATTGAGTGACAGTAAATGTCTACTACACTTAAAGCCTCCCCTGTATAGCTCTAGGAATTCCATTTAAAGGCCGAAACAGAGCCACTTTTTTCACTCGCCAAAATTCCTGTTAGCGCAGTCCTCGTTAGTATAGTGGTCAGTATTTCCGCTTGTCATGCGGATGACCAGGGTTCGATTCCCTGACGGGGACTTTTAGACCAGTTGCTGGTAAGACAACAGCCATTTAACACAGAGACTATACGTTTCGAGCATGTTCCTGCTGTCAGCTTCACGTTGACGATATGATCGCCTACCTCGGCATGCATGAAAGGTTGCACATCCGAATGGAAAATACTGGTTCGAGCATGTTCCTGCTGTCAGCTTCACGTTGACGATATGATCGCCTACCTCGGCATGCATGAAAGGTTGCACATCAGAATGGAAAATACTGGTTCGAGCATGTTCCTGCTGTCAGCTGCACGTTGACGATATGATCGCCTACCTCGGCATGCATGAAAGGTTGCACATCAGAATGGAAAATACTGGTTCTCTTCATCCAGTTTCCTGGGAATGCTAGTCAGAACACTTTGATTGTGTGGAGGAAAAGCTAACCCTGGGGCAGTTGTACTTCTTATCCAGTTTCTGACAGTTCCAGAAAGTAGAGTTTTATTGTGTGGAGTAAGCAGGAACAAAGAACACTATTTCCGCCCAGTTTCGAACAGGGGACCTTTTGCGTGTGAAGCAAACGTGATAACCACTACACTACAGAAACCGCTGAAAATGACTTTTACGCACCTGCCCAGGCTCAATGCACTATTCACCATTGACAGCAAACATTTCAGATGCCAGACAACATGATTTCCGAATGGATTCAGTCACAGCTGCTGTGTCATTGAGTGACAGTAAATGTCTACTACACTTAAAGCCTCCCCTGTATAGCTCTAGGAATTCCATTTAAAGGCCGGAACAGCGCCACTTTTTTTCACTAGCCAAAATTCCTGCTAGCGCAGTCCTCGTTAGTATAGTGGTCAGTATCTCCGCTTGTCACGCGGAAGACCAGGGTTCGATTCCCTGACGGGGAGTTTTAGACCAGTTGCTGGTAAGACAACAGCCATTTAACACAGAGACTATACGTTTCGAGCATGTTCCTGCTGTCAGCTTCACGTTGACGATATGATCGCCTACCTCGGCATGCATGAAAGGTTGCACATCAGAATGGAAAATACTGGTTCTCTTCATCCAGTTTCCTGGGAATGCTAGTCAGAACACTTTGATTGTGTGGAGGAAAAGCTAACCCTGGGGCAGTTGTACTTCTTATCCAGTTTCTGACAGTTCCAGAAAGTAGAGTTTTATTGTGTGGAGTAAGCAGGAACAAAGAACACTATTTCCGCCCAGTTTCGAACAGGGGACCTTTCGCGTGTGAAGCAAACGTGATAACCACTACACTACAGAAACCGCTGAAAATGACTTTTACGCACCTGCCCAGGCTCAATGCACTATTCACCATTGACAGCAAACATTTCAGATGCCAGACAACATGATTTCCGAATGGATTCAGTCACAGCTGCTGTGTCATTGAGTGACAGTAAATGTCTACTACACTTAAAGCCTCCCCTGTATAGCTCTAGGAATTCCATTTAAAGGCCGAAACAGAGCCACTTTTTTCACTCGCCAAAATTCCTGTTAGCGCAGTCCTCGTTAGTATAGTGGTCAGTATTTCCGCTTGTCATGCGGATGACCAGGGTTCGATTCCCTGACGGGGAGTTTTAGACCAGTTGCTGGTAAGACAACAGCCATTTAACACAGAGACTATACGTTTCGAGCATGTTCCTGCTGTCAGCTTCACGTTGACGATATGATCGCCTACCTCGGCATGCATGAAAGGTTGCACATCAGAATGGAAAATACTGGTTCGAGCATGTTCCTGCTGTCAGCTTCACGTTGACGATATGATCGCCTACCTCGGCATGCATGAAAGGTTGCACATCAGAATGGAAAATACTGGTTCGAGCATGTTCCTGCTGTCAGCTTCACGTTGACGATATGATCGCCTACCTCGGCATGCATGAAAGGTTGCACATCAGAATGGAAAATACTGGTTCTCTTCATCCAGTTTCCTGGGAATGCTAGTCAGAACACTTTGATTGTGTGGAGGAAAAGCTAACCCTGGGGCAGTTGTACTTCTTATCCAGTTTCTGACAGTTCCAGAAAGTAGAGTTTTATTGTGTGGAGTAAGCAGGAACAAAGAACAATGTTTCCGCCCAGTTTCAAACAGGGAACATTTCGCATGTAAAGCAAACGTGATAACCACTACACTACGGAAACTGCTAAAAATTACTTTTACGCACCTGCCAGGCTCAATGCACCATTCACCATTGACAGCAAACATTTCAGATGCCAGACAACATGATTTCCGAATGGATTCAGTCACAGCTGCTGTGTCATTGAGTGACAGTAAATGTCTACTACACTTAAAGCCTCCCCTGTATAGCTCTAGGAATTCCATTTAAAGGCCGAAACAGAGCCACTTTTTTCACTCGCCAAAATTCCTGCTAGCGCAGTCCTCGTTAGTATAGTGGTCAGTATCTCCGCTTGTCACGCGGAAGACCAGGGTTCGATTCCCTGACGGGGAGTTTTAGACCAGTTGCTGGTAAGACAACAGCCATTTAACACAGAGACTATACGTTTCGAGCATGTTCCTGCTGTCAGCTTCACGTTGACGATATGATCGCCTACCTCGGCATGCATGAAAGGTTGCACATCAGAATGGAAAATACTGGTTCTCTTCATCCAGTTTCCTGGGAATGCTAGTCAGAACACTTTGATTGTGTGGAGGAAAAGCTAACCCTGGGGCAGTTGTACTTCTTATCCAGTTTCTGACAGTTCCAGAAAGTAGAGTTTTATTGTGTGGAGTAAGCAGGAACAAAGAACACTATTTCCGCCCAGTTTCGAACAGGGGACCTTTCGCGTGTGAAGCAAACGTGATAACCACTACACTACAGAAACCGCTGAAAATGACTTTTACGCACCTGCCCAGGCTCAATGCACTATTCACCATTGACAGCAAACATTTCAGATGCCAGACAACATGATTTCCGAATGGATTCAGTCACAGCTGCTGTGTCATTGAGTGACAGTAAATGTCTACTACACTTAAAGCCTCCCCTGTATAGCTCTAGGAATTCCATTTAAAGGCCGAAACAGAGCCACTTTTTTCACTCGCCAAAATTCCTGTTAGCGCAGTCCTCGTTAGTATAGTGGTCAGTATTTCCGCTTGTCATGCGGATGACCAGGGTTCGATTCCCTGACGGGGAGTTTTAGACCAGTTGCTGGTAAGACAACAGCCATTTAACACAGAGACTATACGTTTCGAGCATGTTCCTGCTGTCAGCTTCACGTTGACGATATGATCGCCTACCTCGGCATGCATGAAAGGTTGCACATCAGAATGGAAAATACTGGTTCGAGCATGTTTCTGCTGTCAGCTTCACGTTGACGATATGATCGCCTACCTCGGCATGCATGAAAGGTTGCACATCAGAATGGAAAATACTGGTTCGAGCATGTTCCTGCTGTCAGCTTCACGTTGACGATATGATCGCCTACCTCGGCATGCATGAAAGGTTGCACATCAGAATGGAAAATACTGGTTCTCTTCATCCAGTTTCCTGGGAATGCTAGTCAGAACACTTTGATTGTGTGGAGGAAAAGCTAACCCTGGGGCAGTTGTACTTCTTATCCAGTTTCTGACAGTTCCAGAAAGTAGAGTTTTATTGAGTGGAGTAAGCAGGAACAAAGAACACTATTTCCGCCCAGTTTCGAACAGGGGACCTTTTGCGTGTGAAGCAAACGTGATAACCACTACACTACAGAAACCGCTGAAAATGACTTTTACGCACCTGCCCAGGCTCAATGCACTATTCACCATTGACAGCAAACATTTCAGATGCCAGACAACATGATTTCCGAATGGATTCAGTCACAGCTGCTGTGTCATTGAGTGACAGTAAATGTCTACTACACTTAAAGCCTCCCCTATATAGCTCTAGGAATTCCATTTAAAGGCCGGAACAGCGCCACTTTTTTTCACTAGCCAAAATTCCTGCTAGCGCAGTCCTCGTTAGTATAGTGGTCAGTATCTCCGCTTGTCACGCGGAAGACCAGGGTTCGATTCCCTGACGGGGAGTTTTAGACCAGTTGCTGGTAAGACAACAGCCATTTAACACAGAGACTATACGTTTCGAGCATGTTCCTGCTGTCAGCTTCACGTTGACGATATGATCGCCTACCTCGGCATGCATGAAAGGTTGCACATCAGAATGGAAAATACTGGTTCGAGCATGTTCCTGCTGTCAGCTTCACGTTGACGATATGATCGCCTACCTCGGCATGCATGAAAGGTTGCACATCAGAATGGAAAATACTGGTTCGAGCATGTTCCTGCTGTCAGCTTCACGTTGACGATATGATCGCCTACCTCGGCATGCATGAAAGGTTGCACATCAGAATGGAAAATACTGGTTCTCTTCATCCAGTTTCCTGGGAATGCTAGTCAGAACACTTTGATTGTGTGGAGGAAAAGCTAACCCTGGGGCAGTTGTACTTCTTATCCAGTTTCTGACAGTTCCAGAAAGTAGAGTTTTATTGTGTGGAGTAAGCAGGAACAAAGAACAATGTTTCCGCCCAGTTTCAAACAGGGAACATTTCGCATGTAAAGCAAACGTGATAACCACTACACTACGGAAACTGCTAAAAATTACTTTTACGCACCTGCCAGGCTCAATGCACCATTCACCATTGACAGCAAACATTTCAGATGCCAGACAACATGATTTCCGAATGGATTCAGTCACAGCTGCTGTGTCATTGAGTGACAGTAAATGTCTACTACACTTAAAGCCTCCCCTGTATAGCTCTAGGAATTCCATTTAAAGGCCGAAACAGAGCCACTTTTTTCACTCGCCAAAATTCCTGCTAGCGCAGTCCTCGTTAGTATAGTGGTCAGTATCTCCGCTTGTCACGCGGAAGACCAGGGTTCGATTCCCTGACGGGGAGTTTTAGACCAGTTGCTGGTAAGACAACAGCCATTTAACACAGAGACTATACGTTTCGAGCATGTTCCTGCTGTCAGCTTCACGTTGACGATATGATCGCCTACCTCGGCATGCATGAAAGGTTGCACATCAGAATGGAAAATACTGGTTCTCTTCATCCAGTTTCCTGGGAATGCTAGTCAGAACACTTTGATTGTGTGGAGGAAAAGCTAACCCTGGGGCAGTTGTACTTCTTATCCAGTTTCTGACAGTTCCAGAAAGTAGAGTTTTATTGTGTGGAGTAAGCAGGAACAAAGAACACTATTTCCGCCCAGTTTCGAACAGGGGACCTTTCGCGTGTGAAGCAAATGTGATAACCACTACACTACAGAAACCGCTGAAAATGACTTTTACGCACCTGCCCAGGCTCAATGCACTATTCACCATTGACAGCAAACATTTCAGATGCCAGACAACATGATTTCCGAATGGATTCAGTCACAGCTGCTGTGTCATTGAGTGACAGTAAATGTCTACTACACTTAAAGCCTCCCCTGTATAGCTCTAGGAATTCCATTTAAAGGCCGAAACAGAGCCACTTTTTTCACTCGCCAAAATTCCTGTTAGCGCAGTCCTCGTTAGTATAGTGGTCAGTATTTCCGCTTGTCATGCGGATGACCAGGGTTCGATTCCCTGACGGGGAGTTTTAGACCAGTTGCTGGTAAGACAACAGCCATTTAACACAGAGACTATACGTTTCGAGCATGTTCCTGCTGTCAGCTTCACGTTGACGATATGATCGCCTACCTCGGCATGCATGAAAGGTTGCACATCAGAATGGAAAATACTGGTTCGAGCATGTTTCTGCTGTCAGCTTCACGTTGACGATATGATCGCCTACCTCGGCATGCATGAAAGGTTGCACATCAGAATGGAAAATACTGGTTCGAGCATGTTCCTGCTGTCAGCTTCACGTTGACGATATGATCGCCTACCTCGGCATGCATGAAAGGTTGCACATCAGAATGGAAAATACTGGTTCTCTTCATCCAGTTTCCTGGGAATGCTAGTCAGAACACTTTGATTGTGTGGAGGAAAAGCTAACCCTGGGGCAGTTGTACTTCTTATCCAGTTTCTGACAGTTCCAGAAAGTAGAGTTTTATTGAGTGGAGTAAGCAGGAACAAAGAACACTATTTCCGCCCAGTTTCGAACAGGGGACCTTTTGCGTGTGAAGCAAACGTGATAACCACTACACTACAGAAACCGCTGAAAATGACTTTTACGCACCTGCCCAGGCTCAATGCACTATTCACCATTGACAGCAAACATTTCAGATGCCAGACAACATGATTTCCGAATGGATTCAGTCACAGCTGCTGTGTCATTGAGTGACAGTAAATGTCTACTACACTTAAAGCCTCCCCTATATAGCTCTAGGAATTCCATTTAAAGGCCGGAACAGCGCCACTTTTTTTCACTAGCCAAAATTCCTGCTAGCGCAGTCCTCGTTAGTATAGTGGTCAGTATCTCCGCTTGTCACGCGGAAGACCAGGGTTCGATTCCCTGACGGGGAGTTTTAGACCAGTTGCTGGTAAGACAACAGCCATTTAACACAGAGACTATACGTTTCGAGCATGTTCCTGCTGTCAGCTTCACGTTGACGATATGATCGCCTACCTCGGCATGCATGAAAGGTTGCACATCAGAATGGAAAATACTGGTTCGAGCATGTTCCTGCTGTCAGCTTCACGTTGACGATATGATCGCCTACCTCGGCATGCATGAAAGGTTGCACATCAGAATGGAAAATACTGGTTCGAGCATGTTCCTGCTGTCAGCTTCACGTTGACGATATGATCGCCTACCTCGGCATGCATGAAAGGTTGCACATCAGAATGGAAAATACTGGTTCTCTTCATCCAGTTTCCTGGGAATGCTAGTCAGAACACTTTGATTGTGTGGAGGAAAAGCTAACCCTGGGGCAGTTGTACTTCTTATCCAGTTTCTGACAGTTCCAGAAAGTAGAGTTTTATTGTGTGGAGTAAGCAGGAACAAAGAACAATGTTTCCGCCCAGTTTCAAACAGGGAACATTTCGCATGTAAAGCAAACGTGATAACCACTACACTACGGAAACTGCTAAAAATTACTTTTACGCACCTGCCAGGCTCAATGCACCATTCACCATTGACAGCAAACATTTCAGATGCCAGACAACATGATTTCCGAATGGATTCAGTCACAGCTGCTGTGTCATTGAGTGACAGTAAATGTCTACTACACTTAAAGCCTCCCCTGTATAGCTCTAGGAATTCCATTTAAAGGCCGAAACAGAGCCACTTTTTTCACTCGCCAAAATTCCTGCTAGCGCAGTCCTCGTTAGTATAGTGGTCAGTATCTCCGCTTGTCATGCGGATGACCAGGGTTCGATTCCCTGACGGGGAGTTTTAGACCAGTTGCTGGTAAGACAACAGCCATTTAACACAGAGACTATATGTTTCGAGCATGTTCCTGCTGTCAGCTTCACGTTGACGATATGATCGCCTACCTCGGCATGCATGAAAGGTTGCACATCAGAATGGAAAATACTGGTTCGAGCATGTTCCTGCTGTCAGCTTCACGTTGACGATATGATCGCCTACCTCGGCATGCATGAAAGGTTGCACATCAGAATGGAAAATACTGGTTCGAGCATGTTCCTGCTGTCAGCTTCACGTTGACGATATGATCGCCTACCTCGGCATGCATGAAAGGCTGCACATCAGAATGGAAAATACTGGTTCTCTTCATCCAGTTTCCTGGGAATGCTAGTCAGAACACTTTGATTGTGTGGAGGAAAAGCTAACCCTGGGGCAGTTGTACTTCTTATCCAGTTTCTGACAGTTCCAGAAAGTAGAGTTTTATTGTGTGGAGTAAGCAGGAACAAAGAACAATGTTTCCGCCCAGTTTCAAACAGGGAACATTTCGCATGTAAAGCAAACGTGATAACCACTACACTACGGAAACTGCTAAAAATTACTTTTACGCACCTGCCAGGCTCAATGCACCATTCACCATTGACAGCAAACATTTCAGATGCCAGACAACATGATTTCCGAATGGATTCAGTCACAGCTGCTGTGTCATTGAGTGACAGTAAATGTCTACTACACTTAAAGCCTCCCCTGTATAGCTCTAGGAATTCCATTTAAAGGCCGAAACAGAGCCACTTTTTTCACTCGCCAAAATTCCTGCTAGCGCAGTCCTCGTTAGTATAGTGGTCAGTATCTCCGCTTGTCATGCGGATGACCAGGGTTCGATTCCCTGACGGGGAGTTTTAGACCAGTTGCTGGTAAGACAACAGCCATTTAACACAGAGACTATACGTTTCGAGCATGTTCCTGCTGTCAGCTTCACGTTGACGATATGATCGCCTACCTTGGCATGCATGAAAGGTTGCACATCAGAATGGAAAATACTGGTTCGAGCATGTTCCTGCTGTCAGCTTCACGTTGACGATATGATCGCCTACCTCGGCATGCATGAAAGGTTGCACATCAGAATGGAAAATACTGGTTCTCTTCATCCAGTTTCCTGGGAATGCTAGTCAGAACACTTTGATTGTGTGGAGGAAAAGCTAACCCTGGGGCAGTTGTACTTCTTATCCAGTTTCTGACAGTTCCAGAAAGTAGAGTTTTATTGTGTGGAGTAAGCAGGAACAAAGAACACTATTTCCGCCCAGTTTCGAACAGGGGACCTTTCGCGTGTGAAGCAAACGTGATAACCACTACACTACAGAAACTGCTGAAAATGACTTTTACGCACCTGCCCAGGCTCAATGCACTATTCACCATTGACAGCAAACATTTCAGATGCCAGACAACATGATTTCCGAATGGATTCAGTCACAGCTGCTGTGTCATTGAGTGACAGTAAATGTCTACTACACTTAAAGCCTCCCCTGTATAGCTCTAGGAATTCCATTTAAAGGCCGGAACAGCGCCACTTTTTTTCACTAGCCAAAATTCCTGCTAGCTAGTGCTTTTTATGAGACAGAAAAAAAGAGATGGGAGGTTGAAAAGGGAAAGTAAGAGAAAAGGGGAGTGTTTTGTCATTATTATATTTGTTTAACATATTTGTGTTGTGTATTTGTGACCTTGCATTATTGGCTCTGTGTTCAATATTCACTGTCCCTGTTGTGTTTAATAAATATATTTCATTCACTAATGTTCACATGTCTCATTAATACGTGAATCATTATAGTCAACAGTAAAAACTGCAATATAATAGGTTTATAGCCAAAAATAAGTCAAGTACTTGATAATCTATCTGCCACTACAATCTAGTGACAATCAGTAAAAGGTAAAGCTGGATAAACATTTCTTGATTTATGAATAGCTCTTTGTCATTGATGAGTGGCTTAGCCCCAGTTAGACTCGAATCTGCGTCCAGGAGCTGAAACCAGCGATATGAAATGCTGCAATTTCATTGGCTGTCAGCGTATGCCAACTATACACGGCTTGCCCCTCGGCGGCACCCGGGGATTCTTTAGCTAAAACTCCCTAAACCGTTTCCCATTCATTTTCAATGGTAGTCCTAAACCAGTACGGATGTAATATATCTTTGGCCACCAGCACCAGCAGCGCTGTGGTGCCGTTTTGCGAGAGAAAGATTTTCTCCGGTGTTTGTCAGTCAGTCGGAGCCTGGAAAGAGCATCGACAGCCCGCATTTTCCGGATCTATTCGCTGGGTGGACACTACGTTGAACGGTAAGTCATTAAGATGAATAACAATGAATTAAAATGTCATGACAATTAGTCTGGGCTGTCTGACATTCACTTGAAAGCTTCAAAGATAAAGTTAGTTGTGTTGTTTTTGTGTTATTGTGTCGAAGGCGGACTTCTGTATGAGTTCGTTACCTTACAACGTAACGTAATCTGGAGCCGTTAACGGTTCATATCGGTTAATTCATGTCCGACTTTGATGCGTTTTTGTGACCAAAAGTATCACAAGTTAACACGAACGTGCATTCAAATAAAATGAGTTGGCGTTTACTACGCATGTCAGTGAACACAGAGGCTGAGCAGCGGCCGGTTGAGGTTGTGGTGAACGTAAGATATACTCTGTTACTTTACGGACACGGAACAAAAGAACAACAAGCTGTGACCGGACCCGGTGGTTCATGTGAATCACGTTAACGTTAAATAAACATGCACGTCTCCGTTGTATCACGTCACGTATCGTCATTAATGCATGTAGTTCATAGTTATGTACATTAACTGCTCCACGTGTGTTTGACAGCATTAGTTACTAACGTTAGTTACTTGGCAGATTCAGGATATCAGACAAAATATACTCAACTAATAAATGATGTGTTATTACAGATTAAACTACCAGCAGTATATAAAGTCATTAAAGTGATGAACACATGCTTTTTTGTACTTTTACTGAAGTCAGACTTTGAGTAAGTAAGATTTGAATGCAGGACTTTCACTTAAAGAGTATTTACACCATGTGGTGGTATTAATACATATTTTTTTACTGAAGTACAAGATGTGTAGACTTTCTCCATCACTGTTAAAATAATGTTTATGTACAAGAAGTGCAAGAAGATATTCATTTAATGACGTTCTAATTCTCGTCTGTTTGCATCTCAGTGATGGATGAAGATGAAGAGCTGGAGAGAGGGATGCTGAGTATCTCCTTCAAAGCCACATGTGCAGAGCTGTGAGTAAACATTTGATGTCTTTCATTTCTACCACCTGAAGATTTAAAATCAGTTACAGTTCAGCCGGTTTGCTGACCGGTTAATTGTGTGTTCTATTCAGTGTATATGATATGTTTTTTGTTTGTTTACCAGCTGTTTCTGCATTGATGACAGCCAGACAACAACAGGCTCCGGGAACAGAAAGAGGTTTTTCACCAAAAACGTTCTGCCATCAACAGACAAGCATGGGACCATGACTTCTTATCCCACGTGAAGCATTGAACCGTTCTGTCTCATGTTTAGGTGTTCTGCTTGTTGTCCTTGTGACTATGAATTGATACCAGTCATGATGAGGGTACGTAGCACTCTTTGTTTCCTTATATGGATAAAAAGAAACAATATGTATGTATGAAACTGCTGTGTTACTAACACCTGAATGCATGTGTTTGAAGTGTGCCATGTTGCTTCACCTGCCTAGGTTACATCACAATGACACACACTGAATATTAACCCATTGAAAGACAAACACACGTGTATGAATGAAGTATATTCTTTATATATTAATGTGAGAAACAGTCTGTCATTGGATACGGCTGAGAAAGGTGAAGTAACGATACTAACAGTTGTGTTTGTATATTGTCAAAATATAAATTACTGACAAGGTGTTTTCCATTGTAGAACCATCTGCTACACTGGCTGCACCAACTCATCTGAAGGGTTCACAAGTAGATGGTAAATACATCCAACATGTAAACACATCTGTCATATTCACTGTGCTCATATCTGTTATGAACCGTTGATTGTGTTTTGTGATCCTTCTCTCCTTGCAGCTGTAACTGTAACTGTAAGGAGACCAGTGCCTGTTCCTCAGGAGCTCACGTGTCTGCTGCCAGAAGGAGCGGGTCGTCCTCAACAGAGACGACTGTCACAGTCCCTGGTGTGTGTTATTTGACCTGTATTTGCATCTTAAAAATATACTTCATGTAGTGTTCATCAAAACTGTTGTTAATGCTATACAGTTGCTGCTGCACTGTATTCAGACAATAGGTAGGCAGCACTCCAGTGTCCAGCTTGCTGAGTTTCACAGACTACAGTGTAGCTGTCATGTTACATCCTTGCTTCATCCTACTGTCAATAATAATGACAACATGTTTAATATTCTCTGTAGTGTCAGAGGCCCCCCTGATTTCTCCTGAGACGTCTGCAGAGCCCGCTCAACTGTCACCTGCACAGAGAGATCAAAGTTAGTGTGAGAAGGTTTTTCATGTCAAAAGATTAAATCAAGACGCACCCAAAATCGTACTAATTTGCTCCGTTTATTCTTGTCTGACTAGGTGAGCCATCACCCAGGACGTTAGCTGTCCCCACCCGTCCTCCTCCACAGCTCCCTGGCTACGATCATGAAGTCAGCCAGTGGACCTGTCCACAGCAGCAGAGGATCTGGATGAAGACAGAGCTGGAATCCACGGGTCTCTGGACAGGCTGCTTTCCTGTGCGCAACCTCATGAAGATGGTGTCATTGTGACGTCTCCCTCCCCAGCCAGAATGAATCCACAGCATCTCTGATCTTCCTCCTCCAAAGTTCTTTCAGCTGGAACTGGATGCTACAAGGAAAAGGGTGGAGGACAGAAGACAGCAGAAGAGGAAGAGGACTGAATCCCAGCCCACAGGTCGCAAGTGTCGATTCTGTCAGATGGATCTGAAGCAGGATCCAAACAGTCCTCACATCCACACGGGGTTCCCTGGACTAACAGGGAAGTACATTTACTGCCCGGGTAAAGTCTTTTCCTTTTACAAAGACCAGGGCATGAGAAGCAGACGACCTGCTTTTTATGAGACAGAAAAAAAGAGATGGGAGGTTGAAAAGGGAAAGTAAGAGAAAAGGGGAGTGTTTTGTCATTATTATATTTGTTTAACATATTTGTGTTGTGTATTTGTGACCTTGCATTATTGGCTCTGTGTTCAATATTCACTGTCCCTGTTGTGTTTAATAAATATATTTCATTCACTAATGTTCACATGTCTCATTAATACGTGAATCATTATAGTCAACAGTAAAAACTGCAATATAATAGGTTTATAGCCAAAAATAAGTCAAGTACTTGATAATCTATCTGCCACTACAATCTAGTGACAATCAGTAAAAGGTAAAGCTGGATGAACATTTCTTGATTTATGAATAGCTCTTTGTCATT
The DNA here is from genome assembly GCF_949748355.1 of Melanostigma gelatinosum. Taxonomy (NCBI): domain Eukaryota; kingdom Metazoa; phylum Chordata; class Actinopteri; order Perciformes; family Zoarcidae; genus Melanostigma; species Melanostigma gelatinosum. Next base: position 50,672 of record NC_136650.1, on the reverse strand, counting down.
GATGAGTGGCTTTGCCCCAGTTAGACTCGAATCTGCGTCCAGGAGCTGAAACCAGCGATATGAAATGCTGCAATTTCATTGGCTGTCAGCGTATGCCAACTATACACGGCTTGCCGCGCGGGTATAGTGGTCAGTATCTCCGCTTGTCACGCGGAAGACCAGGGTTCGATTCCCTGACGGGGAGTTTTAGACCAGTTGCTGGTAAGACAACAGCCATTTAACACAGAGACTATACGTTTCGAGCATGTTCCTGCTGTCAGCTTCACGTTGACGATATGATCGCCTACCTCGGCATGCATGAAAGGTTGCACATCAGAATGGAAAATACTGGTTCGAGCATGTTCCTGCTGTCAGCTTCACGTTGACGATATGATCGCCTACCTCGGCATGCATGAAAGGTTGCACATCAGAATGGAAAATACTGGTTCGAGCATGTTCCTGCTGTCAGCTTCACGTTGACGATATGATCGCCTACCTCGGCATGCATGAAAGGTTGCACATCAGAATGGAAAATACTGGTTCTCTTCATCCAGTTTCCTGGGAATGCTAGTCAGAACACTTTGATTGTGTGGAGGAAAAGCTAACCCTGGGGCAGTTGTACTTCTTATCCAGTTTCTGACAGTTCCAGAAAGTAGAGTTTTATTGTGTGGAGTAAGCAGGAACAAAGAACACTATTTCCGCCCAGTTTCGAACAGGGGACCTTTCGCGTGTGAAGCAAACGTGATAACCACTACACTACGGAAACTGCTGAAAATGACTTTTACGCACCTGCCAGGCTCAATGCACCATTCACCATTGACAGCAAACACATTTCAGATGCCAGACAACATGATTTCCGAATGGATTCAGTCACAGCTGCTGTGTCATTGAGTGACAGTAAATGTCTACTACACTTAAAGCCTCCCCTGTATAGCTCTAGGAATTCCATTTAAAGGCCGAAACAGAGCCACTTTTTTTCACTAGCCAAAATTCCTGCTAGCGCAGTCCTCGTTAGTATAGTGGTCAGTATCTCCGCTTGTCACGCGGAAGACCAGGGTTCGATTCCCTGACGGGGAGTTTTAGACCAGTTGCTGGTAAGACAACAGCCATTTAACACAGAGACTATACGTTTCGAGCATGTTCCTGCTGTCAGCTTCACGTTGACGATATGATCGCCTACCTCGGCATGCATGAAAGGTTGCACATCAGAATGGAAAATACTGGTTCGAGCATGTTCCTGCTGTCAGCTTCACGTTGACGATATGATCGCCTACCTCGGCATGCATGAAAGGTTGCACATCAGAATGGAAAATACTGGTTCTCTTTATCCAGTGTGCTGGGAACGCTAGTCAGAACACTTTGATTTTGTGGAGGAAAAGCTAACCCTGGGGCAGTTGTACTTCTTATCCAGTTTCTGACAGTTCCACAAAGTAGAGTTTTATTGTGTGGAGTAACCAGGAACAAAGAACAATGTTTCCGCCCAGTTTCGAACAGGGAACCTTTCGCATGTAAAGCAAACGTGATAACCACTACACTACGGAAACTGCTAAAAACTACTTTTACGCACCTGCCAGGCTCAATGCACCATTCACCATTGACAGCAAACATTTCAGATGCCAGACAACATGATTTCCGAATGGATTCAGTCACAGCTGCTGTGTCATTGAGTGACAGTAAATGTCTACTACACTTAAAGCCTCCCCTGTATAGCTCTAGGAATTCCATTTAAAGGCCGAAACAGAGCCACTTTTTTCACTCGCCAAAATTCCTGCTAGCGCAGTCCTCGTTAGTATAGTGGTCAGTATCTCCGCTTGTCATGCGGATGACCAGGGTTCGATTCCCTGACGGGGAGTTTTAGACCAGTTGCTGGTAAGACAACAGCCATTTAACACAGAGACTATACGTTTCGAGCATGTTCCTGCTGTCAGCTTCACGTTGACGATATGATCGCCTACCTCGGCATGCATGAAAGGTTGCACATCAGAATGGAAAATACTGGTTCGAGCATGTTCCTGCTGTCAGCTTCACGTTGACGATATGATCGCCTACCTCGGCATGCATGAAAGGTTGCACATCAGAATGGAAAATACTGGTTCGAGCATGTTCCTGCTGTCAGCTTCACGTTGACGATATGATCGCCTACCTCGGCATGCATGAAAGGTTGCACATCAGAATGGAAAATACTGGTTCTCTTCATTCAGTTTCCTGGGAATGCTAGTCAGAACACTTTGATTGTGTGGAGGAAAAGCTAACCCTGGGGCAGTTGTACTTCTTATCCAGTTTCTGACAGTTCCAGAAAGTAGAGTTTTATTGTGTGGAGTAAGCAGGAACAAAGAACACTATTTCCGCCCAGTTTCGAACAGGGGACCTTTCGCGTGTGAAGCAAACGTGATAACCACTACACTACGGAAACTGCTGAAAATGACTTTTACGCACCTGCCAGGCTCAATGCACCATTCACCATTGACAGCAAACACATTTCAGATGCCAGACAACATGATTTCCGAATGGATTCAGTCACAGCTGCTGTGTCATTGAGTGACAGTAAATGTCTACTACACTTAAAGCCTCCCCTGTATAGCTCTAGGAATTCCATTTAAAGGCCGAAACAGAGCCACTTTTTTTCACTAGCCAAAATTCCTGCTAGCGCAGTCCTCGTTAGTATAGTGGTCAGTATCTCCGCTTGTCACGCGGAAGACCAGGGTTCGATTCCCTGACGGGGAGTTTTAGACCAGTTGCTGGTAAGACAACAGCCATTTAACACAGAGACTATACGTTTCGAGCATGTTCCTGCTGTCAGCTTCACGTTGACGATATGATCGCCTACCTCGGCATGCATGAAAGGTTGCACATCAGAATGGAAAATACTGGTTCGAGCATGTTCCTGCTGTCAGCTTCACGTTGATGATATGATCGCCTACCTCGGCATGCATGAAAGGTTGCACATCAGAATGGAAAATACTGGTTCTCTTTATCCAGTTTGCTGGGAACGCTAGTCAGAATACTTTGATTTTGTGGAGGAAAAGCTAACCCTGGGGCAGTTGTACTTCTTATCCAGTTTCTGACAGTTCCACAAAGTAGAGTTTTATTGTGTGGAGTAACCAGGAACAAAGAACAATGTTTCCGCCCAGTTTCGAACAGGGAACCTTTCGCATGTAAAGCAAACGTGATAACCACTACACTACGGAAACTGCTAAAAACTACTTTTACGCACCTGCCAGGCTCAATGCACCATTCACCATTGACAGCAAACATTTCAGATGCCAGACAACATGATTTCCGAATGGATTCAGTCACAGCTGCTGTGTCATTGAGTGACAGTAAATGTCTACTACACTTAAAGCCTCCCCTGTATAGCTCTAGGAATTCCATTTAAAGGCCGAAACAGAGCCACTTTTTTCACTCGCCAAAATTCCTGCTAGCGCAGTCCTCGTTAGTATAGTGGTCAGTATCTCCGCTTGTCATGCGGATGACCAGGGTTCGATTCCCTGACGGGGAGTTTTAGACCAGTTGCTGGTAAGACAACAGCCATTTAACACAGAGACTATACGTTTCGAGCATGTTCCTGCTGTCAGCTTCACGTTGACGATATGATCGCCTACCTCGGCATGCATGAAAGGTTGCACATCAGAATGGAAAATACTGGTTCGAGCATGTTCCTGCTGTCAGCTTCACGTTGACGATATGATCGCCTACCTCGGCATGCATGAAAGGTTGCACATCACAATGGAAAATACTGGTTCTCTTCATCCAGTTTCCTGGGAATGCTAGTCAGAACACTTTGATTGTGTGGAGGAAAAGCTAACCCTGGGGCAGTTGTACTTCTTATCCAGTTTCTGACAGTTCCAGAAAGTAGAGTTTTATTGTGTGGAGTAAGCAGGAACAAAGAACACTATTTCCGCCCAGTTTCAAACAGGGGACCTTTCGCGTGTGAAGCAAACGTGATAACCACTACACTACGGAAACTGCTGAAAATGACTTTTACGCACCTGCCAGGCTCAATGCACCATTCACCATTGACAGCAAACACATTTCAGATGCCAGACAACATGATTTCCGAATGGATTCAGTCACAGCTGCTGTGTCATTGAGTGACAGTAAATGTCTACTACACTTAAAGCCTCCCCTGTATAGCTCTAGGAAATACCATTTAAAGGCCGAAACAGAGCCACTTTTTTTCACTAGCCAAAATTCCTGCTAGCGCAGTCCTCGTTAGTATAGTGGTCAGTATCTCCGCTTGTCACGCGGAAGACCAGGGTTCGATTCCCTGACGGGGAGTTTTAGACCAGTTGCTGGTAAGACAACAGCCATTTAACACAGAGACTATACGTTTCGAGCATGTTCCTGCTGTCAGCTTCACGTTGACGATATGATCGCCTACCTCGGCATGCATGAAAGGTTGCACATCAGAATGGAAAATACTGGTTCGAGCATGTTCCTGCTGTCAGCTTCACGTTGACGATATGATCGCCTACCTCGGCATGCATGAAAGGTTGCACATCAGAATGGAAAATACTGGTTCTCTTTATCCAGTTTGCTGGGAACGCTAGTCAGAACACTTTGATTTTGTGGAGGAAAAGCTAACCCTGGGGCAGTTGTACTTCTTATCCAGTTTCTGACAGTTCCACAAAGTAGAGTTTTATTGTGTGGAGTAACCAGGAACAAAGAACAATGTTTCCGCCCAGTTTCAAACAGGGGACCTTCAAGTTCAAGTTCAAAGTTCAAAGTTCACTTTATTGTCAAAGTTTCCACATGTGTTATGCATACAGAAATTTCGAAATGCCGTTTCTCGCAGTCCCACAGTGTAATATAGACATGAACATATAACATATAATAGAATAAAATAGAATAAAGTTAAGAACATAAGGGCCTAGATAAAGGATTAAACAAGTAGCAGCAGAGAATAAAAAGTGACTGGTGCTGATAAAAAGTGACTGGTGCTGATAAAAAGTGACTGGTGCTGATAAAAAGTGACTGGTGCTGGATGAGGGAAGGGGTGTGAGGGGGAGTAGATGTCCTGGTATGTTCCATTTGAGGCAGAGGGGAAAGGTGGGTGAGGGGGAGGGTAGAGAGGTCAGGGGAGAGATGGCAGGGGGGGAGAGAGGGGGAGCGAGAGGAGAGAGGGAGGGAGAGAGTTCAGCATCCTGACCGCCTGGTGGAAGAAGCTGTTCCTCAGCCGGGTAGAGCTCGAACGGAGACTGCGGAACCTTCTCCCTGAAGGCAGGAGGCTGAAGAGGCTGTTGGAGGGGTGGGTGGGGTCACCCGCAATGCCGAGTGCTTTGCGGGTGAGGCGGGTGTTGTAAATGTCCTGTAGTGTAGGGAGTGAGACTCCGATGATCCTCTGGGCAGAGTTCACAATGCGCTGCAGGCTCTTGCGGTTGGAGGCGGTGCAGCTTCCGAACCACAGCGTGATGCAGCTGCTGAGGATGCTCTCAGTGGCGCCTCGGTAGAATGAGAGCATGATGGGGGGGGGGGCTCCTGCTCGCTTGAGCTTCCTGATGAAGTACAGGCGTTGCTGGGCCTTCTTTGCCAGTGCAGTGGTGTTGCTGTTCCAGGTGAGGTCATCTGTGATTGTCACACCCAGGAATTTGGTGCTGCTCACCTGTTCCACAGCAGCACCATTGATGGTCAGAGGGAGGGGGGGTTGGGAGTGGGTTCTCCTGAAGTCAACAACAATCTCCTTTGTTTTCCCCACATTGAGGAAGAGATTGTTATTTTGGCACCAACGGACCAGCTGGTTCACTTCCTTCCTGTAGTTAGTCTCATCGTTGTGGCTGATGAGACCTACCACGGTAGTGTCGTCAGCGAACTTCACGATGTGGTTGGAGCTGTAGTTGGGTTTACAGTCATGGGTCAGCAGGGTGAAGAGAAGGGGGCTGAGCACACAACCTTGGGGGGCCCCCGTACTCAGTGTTAGTGTGTTCGAAGTGTTGTTGTTGACCCGAACAGCTTGTGGTCTCTCTGTGAGGAAGTCCAACAACCAGTTGCAGAGAGAGGGGCTGAGGCCCAGGTCTGTAAGTTTACACACAAGCTGCTGGGGGATGATTGTATTGAATGCTGAGCTGAAATCTATGAACAGCATTCTGACGTAGGAGTTCTTAGTGTCCAGGTGTGTGAGGGCTGGGTGTAGAGCGGAGGAGATTGCATCCTCTGTGGACCGTTTAGTTCGGTAAGCAAACTGAAACGGGTCCAGGGAGGGAGGAAGGGTGGATTTGATCTGCTTCATGACCAGCCTTTCGAAACACTTCATGATGGTAGAAGTCAATGCGACGGGGCGGTAGTCGTTGAAGCAGGCTGGAGATGACTTCTTCGGCACAGGAATGATGGTGGTTTCCTTGAAGCACGTGGGAACAACAGCCTGGCTCAGGGAGGTGTTAAAGATGTCGGTGAGGACATCCGTGAGCTCCTCTGCGCAGTCCCTCAGCACACGACCAGGAATGTTGTCAGGTCCCGCAGCCTTGCGGGTATTAATCCTCAGCAGTGTGCTCCTCACACTGGCTGGGGACAGGCACAGAGCCTGGTCGTCGGTGGGGGGGGTGGTTTTCTGCGCAGGTGTGTTGTTCTGTGCTTCGAAGCGTGCAAAGAAGCCATTGAGGTTGTTAAGCAGGGAGGTGTGACTGTCACAGGTCTGTGGCGGTAGTTTGTAGTCCGTTATGGTCCTAATGCCCTGCCACAGGCTCCGTGAGTCCCTGCTGTCTTTGAAATGTCCTGTGATTTTCCTGGTGTACAGTCGTTTAGCTTTCCTGATGCCACGGCACAGGTCAGCCCTGGCTGCTCCCAGCCCAGCTGGGTCTCCAGCTCTGAAGGCGGTGTCGCGAGCCTTGAGCAGTGTGCGGACCTCCCCTGTCAGCCATGGCTTCTGGTTGGCTCGGATGGTGATGGCTCTGGTGGTAGTTACATCATCAATGCACTTGGTGATGTAACCTGTGACTGTCTCTGTGTATTCTTGAATGTTAATGTGATGGTTGTAGGTGGCTGCCTGCTTGAACATGTCCCAGTCTGTGGTACCAAAGCAGTCCTGAAGTGCAGCTGTACTGTCCTCTGGCCACACCCGTACCTGTTTTGAAACCGGTTTGGTAACCTTTACCCTTGCTCTGTAGGCCGGTTTCAGCAAGACCGTGAGGTGGTCGGAGAGGCCAATGTGGGGGAGGGGGGACGCCTTGTACGCTCCCTTGATCGATGTGTAGACTAGGTCTAATTTGTTGTTTTCCCTGGTTGGAAAATCAACATGCTGGTATATTTTAGGCAGAACAGTTTTTAGGTTAGCATGGTTGAAGTCTCCAGCAACGATGAGAATGCCGTCTGGGTGTGCTGTCTGTTGCTCACTGATGGCTCTGTAAAGTTCACTGAGTGCCTCCTCTCTGTCCTTGATGTTGGGGCTCGGAGGTATATAAACAGCCACCAGTAGAATGGCTGAAAACTCCCTCGGCAGGTAAAAAGGACGGCACTTTAAAACCATAAACTCCACCAGCGGGGAACAGTGTTGGTTAACAACAATAGCGTCTCGACACCAAGCATCACTGATGTAAACACACACACCGCCGCCGCGGGACTTTCCCACGCTAACTATGTCTCTGTCTGCTCGGTAGCATGTTAGCTTGTCCAGTTGAATAGCGGAGTCCGGGATGTTGTGGTGGAGCCATGTTTCCGTGAACACGTAAACACAGCAGTCCCTCACCTCACGCTTGGTTCTGAGTAGCCGTATATTGTCCATCTTGTTGTCCAGTGAACGGACATTTGCCATGAGTAATGTTGGAATTGCCGGCTTGTGTGGGCTAGCCGCTAGCCTAGCCCGGATACCTCCACGCTTCCCCCGCTTTTGCTTCCTTTCGCACCGCTTGCGCGGTCTCCTTACCGGGTGGGGGTTGACACAATGGGGGGAGCAGAGAAGTCCCAGGCTGCTAAGATCCACGGAGAGTTTGGCTTCCAAGTTGAAGAAAGTTGTACTTTTTCCAAGAAGAAACTCACGGCTGTATTGTTGTGTTTTGCGATATAAGTCCGTCGGGCATGACGAACACAGCGGCAGACTAGACAAACTAGACGAAAAAGACGAAAAAGACGAAAACACTGTTTTTCCGGGACCGCGAGTGGCCGCTGCGACCGCTCGCGCCGCCAACATCCTGTATACAGGTGTGTGAAGCAAACGTGATAACCACTACACTACAGAAACTGCTGAAAATGACTTTTACGCACCTGCCCAGGCTCAATGCACTATTCACCATTGACAGCAAACATTTCAGATGCCAGACAACATGATTTCCGAATGGATTCAGTCACAGCTGCTGTGTCATTGAGTGACAGTAAATGTCTACTACACTTAAAGCCTCCCCTGTATAGCTCTAGGAATTCCATTTAAAGGCCGAAACAGAGCCACTTTTTTCACTCGCCAAAATTCCTGCTAGCGCAGTCCTCGTTAGTATAGTGGTCAGTATCTCCGCTTGTCATGCGGATGACCAGGGTTCGATTCCCTGACGGGAGTTTTAGACCAGTTGCTGGTAAGACAACAGCCATTTAACACAGAGACTATACGTTTCGAGCATGTTCCTGCTGTCAGCTTCACGTTGACGATATGATCGCCTACCTCGGCATGCATGAAAAGTTGCACATCAGAATGGAAAATACTGGTTCGAGCATGTTCCTGCTGTCAGCTTCACGTTGACGATATGATCGCCTACCTCGGCATGCATGAAAGGTTGCACATCAGAATGGAAAATACTGGTTCTCTTTATCCAGTTTGCTGGGAACGCTAGTCAGAACACTTTGATTTTGTGGAGGAAAAGCTAACCCTGGGGCAGTTGTACTTCTTATCCAGTTTCTGACAGTTCCACAAAGTAGAGTTTTATTGTTTGGAGTAACCAGGAACAAAGAACAATGTTTCCGCCCAGTTTCAAACAGCGGCCCTTTCGCGTGTGAAGCAAACGTGATAACCACTACACTACAGAAACTGCTGAAAATTAGTTTTACGCACCTGCCAGGCTCAATGCACTATTCACCATTGACAGCAAACATTTCAGATGCCAGACAACATGATTTCCGAATGGATTCAGTCACAGCTGCTGTGTCATTGAGTGACAGTAAATGTCTACTACACTTAAAGCCTCCCCTGTATAGCTCTAGGAATTCCATTTAAAGGCCGGAACAGCGCCACTTTTTTTCACTAGCCAAAATTCCTGCTAGCGCAGTCCTCGTTAGTATAGTGGTCAGTATCTCCGCTTGTCACCCGGAGGCAAGCCGTGTATAGTTGGCATACGCTGACAGCCAATGAAATTGCAGCATTTCATATCGCTGGTTTCAGCTCCTGGACGCAGATTCGAGTCTAACTGGGGCTAAGCCACTCATCAATGACAAAGAGCTATTCATAAATCAAGAAATGTTTATCCAGCTTTACCTTTTACTGATTATCACTAGATTGTAGTGGCAGATAGATTATCAAGTACTTGACTTATTTTTGGCTATAAACCTATTATATTGTAGTTTTTACTGTTGACTATAATGATTCACGTATTAATGAGACATGTGAACATTAGTGATTGAAATATATTTATTAAACACAACAGGGACAGTGAATATTGAACACAGAGCCAATAATGCAAGGTCACAAATACACAACACAAATATGTTAAACAAATATAATAATGACAAAACACTCCCCTTTTCTCTTACTTTCCCTTTTCAACCTCCCATCTCTTTTTTTCTGTCTCATAAAAAGCAGGTCGTCTGCTTCTCCATGCCCTGGTCTTTGTAAAAGGAAAAGACTTTACCAGGGCAGTAAATGTACTTCCCTGTTAGTCCAGGGAACCCCGTGTGAATGTGAGGACTGTTTGGATCCTGCTTCAGATCCATCTGACAGAATCGACACTTGCGACCTGTGGGCTGGGATTCAGTCCTCTTCCTCTTCTGCTGTCCTCTGTCCTCCACCCTTTTCCTTGTAGCATCCAGTTCCAGCTGAAAGAACTTTGGAGGAGGAAGATCAGAGATGCTGTGGATTCATTCTGGCTGGGGAGGGAGATGCCACAATGACACCATCTTCATAAGGTTGCGCACAGGAAAGCAGCCTGGCCAGAGACCCATGGATTCCAGCTCTGTCTTCATCCAGATCCTCTGCTGCTGTGAACAGGTCCACTGGCTGACTTCATGGTCGTAGCCAGGGAGCTGTGGAGGAGGACGGGTGGGGACAGCTAACGGCCTGGGTGATTGCTCACCTAGTCAGACAAGAATAAACGGAGCAAATTAGTACGATTCTGGGTGCGTCTTGATTTAATCTTTTGACATGAAAAACCTTCTCACACTAACTTTGATCTCTCTGTGCAGGTGACAGTTGAGCGGGCTCTGCAGACGTCTCAGGAGAAATCAGGGGGGCCTCTGACACTATCGAGAATATTAAACATGTTGTCATTATTATTGACAGTAAGATGAAGCAAGGATGTAACATGACATCTACACTGTAGTCTGTGAAACTCAGCAAGCTGGACACTGGAGTGCTGCCTACCTATTGTCTGAATACAGTGCAGCAGCAACTGTATAGAATTAACAACAGTTTTGATGAACACTACATGAAGTATATTTTTAAGATGCAAATACAGGTCAAATAACACACACCAGGGACTGTGACAGTCGCCTCTGTTGCTGGACGACCCGCTCCTTCTGGCAGCAGACACGTGAGCTCCTGAGGAACAGGCACTGGTCTCCTTACAGTTACAGCGGCGGCTGCAAGGAGAGAAGGATCACATAACACAATCAACGGTTTATAACAGATATGAGCACAGTGAATATGACAGATGTGTTTACATGTTGGATGTATTTACCATCTACTTGTGAACCCTTCAGATGAGATGGTGCAGCCAGTGTAGCAGATGGTTCTACAATGGAAAATACCTTGTCAGTAATTTATATTTTGACAAAGAAACACAACTGTTAGTATCGTTACTTCACCTTTCTCAGCCGTATCCAATGACAGACTGTTTCTCACATTAATATATAAAGAATATACTTCATTCATACACGTGTGTTTGTCTTTCAATGGGTTAATATTCAGTGGCCAGTCATTGTGATGTAACCTAGGCAGGTGAAGCAACATGGCACACTTCAAACACATGCATTCAGGTGTTAGTAACACAGCAGTTTCAGACATGCATATTGTTTCTTTTTATCCATATAAGAAAACAAAGAGTGATACGTACCCTCATCATGACTGGTATCAATTCATAGTCACAAGGACAACAAGCAGAACACCTAAACATGAGACAGAACAGTTCAATGCTTCATGTGGGATAAGAAGTCATGGTCCCATGCTTGTCTGTTGACGGCAGAACGTTTTTGGTGAAAAACCTCTTTCTGTTCCCGGAGCCTGTTGTTGTCTGGCTGTCATCAATGCAGAAACAGCTGGTAAACAAACAAAAAACATATCATATACACTGAATAGAACACACGATTAACCGTTCAGCAAACCGGCTGAACTGTAACTGATTTTAAATCTTCAGGTGGTAGAAATGAAAGACATCAAATGTTTACTCACAGCTCTGCACATGTGGCTTTGAAGGAGATACTCAGCATCCCTCTCTCCAGCTCTTCATCTTCATCCATCACTGAGATGCAAACAGACGAGAATTAGAACTTCATTAAATTAATATCTTCTTGCACTTCTTGTACATAAACATTATTTTAACAGTGATGGAGAAAGTCTACACATCTTGTACTTCAGTAAAAAAATATGTATTAATACCACCACATGGTGTAAATACTCTTTAAGTGAAAGTCCTGCATTCAAATCTTACTTACTCAAAGTCTGACTTAAGTAAAAGTACAAAAAAGCATGTGTTCATCACTTTAATGACTTTATATACTGCTGGTAGTTTAATCTGTAATAACACATCATTTATTAGTTGAGTATATTTTGTCTGATATCCTGAATCTGCCAAGTAACTAACGTTAGTAACTAATGCTGTCAAACACACGTGGAGCAGTTAATGTACATAACTATGAACTACATGCATTAATGACGATACGTGACGTGATACAACGGAGACGTGCATGTTTATTTAACGTTAACGTGATTCACATGAACCACCGGGTCCGGTCACAGCTTGTTGTTCTTTTGTTCCGTGTCCGTAAAGTAACAGAGTATATCTTACGTTCACCATAACCTTAACCGGCCGCTGCTCAGCCTCTGTGTTCACTGACATGCGTAGTAAACGCTAACTCATTTTATTTGAATGCACGTTCGTGTTAACTTGTGATACTTTTGGTCACAAAAACGCATCAAAGTCGGACATGAATTAACCGATATGAACCGTTAACGGCTCCAGATTACGTTACGTTGTAAGGTAACAAACTCATACAGAAGTCCGCCTTCGACACAATAACACAAAAAAAACCCAACTAAATTTATCTTTGAAGCTTTCAAATGAATGTCAGACAGCCCAGACTAATTGTCATGACATTTTAATTCATTGTTATTCATCTTAATGACTTACCGTTCAAAGTAGTGTCCACCCAGCGAATAGATCCGGAAAATGCGGGCTGTCGATGCTCTTTCCAGGCTCCGACTGACTGACAAACACCGGAGAAAATCTTTCTCTCGCAAAACGGCACCACAGCGCTGCTGCTGCTGGTGGCCAAAGATATATTACATCCGTACTGGTTTAGGACTACCATTGAAAATGAATGGGAAACGGTTTAGGGAGTTTTAGCTAAAGAATCCCTGGGTGCCGTGCGGAAGACCAGGGTTCGATTCTCTGATGGGGAGTTTTAGACCAGTTGCTGGTAAGACAACAGCCATTTAACACAGAGACTATACGTTTCGAGCATGTTCCTGCTGTCAGCTTCACGTTGTGGTCAGCACACATGGTCAGCGGCCAAAGGTCGACTGACAGTTCAATTTTCAGGGTTCTAGCCCATTGCTTTCTATGGGAATTTGGGCAGAGTTCGGTGACAAATCCATAGTTCACCCATCTCATCCAGTTCACCCAGTTCACCCAGTTCATAATCTCCCATAAAATTCAACCATGTTGTGAGAAGTTATGACAAGTTGAAGGATGGCCGGTTGGGTAATCACTTTCCATTCATTTTATCCTTCAAAATGCCCCATTCAAATGTAGGCCAACTGCCCCTCTTCCCGCGCAGGCATGCTAAGTGCTAGGGAGTCCCATCCAACTTGAATGTGCCTCATTGGGGCCTGTCTACAACATATTAAAAAAGCAGGGCTCTGACATCTTCAGAAGTAAAAATTGGTCTGATCTCATCAAGAGTACGACAGGGTGTACAGCTTAGGGACGTGTAACCCATGCTGAAGTCTGAGTTTGATACAGGCAAAAATCAGTTCTAGATAATCTAGAGGGACTTTTTTCACGTGGTCTTATTGTAGGCCTTGTCCACAATGTGTGTGCACAATCTGGAGGTTCTAGGACCCATATTTGAGAGGTTATGGCCATTCTTGCATATGCCCTTTGTGGCTGTTTTTGGGGACCTTAACTTGGAGCTATGAGGCCCAGATTATAGGTGTGTAATGGTGACGAGCCCCTCTTTGAAGCAGAAAAGGATTTAAAACCCTACCCCTTTTTAAAGTATAAAACGTTTGAGAAAAGACTGGTAAAATCTGGATTTTGACCACTTTTTAAATATTGATCAATTTTAAAACACTTGTCAATGGCCTTCTTTGATGAAATTCACATATGATGGACATAACAGGACCCTCTTCAAGGTTCAATTGGATTCAAGTCGTTAGCATGCTGCTACCGGAAGTTAGCTTTCCCAAGGGTCTACAGATATCTCGCTTTAGATCCTGCATCAGCTTATCACAGGCGACTGATTTATGGAAAAATCAGGCAGTTCCAACCTTTCACTGCGATTTAATGGCCCGTTTCTCACTTCACAAAACAGGCCGAAAGATGAGGTCATATGCCTCAATTTTGACCTTTGGGGCTGTTTTTGGGAACCTTAACTTGCAGCTATGACCTCTAGATTTGGATCATTTAACTTCCACGACCCTCTCTTAATTCACAAAAACAATGTATTCCTCTATCTTGCGTTAAAGTATTTTTAATGAATTAAAAGACTTAATGATGTGTACATGTTGCTGTTTCTGTTGGGTGCAATAAAAACACTTGTAACTGGCTTATCATTCCATAATTGACATATGATGGACACAAGTGGACCCTCTTCAAGGTCCAATTCGATTCAAGTCGTTAGCATGCTGCTACCAGAAGTTAGCTTTCCCAAGGGTCTACAGATATCTTGCTTTAGATCCTGCATCAGCCTATCACAGGCGACTGATTTATGCAAAAATCAGGCAGTTCCAACCTTTCACTGCGATTTAATGGCCCGTTTCTCACTTGCCAAAACAGGCCGAAAGATGAGGTCATATGCCTCAATTTTGACCTTTGGGGCTGTTTTTGGGAACCTTAACTTGCAGCTACGACGATCTTTTTTAGAATTTTTGAATATTTTTAGAATGTTTGAATCTTTTTAGAATTTTTGAATCTTTTTTAGGATTTTTGAATCTTTTTAGAATTTTTTAATATTTTTTAGGATTTTTTAATCTTTTTAGAATTTTTGAATCTTTTTAGAATGTTTGAATCTTTTTGGAATGTTTTAAACGGTTCTAGACACTTTTTAAGAATGTTTGAATCTTTTTAGAATGTTTGAATCTTTTTAGAATGTTTGAATCTTTTTTAGAATTTTTGAATCTTTTTAGAATGTTTGAATCTTTTTTAGAATTTTTGAATCTTTTTAGAATGTTTGAATCTTTTTTAGAATTTTTGAATCTTTTTAGAATGTTTGAATCTTTTTTAGAATTTTAGAACATTTTTAGAATTTTTGAATCTTTTTTAGAATGTTTGAATCTTTTTTAGAATGTTTGAATCTTTTTAGAATGTTTGAATCTTTTTTAGAATTTCTGAATATTTTTAGAATTTTTGAATCTTTTTAGAATGTTTGAATCATTTTAGAATGTTTTAAACTGTTCTAGACACTTTTTAAGAACGTTTGAATCTTTTTAGAATGTTTTAAACGGTTCTAGACACTTTTTAAGAATGTTAGAATCTTTTTAGAATGTTTGAATCTTTTTAGAATGTTTTAAACTGTTCTAGACACTTTAAGAATGTTTGAATCTTTTTAGAATGTTTGAATCTTTTTAGAATGTTTGAATCTTTTTTAGAATTTTTGAATCTTTTTAGAATTTTTGAATCTTTTTTAGAATGTTTGAATATTTTTAGAATGTTTGAATCTTTTTAGAATGTTTTAAACTGTTCTAGACACTTTTTAAGAACGTTTGAATCTTTTTAGAA
The DNA here is from genome assembly GCF_949748355.1 of Melanostigma gelatinosum. Classification (NCBI taxonomy): domain Eukaryota; kingdom Metazoa; phylum Chordata; class Actinopteri; order Perciformes; family Zoarcidae; genus Melanostigma; species Melanostigma gelatinosum. The sequence goes on along the minus strand of NC_136650.1, from coordinate 35,409 downwards.
TGTTTTAAACGGTTCTAGACACTTTTTAAGAATGTTAGAATCTTTTTAGAATGTTTGAATCTTTTTAGAATGTTTTAAACTGTTCTAGACACTTTAAGAATGTTTGAATCTTTTTAGAATGTTTGAATCTTTTTAGAATGTTTGAATCTTTTTTAGAATTTTAGAATATTTTTAGAATGTTTGAATCTTTTTTAGAATTTTTGAATCTTTTTAGAATTTTTGAATCTTTTTTAGAATGTTTGAATCTTTTTAGAATGTTTGAATCTTTTTTAGAATTTTTGAATCTTTTTAGAATGTTTGAATCTTTTTAGAATGTTTGAATCTTTTTTAGAATTTTTGAATATTTTTAGAATGTTTGAATCTTTTTAGAATGTTTTAAACTGTTCTAGACACTTTTTAAGAATGTTTGAATCTTTTTAGAATGTTTTAAACGGTTCTAGACACTTTTTAAGAATGTTAGAATCTTTTTAGAATGTTTGAATCTTTTTGGAATGTTTTAAACGGTTCTAGACACTTTTTAAGAATGTTAGAATCTTTTTAGAATGTTAGAATCTTTTTAGAATGTTTGAATCTTTTTAGAATGTTTTAAACTGTTCTAGACACTTTTTAAGAACGTTTGAATCTTTTTAGAATGTTTTAAACGGTTCTAGACACTTTTTAAGAATGTTAGAATCTTTTTAGAATGTTTGAATCTTTTTAGAATGTTTTAAACTGTTCTAGACACTTTAAGAATGTTTGAATCTTTTTAGAATGTTTGAATCTTTTTAGAATGTTTGAATCTTTTTTAGAATTTTAGAATATTTTTAGAATGTTTGAATCTTTTTTAGAATTTTTGAATCTTTTTAGAATTTTTGAATCTTTTTTAGAATGTTTGAATCTTTTTAGAATGTTTGAATCTTTTTTAGAATTTTTGAATCTTTTTAGAATGTTTGAATCTTTTTAGAATGTTTGAATCTTTTTTAGAATTTTTGAATATTTTTAGAATGTTTGAATCTTTTTAGAATGTTTTAAACGGTTCTAGACACTTTTTAAGAATGTTAGAATCTTTTTAGAATGTTAGAATCTTTTTAGAATGTTTGAATCTTTTTAGAATGTTTTAAACTGTTCTAGACACTTTAAGAATGTTTGAATCTTTTTAGAATGTTTTAAACTGTTCTAGACACTTTTTAAGAATGTTTGAATCTTTTTAGAATGTTTGAATCGTTTTAGAATGTTCGAATCTTTTTAGAATGTTTTAAACTGTTCTAGACACTTTTTAAGAATGTTTGAATCTTTTTAGAATGTTTGAATCTTTTTAGAATGTTTTAAACTGTTCTAGACACTTTAAGAATGTTTGAATCTTTTTAGAATGTTTTAAACTGTTCTAGACACTTTTGAAGAATGTTTGAATCTTTTTAGAATGTTTTAAACGGTTCTAGACACTTTTTAAGAATGTTAGAATCTTTTTAGAATGTTAGAATCTTTTTAGAATGTTTGAATATTTTTAGAATGTTTTAAACTGTTCTAGACACTTTAAGAATGTTTGAATCTTTTTAGAATGTTTGAATCTTTTTAGAATGTTTGAATCTTTTTTAGAATTTTAGAATATTTTTAGAATGTTTGAATCTTTTTTAGAATTTTTGAATCTTTTTAGAATTTTTGAATCTTTTTTAGAATGTTTGAATCTTTTTAGAATGTTTGAATCTTTTTTAGAATTTTTGAATCTTTTTAGAATGTTTGAATCTTTTTAGAATGTTTGAATCTTTTTTAGAATTTTTGAATATTTTTAGAATGTTTGAATCTTTTTAGAATGTTTTAAACTGTTCTAGACACTTTTTAAGAATGTTTGAATCTTTTTAGAATGTTTTAAACGGTTCTAGACACTTTTTAAGAATGTTAGAATCTTTTTAGAATGTTTGAATCTTTTTGGAATGTTTTAAACGGTTCTAGACACTTTTTAAGAATGTTAGAATCTTTTTAGAATGTTAGAATCTTTTTAGAATGTTTGAATCTTTTTAGAATGTTTGAATCTTTTTAGAATGTTTTAAACTGTTCTAGACACTTTAAGAATGTTTGAATCTTTTTAGAATGTTTTAAACTGTTCTAGACACTTTTTAAGAATGTTTGAATCTTTTTAGAATGTTTGAATCGTTTTAGAATGTTCGAATCTTTTTAGAATGTTTTAAACTGTTCTAGACACTTTTTAAGAATGTTTGAATCTTTTTAGAATGTTTTAAACTGTTCTAGACACTTTAAGAATGTTTGAATCTTTTTAGAATGTTTTAAACTGTTCTAGACACTTTTGAAGAATGTTTGAATCTTTTTAGAATGTTTGAATCTTTTTGGAATGTTTTAAACGGTTCTAGACACTTTTAAAGAATGTTAGAATCTTTTTAGAATGTTAGAATCTTTTTAGAATGTTTGAATCTTTTTAGAATGTTCGAATCTTTTCAAAAAAATTGGTCTGATCTCATCAAGAGTACGACAGGGTGTACAGCTTAGGGACGTATAACCCATGCTGAAGTCTGAGTTTGATACAGGCAAAAATCAGTTCTAGATAATCTAGAGGGACTTTTTCACGTGGTCTTATTGTAGGCCTTGTCCACAATGTGTGTGCACAATCTGGAGGTTCTAGGACCCATATTTGAGAAGTTATGGCCATTCTTGCATATGCCAAAAAATAAGTGAATAAGGCCCCAATTAAGCCCAATTAAGCCCTTTGTGGCTGTTTTTGGGGACCTTAACTTGGAGCTATGAGGCCCAGATTATAGGTGTGTAATGGTGACGAGCCGCTCTTTGAAGCAGAAAAGGATTTAAAACCCTACCCCTTTTTAAAGTATAAAAAGTTTGAGAAAGACTGGTAAAATCTGGATTTTGACCAATTTTTAATATTGATCAATTTTAAAACACTTGTCAATGGCCTTTTTTGA